>NC_138184.1:53703361-54039072 GCF_964194105.1 Spermophilus citellus | reverse complement strand
GTTTACTAATACTTAAAAGTTCATTTTTCTTGAAACTGAATAAATTCCTATACCTTGAAGATTCGTGTTTCCCTTTAATTCTACAAAATTTTAAAATATAATCTCTTTGATAATTTTCCTCCACTCCAGTGTCTTTTTTTTTTTATTCTGAAAATACTATGAAACCCTTCTTAAGATCTCCTGGATTATCTTTATATATTACTTTTCCACATATTGGTATGTTTAATCCATATTCTAGGGAATTTTTCAAAATTTGCCTTCAAACTTTCTATTGGATTTTGTATTTAAACAATCATATCATTCTCAAGAGATCCTTCTTATCTGATTATTCCTTTCAAATGTTTTTATTTTTGCAGTTATCGATTCTCCTTAAGTTTCTTGAAGATATTGAGTAGATTTGACTTTAGAGGTTTGTCTTTTCCCTAAATTGTTCCCTTCAGTATGACATTTTCTGCTGTTTTGCTTGCACATTCTGACCAGTAATTAATTATCCTCCTTTTAGGTCCACCAAGCTTTTCTACCCTACGCGGTACCTACTATTTCTAAAGCCTGACTCTTTCTGGGTTGGCAGGCAGGTCTGTTCCCCTTGGCGGCAACCGTCTTTTAGGCTGTGATTTTGTTTGTTACAACTCCTAAGTCAATAGACTTTTATTGAAATCATTCATCTTCTAACAGCTTCTTCCCATTTTTCTTTGTGACTACAGGTTGATATTTTTATATTCTGTTAGCATCATTTTGAAAGTACTTTGGATGGGAAAGGAGGTAAATAGGTTTACCAGTCCACCACTGTGAACCAGAACACACTCTTTTTCAAAAGAGAGTTTGTGATTTTTGTGTACCCCATGCCAAAGAAATACCTTGTAATTCTTAATCTTTATTTTCAATAGTTTGTTAAACTGATGTTTGCAATCAGCAGACACAGAAAGTTGCATGGACATTTTATTAAGTAGATGTAGCTCGTATAAAATATACATGGGATGAAAGTATGTTCTGCTCTTTTCTCTACATCCCTTAATTAATTGAGTCAGTTTTTGATTTTTTTTTTAAACTTTAGTGAATTCAGTGAGGTTATTAATATCTTTTAAAGTTACATTTTTCTTTGATTTGTTGAAAACATGGTTAAATATCTTTAATCAAAATGATTCCTTTTTTCCTCAGTATATACTGGGGCAAAAAATAATTCAAGAGTAGATCTGACCAAAAGACAAACAAATTGTACAATGACTATATAAAACTGCTCAATGACAGACAGTTACAAATTAAAGTAGGTATTTATAACATTTATAAAATTAGCAGAGATTTGAAAATACTTACTACTGAAAAAGTGTAAAATGGGAACTTTAATATACTTTTTGTAGGAGCAACAAAATTTGTTATAAGCTTTTTGGTAATTTAAAATGTTCATAGTATTTAATCTGCAGTTCTTCTGTTTTAGAAACTGAAGATAAGAAAATCAGAAATTAAAATCAAGTTTTAGTTCTCAAAATGCTCACTACAGTGTTATGTATAATAGAAAAATCCTAAGAAAAAAATAATAAAATTGGCATGCATATACCATGCAATTTTGTTCATGTATTAACATACTGTTTACAAATGGTTTTTAATGACCTGGTATGAGAAACTGATAAAATGCTTAGGTGTAATGTAGATAAAGAAAAAATTCAAAATTGTGTGTGTATGAAGATATCAACCATCCAAAACGAAAAAAAAAAAAAAAGTTCCTAAAAGGAACAATACTGAATTTTTTAAAAATTATTTTTTAGTTGTAGTTGGACACAATACCTTTACTTATATATTTATTTTTATGTGGTGCAAGGATCAAACCCAGGGCCTCACGTGTGCTAGGTGAGCACTTTACCGCTGAGCCACAACCTCAGCACCATAATACTGAAATTTTCACTGTGATTATTGGTTGAATTGCACAAGATTTTTTTTTCTCTTTCATAACATTTTGTTGAATTTCCAAATGTTTCATGGTGTATATGTTTGGTATTGATAGAAAAAAAAGGAAAACACTTAATTTTATGCCTCTGAAAGTAAACCTTTTAAAAATGTCACCAAATGACCCATACAGCTTTTTCCCCATGAACTTTTTACCTTTTCTATCACAAAATCAAGAATGGACTGTATAAAGTAGTTTATGGAGTGTTTTCCATTACTGAAAGTATCTCTCTGATGCATCTGGAAGCACTAAATAGTGTCTTATATGAGATTTGCTGCTCTTTTCTCTCAATATCTCACATTGGCTGTCTAAAGTCTGATTTATGTCAACATTAGCTAAAGAAATATTCAGATTTTATAGAAAAAGAAGCTATAATTGCATCTTTGGATGAAATTACAGACAAAGTGATAAACAGTAGGCTGAGAGTCAGACCTTCAGTTTGAGCTGTGGCTGGTTTACTTGCTGACAGATATCTCTTGTGAAAAATGAGGGCATTGAATTGGGCAATCCTTAAGGTCCTTCTATGTTTCTTATTCTAATGTTGCAAATCTCTTACCTTAGTATAACCCAGATGAAACTAAGATATAGAAATGATTCCATGAAAACCATGTATTCTAATAGTATGCTTTGTTGATAATTTCCATGCTTTTAAATAGACAGCACTGGTTTTGTGAATGAAGTTTTACCTGTCCATTTGTACAATGAGAGAACAGAGGCATTAGTAAATCCAAAGTGGAAGACACATTTGTGAGTTCACTAGATATATTTTAGGTCTAGAAATGGCATTATTTGCTCTCAGAAGCAAAAGTTAGGACTTTTTTTTTAAGATCCCTTAGACATAAAGATAAGGTGAACAAATGAGTGATTTTGGTACATCAGTTTCTCCTCCTCAATAAAATATAACAATCAGTAGAATTTTGTCAGCAGCTGCTATAGGACATGTGCTAGTGCTTTGAACGGTGAGAGTTTCATGGGCTCTGGTTGGCTTGTGCTCCATTGCTGTCCCTTGCTGTCTTCTTGCCCCCCGCACATCCTTCTTACTTTAAAAAAGATGCATATTAGAAGTTGCTTTATATTTTCCAGATCACTAAATAAATACCCGTTTAAAATTAAAATAAAAAATCCAATGCAACATCATGGGGAACAGAAAGTACCATTTATCTTACCCAAATAGCAGTAAGCCTGGTTAACATGCAGTGATATTTTCTCCCATACATTTTTTCTTCATCTGTTCTGCCCTACCAGCCCCAAATTGATGCATCCAATAATACTATTTTGTTGTCCTCACACTGTGCCGTGTCCACAAAATTTTACATTATCATTTATAATTCTAATATGGTATTGCTTTATATTGGGAAATTTCAGTTTGCTAAAATCATCTTCTTTGATGTAGTTTGCTTCCAACTGTGGCTCTTACAAACAATGATGCCAGGAAGAACTTTGTATGTAGATCTTCATGCCCTTGTTCAAATGATTTCTTAAGGAGAATTTTATGTAAAGGAATTCCTATGACATTACTGGATGTGTGTGAATACGTGTGCATACACAACGCTAAACCACCCTCCGCAAAGGTTATACTGGTTATTCTTCTGTCATTGGTGCAGCTGCTTTCCTCTCTGTGCCCCCTCATCACCAAATGAGCCTTTGGATGTTTCCAGTTGAGGAGAAGGTCAATATACTGCATATGGCTTAATGCAGGTGTGACCTCATTCCAGAAGGCCCTGTTTTGGTAAGCTGTTAATGGGCATTCAAACTTTACCCTCATTTAGCATTTCATCTCACTTCTTTAGCTCTGGGGAATTTTTTTTTTCTGAACAAGAAAGCACTAGAGTGTTTTGCTTTTACTCCTGTGATACTCTACCAAATAACAGGTGTCCAGGTTTTGACTGCCTATTACACTTTACGTGCCCCCAGGTAGCTGGTGTTCAGAGGAACATTCACGATTCTATGTTTGTTTATTTTTCTTTACACTTCTGCCCTCTCCCAAACACTTTATACTCCACCTCCAGACTTTCCACCTGGTACACCAAACCAGGGTGATAAAATACCACGCACAATTGTTCTTAAGCCCAGAAAATTGATTTTCCTGTGTTTAAGCTGGCATCATGAGCTGTTAACCCTGTTAGAAAAATACAAGTTGGATTTATGATTCCCTTACGCAGGTAATTGGGCTCTAATTTTAAATTCCAAGCCAATTGATTTATACTATATTGCATTATAACATAACAGAAGTACAATTGAGTCCAGGTGATGCATGAATTTAAGCTTCCAATTATGTAACAAATTATTTTTGTTTCTTTAATAAATGATACCTTAGTTGACATCAACCTGTCGTGGTTCCCTCTGCCCACACCCCATCTGCTCTCATCCCTTCTCTGTTCCTTTCACACATATTTTTATCTTAGAAATGACTTGCTTTAGAAACCCAAATGCTCTTATAGAGGAAATACAAAGGAAAGTTTGTACCTCATTCATTCCTGCAAAGTTGTTAACATTTCATTTCAACACACAGCATATTTTTGCTGGATTGCTATTAATTAATTGTTCATAATATATATTTTTTTGCTTTTTGTTTTTTGGGTACTGGGGATTGAATTCAGGGATATTCAACCACTGAGTCACATCCCCAGCCCTATTTTTTTGTATATTATTTAGAATTAGGTTCTCACTGAGTTGCTTAGTGCCTCACCATTGCTGAGGCTGGCTTTGAACTTGCGATCTTCCTGTCTCAGCCTCCAAAGCTGCTGGGATTACAGGCATGTGCCACAATACCCAGCTAACATTTGTGTTTAAACCAACAACTATATAAATGACTTTCTCGGTATGATATTTCATCCAGGGGATTCCTTTTGGAATATTGAGGCTTTCTTTCTCTTTCCATGAGATCCTACTATGGGCTCTTTCAGCAGGTTGATTTTTACTATGCTTTTTTCCTTCTTTTGCAATAATTTTCTCCGTTGTATTTATTTTTAGCTGGGTATATTTTACGTATTTCTGTACAACATGTCAAGCTATTTTGGGAACAAGGGTAGGATATGAATAAATAACACATACTGCTGGAATCAGTTTCTGGGATACTTAAAGAGTTATCCAGCAATCAGGGACAGTTAATTGGAATCTATATTTCAAACTGTTTTTCTTCTTTTGACAAGTCCATGTTATTTTGAGCAAGTGAGACTTTGTTCAAAAGCTCAAGTGAGGCTTTGGGCATTCATGAAGGAGATCAAGGTGCAAAAGGAGGTGACAAAGGAAAATGGGCAGTGGGAAGAGGACTGCACTGAAGGTCTAGAACACCACGCTTTTATCTGACCCCTCATAGGAGTCTTCTGGCCGATCACTTCCTCTCTGAATCTCACTTCCTATATTTGCAACATGATATCCTTATCTCTGAGGCCCTTCTGAACTTAAGGTCAGATTTTAAGACTCTAGCTTGGGGGAAAATTTTAGCCTCTGACCCCATTATTACTTTTTGTGTTGCGTTTAACTCCTATCCGTCCCCAAAATTAGATTATGTCCTATAGAGTATTAAAAGCACTCTGATAGTGAATGGCTACCCTAAAAGAAATATTTTCTACCTTGTTCTAAAGAAAGCAAAGATATTGGACTTTCTTATGTGTCTTTTCATAGGGGTGTGTTACCTGGTGTTCATTGCTGTAGGGATATTTCTGTGGAGAACGATGTAGGGTTATAAAAGAAAGATATGAGATGGCAGAGGGAAGCTGTTAGGAAAAATGTGATTTATATTAAAGGAAGAGCTCTTGCAGTATCTAGGACCCCTTCTTGAATGTGTGCAATTCTGAGCTATTTTTAAAATAAACTGGAGCATCATAATTGCTGAGTGATAACAGTGCAGATTTTGCTAGATGTGCTCTGGGGAACTTAAAGAATATGTATTTTCTCTTTTCCTTTCTTGGTAAATTGTTTGAAACAATCCAGGGATGCAGGAAAATAGTCTAATCTGAATTAAGGCCAGGTGGAAAGAATAGAATAATCACTGTTATTTTACAGTTTTGCTTTTTTCCCCACTTTCTCTGTTTTATGAGAATAATGCCATTTTACTGCTGCCTTTTAAGAACGTTGATGAGGTTCTTTTCTTGTCAAAAATGTCTTTCCTCATTTTATTTTTCCAACTCCCCTTATATTAAAAAAGTTCCCAAAATGGAAATCAGATTTCTTATTTTTTATGGTTTTATTAGATAATCTTTGAAGTGTCCTGTTTTGGATGATTAATCTAGTTATTTTAAATCCTTGAGCATAATGGGTAAAAAAAAAGTCTTCCATGGAATTGAATCTGAGAGTCTTATATTTTATTGTGAATAGATCTAAAACATTTTATTTTTGACAGCCTTATAAAAAGGATGATGATTGGACATCTGACTTAACTATTAAGAGAATTTTATTATAAAGAAGGCAATTTACAGAATTCTTTCTAAGAGGGCATGGAAAGAAATAACTGAACTTAATGCCACTTTTCTCATTTGGGGATTAAATATATATTTGTTTGTTTGTTGTTTTGGTACTGGTGATTTAACCCAGGGGTGCTTTACCATTGAACTACATCCCCAGTCCTTTTTATTTTTTTGTATATATGTGTATTTTTATATGCACATATAAAAATTATTTTTTACATTCTTGGCCATGTACTATTTCCCAATTCAGACAGTAAGTGGTGGGAACTTGCTAGTTTATTCTGGGGTAATTATCTTTTCTCTTAGTTGCAAATACATCCAAGTAGTTTTCTGTAAATGCAGCTCTAAGCCAATTGTTAAAAAGAATATTTTAAATCATTCCATTAAAAACACATCTCCCAATTTGGTAAAGTTCTTTTTGACCATCTGTGTTCTTGCAGAAGTTGAAAAATCTAGGGCACTATCAGGCATGTCACCAATAGCTAGTAATTTGGGAGTAATTTAATGTGTGAGGAATATGTTGGAAGACTATTTTAAGTCCACATATTGCAAGTAGGTTTTATTTATTCTAATCTGGGAGCATATGGATTGGAAAATTCTCAAGGTAATCTTTTGGTTGTAGAATTGTTTATAATGATTACCACCACTCAAATCAGCAATGTTCCGTGACAGAGATCATTGTTGAATTTGGAGGTGCTGTGGCTCTTGTGGTACTCTTACCTATTTGTTGTTGATCTAGAAACTTCATGTTAAAATCTGCGTACGTACATATATACCCACGGAATGTGGGTAATAGGATGTTGGAATGGTTGTTTTCTAGTCTCTGACAAGACCAGAGACAATAAAGCACACTTATTACAGAACCAGCCCGAGGAAGCCCTCCTGCACCTTAAGGTCTGCAGCCTTGGGAGAGTAAGAAAATGAGCCAAGAAGACTGAGGGTGCTGGGGGAATGAGGGTGGGGGTGGTATGGAGGAGGAAAAATATATAACTTTCAAAAGACAAATACCCCAAGTATAGAAAGTCAGGATCCAGGGCCCATGGCATTTTGGTATATAAGGGTTGAGAGTAGATTAGGAAGACATTATTTTTGGAGGGAACTGTGGCCATGCTGTGAGTTGTCTCTATCTCCTTGGAAGAAGAATGGAGTGTGCTAGCTTATAATCCCAAGTCCTGATAGAGGTCATCAGGTGAACCAATCAGAGATCTGAGTTGTGTTTCTTACAGGTGGAAGACCAACAAGCTTGGTGTCTGAATCAAGCATGAGGAATTTATGGTGGCCTGTGCATTGGGGTCCAATTCACCCTAGAAAATCTAGAAGGCAAGATAAAGAGGGGATGCTAACTGTCTGGGTGGCAGGGAAGGCATGCTGTTGCTTGGTACTGAGACTGCATTTCCCAGTTTTAGTCATGTTACGAGATGTGTGAGTGTTTCAGGGGCGACCAGATCTGACTCCATCAAGGGAGAGCCAGCATGTGGGCTTTCTGATCTAGTTCAATATAGTAACTGAGTGTGTCTTAAGATCATAGCATATGAGATCCAAGACAAACTGCTAGATGTGATGTCCTATGGCCTAGGAAGAGATCTGGGTTTAGTGAACTGTATGAGAGAAGAACCCAGCCCATAAACGCTCCCCAAGAGACAACCTATCAGCTCTGTCCATCTGCCAGGCCCAGAGACAGCAAAGCCAACTTGTAACAGAATCAGCATAAAGAGGAAGCTCTCCTGTACCTTAATTTCTTCAACCCAGGACAAGTCAGAACATCTGCCAGTAGATCTGACGGTGTATGGGGGTGCAGCATGGGAAAGTGTGGGAGAGAAGAAGTGTGGTCCCATTGCAAGCTGTCAGTCTAAAGCACAACTGAACTGGGAAAGGAGACCATTCAGCCTAGACGCAAAGACAGAGATTTGATTAGTGCATGGATGTGTAGTTTCTTTTTCAACTGAGATTGCATTTGCCACCAGAAGTTGTTTTAAAATTGTCTGTTTCCTGAAAGAAGCCATGAGTCATGGGGCCTGCTAGAATTTTTATCTTTTTACATAAAGATGTATCTGTGTTTACTTCTAAATATGTGTTTACATTGTAAGGTATTTACTTTGAAGATTTTGTAG
This sequence comes from Spermophilus citellus, assembly GCF_964194105.1. Taxonomy (NCBI): domain Eukaryota; kingdom Metazoa; phylum Chordata; class Mammalia; order Rodentia; family Sciuridae; genus Spermophilus; species Spermophilus citellus. The sequence continues at coordinate 54,030,610 of NC_138184.1, read as the reverse complement.
ACTTATCCATAAAGCTCCTAGGGCCATAATCATGGATTCAACATATGTTGATAAATGTATCTATTTAGATTAATAGAACCATTTAAATAAAATAATATGCCTTAGGAACTAATATTAATCAGTTTATTTTAAAATTTCAGGATATCACCTCAGTTATTCAATATGCTTATTTTCTAATACCTTCTCTCGTTTTAAGGCTTAAGATAATCATAAAACAAGCCAGAGGGGAAGACACCTATGAAGAAAGGAGGGATATATACAAAGGATTCTGCGCTGGGCAAGCTTGCTAAATTGTTTTCCTTTTTCAAGGGAGAATGCAGAATTTGCTTGTCTGCTCTTAGATCAGCTTTCCCCCAGTGGATCATTTCCTAAAACAAGATCTTCAGGATAGTGAGATGAATTATTTGAAATGAAACTGTTTCTTAGTTAAATATTTATAGCAAGTCTGTTTTCATTTACCAAACCCTGTTTACCTTGGACCTCCCAAACTCTGGATGTTATTGTATAAGTTGTAACTTTCCATATTGTTTTTATAGTATGTGGCATTGTCCAAACATATTTGACTGCAGAGTTGGTTTAGGTGAGGGCCAGGTTTTGGAAATATGTCTTTAAGAGGACTGGTGGCTCCAAGTCTGATAGTTACCGTTACAAATACAGATGATAAGAACATAAATTCCAGATCCTAAAGGTATCAGATGATTCTAATGATAATTAGAAATTATTATATCCATACACAAGGAAATACATTCTGCCAGTCAATTTATTCCTCTCTGGTTTGGTAGAAACTGCTTATTGCAGATACTACTCCTGAGGTGTAGAATGAGTATACAGAAATGAGGATGTTGTTCTAAAACTCTACAAGGCTATATATGCACAGCATGTACCTAGGCTTAGGACTACAAATAGTTTCGTTTTATTAAGAAAAATTTTTTGCATTTGGGATCCTAGCTCTAGGCTTTAGCTTAGTACAATTATGATCAACTTGCCAAACGTTCTCCACTAAGCATTCATTTCTTATATTTTATTTTATTTGTGTGCAGTGCTAGGGATGGAAGGGGCTCTGTGTGTGCTAGGTAAGTGTTCTACCACTGAGCTACATCTCCCAGCACTTAGCATTTTTTTCCTCAAAGAACATTTTCTGGTGTGTGGTTTTTTTTTTTTTTTTTTTTTATCTTGGGCAAGTTGGAAACATTGTTATGTGACTTTGCTAGGCTTCTTTCCAAGAAAAATTATCCACATACAATCAGAATGTAGTTTTTATATGCTTTAAAGAGCTACACTTTTGACAATATCCACCTATCCACCCATGTAGGTGAACACTGGAGTCAGGCTAATCAGATTTGACTGGTCTCTGACCTATTAAACAATTAACCCTGGGCAAGCTTCTTGGTCCTTCAACTCCAATTTCTCAGTTCATAATAGATTTCCCACAATTTTGTTGCAGGGAGTGCTAGAACTTCTTAAGGTTCAACATTAGGATTAGGAGGGGTCAAGTTCCTAATTCTTCAACCCCTCTTAAACTAGAGCAGTTCTACATCTTTCTACTTGATATTGAGCTTCTACGTAACACTTCATTTATTGTAAGAGGTTTAGGTTTGAAAATAAAGTTTTAAATACCATCTTCCTGCTTCTGCATTAATTGTCATAATTAAATGATAGGAATCAGGAAGAGCAAGGATGAAGGCAAATGTTAAAGGCTTAGAAATGAATGCTAAGTCTGCTGGGTAGCCTTCAACAAATTACTTAACCTATCTGTGTCTGGGCATAATAACACATGTCATTAGATTGTTGGTAGGATGATGAGACAGTGTGCAGATTATGCATTAGCACAGCACCTGTCATATGGAAACTGTTACCTAAATGTCAGCTATTCTAGTATTTACTATTAAAACTCCTTACAAAGTAGGCACCACATACTAAATGTGCAACAACCATCAGCTCCTTCTTCCACCTTCCTGTCATTTTCTAACTCAACTTTTCCTCCACATACAGGCTACTCTGCTCAATTTTTGGAAATTGATAGATAAACAAAGAACCAAATAGAATGCATATGTAGTACTCAACATGTGTGATAAATATTTTTTGAATTCAGTACAAAACGAAGTAGAAATTTAACCAATTTTATTAAGGTATAAAAAAAATCTGTAAGGTTTTCAGAAGAGAGAATCATGGAAGTATCTATTGCTTACTGTAAGAATCAAAGAGTCTAAAATATTTTTTCTGAGCTTCAGTTCTAATAAACTTCAGTTGATTGGAATGCCTCCAATAATCTCAAACCTTTGAGATTTCTGAAATCCTCTGAGCTACAACCCTCTTTGAAAATCTTTACAAACTATGAGTTTGTTCTCCTGTGCTATAAACAGAGCTAAGTATACAAATGCATAATGTAATCTGGGCATTATTTTTTTAAAAGATTATAAGGGATACAAGTGCTTAGTAACTTAATTCTGGTGAAAACCAAAATTGTATTGCATAATAAAAGGAAAAAAAACCCATTGTTTTTGGAAGAGAAAAATTGTTCTCTCTCTCTGGTAGTGAAGGTGCATTCATTCAAAAATAATTGGGAACTGGTTATGAACCACAGTATCTGAGGGCCGAGAAATGCAGTGTTGCACAAAGACACACAACAGTCTGTGCCATAGAACTCACAGTTCAGACAGACAGACAGACAGACACTATCAAGCAGTCATGCCAAAATATGTGAAAATGCATCCCAGAAGGAAGATTGCAGTTGCTATGGAAGTGTGTCTGAGGAGTTGTTACCTCATTAGTGAAGTTGGGAAAGCTTCTCTTGTGAACTGAAGATTGAGTGGAGATGGGAATAGGAGTTTAAAGGTGCAGGAAGGAAAGAAAGTATGGTAAAGGCAAAGAAGGCAGCAGATAAAGGTCATGGCTTGAGGAAGTACAATTGGCATTGCCCACCAAGAGAAGAGACCCTGTCCCTGGACACTGACGGGGAGGTGCTGAGGGAAGGTAGCGAATACCAGTCCATAATGATAAAAGTTTCAAGATTACTTCACATTCTTCTGCAATGACTTTCTCTGAGTCCTTCTCTTTAATAGAGTGATGCTGAAACCCCCATGGACAGGGCAACCACCTTTCTCTACTTTCCTGTGCATTTAATTTGCAAATGTTTAATCTAGAAGCAAAGTCTTTTGACTTACAAGCCTGAGTCTCAGCAGGAGTAGCTACCTAACATTTCCCCAGTGCAGTGTCTGTTTGTGTGTGTATTATGAAAACAGTCTTTGATCACTCATTATTCTCAGGCCCTCTGTGAAATGCTTAAATTATTCAGTCCTATTTTAACTGAAGTCTGAATCCAGGGTCTGATTGAATTAGTGGTTTTGCCAGATTGTCATCACTCCTGACTAGTCATGGCTTTGAAGACTATATGTGTTCCAGTGTGGTATAAATTCCTCTTTGGGGGTGTATGATGGCTATTCTCCATCCCCACCCTACTCCTGTCTTATTGGGCAGTGTTCTCTGCCCTGATTGATGACCCAGGAGGTTGACCTCTATACATCTAATCAGGAACTCCCATGATTATGGAGTCCAATTTGTTTTGGTCAATGGGAAATTCTGGAAAGAGACTGGGAAATGGCAGAGAAAGGTGTGTGTGTTGGTGGGAGGTGTTATTTACTCCCACTGCAGTTCTACCTTTCTCTTGTTTCTTTTGGTCCACTTCCCTTCGTGGATCTAGTTTCTGCTGATAACCAACCCACACTGAACTTTATCACATTGGGCTCTGGTAACATGTTTTCTTCCTTTGCTCTTTATGTCCAGGGTATCAAAATCATCTGCTCTAGCTAGCCCCAGGGGCCTCAACATCCTTAACTTGTAACCCTTCTTGCACCTCTGAAAATAATTCCTTCACTTAATTCTTTTCTTAGTTTCAGAGGAATATGACTTTTGCTTTCTGCCAGGATTCTGACTGATGCTATCAGGGTTTGTTTTTCTACTGCTCATTTTATTCTCCCCTTCTAAAGCCTGGGTGGGTATCACTTTGAGATAACTGGGGACCAGAAGAATGATGGTGGAATTCCCTGGATGATTCGAGCCCAGTTTCCTCACTTTGGGCTCAAAATACATCTGTCTCTGGAGGAAGGAAGGGCACTGTTTGTCATCATATATCTCCTTGGCTGTCATTCTGGACCTAATTGGACTCTCTTAAGTTTTCTTCTTCTACTTGTCATGTTTTTGAGCCCCTGAGACATTTCTTGCCATGTGTGTTCTGAAACAGGTCACTTTGACACAGGCATTTTGATGCTGTGGGTATTTTAATCTTCAGAATGGAAAGAATAGGATTTAGGCCATAGACAGAATAGGTGTTTTTATATTTTTCTGGACTCCCTACCCTGTCCTGAACCTTACCTTTACTTTGACGTTTTTTTTTTAATGGAAGTATTCTTATATTATGCAGAAGTCAAGGGAATAGTATAATGGACTCCCATGAGTCTGTCATCCAGCTTCCATGATATGATCTCCCAACACACATGGTTTCTTGTTCTTTTTTGCTGAAATATTTAAAGCCAACCCTATTCATCTTATTTTACCTATAAATACTTTATTATGTTTCTTGAGAAGATAAGGATTTTAAAAGTAACCACAGCACACATGGCAATAAAATGAGCAATGATTTTTTAAAGTCTAATAGGCTATATTTGATTTACCTTTATTCCCTCAAAAAAGTTTTAGTTGGATTTTCCAAATCACAAATCATCGAACACTCACATACTGCCTTTGGTTGCTTAGTCTCTTAAATTTCTTTTAATTTCTAATAGTCCTCAATGTTAGAGTGAAGCACATTACAAAAATACAACAAGAATACACAGAATTTATCCTCTCACTAGCACTGAGAGGTTTTGGGGAGTTTAAATATACCAACTGCTCCTCTTTCAATATATCCGGTGTTCTAACATCATATATTGGTTTTGCCCCACTTTTGAACTTTACCTATAGATGTTCCTTGATTTATGATGGGATTCCAGACTGATAAATTCATCATAAGTTGAAAATATCCTAAGTTAAAACTGCATTTAATAAAAATGGTCAACAAATATATGAAAAAATGTTCCACATCTCTAGCAATTAGAAAAAATGCAAATTAAAATTACACTGAGATTTCCTCTTACTTCAGTCAGAATGGCAATTATCAAAAATATAAGTAATAATAAATGTTGGCCAACATGTGGGTAAAAAGGTACCCTCATACATTGCTGTGGGACTGAAAATTGGTGCAACTTCTCTGGAAAGCAGTATGGAGATTCCCCAGAATACTTGAAATGGAACCACCATTTGACCCAGCTATTACATCACTCCTTGGTTTAAACCCAAAGGACTTAAAATCATTATACTATAGTGATGCAGCCACATCAATATTTATAGCAGCTTAATTCACAATAACTAAACTATGGAACCAATCTAGGTGCCCTTCAACTGATGAATGGATAAGGAAAATGTGGTATATATACACAATGAAATATTAATCAGGTTTAAAGAAGAAAGAAATTATGGCATTTGCCAGTAAATGGATGGAACTAGAGACTATCATGCTAAGTGAAATAAGCCAATTACCCAAAACCAAAGGCCAAAAGCTGTCTCTGATATGTAGGTGCTAACATACAATAAGGAAGGGAGGGAAGAATAGATGTACTTTGGATTAGAAGAGGGAAATGAATGGAAGGGATCAGGATTGGGTTGGTGAAAATAGGAAAGTTTGTAGGATGAATCGGACGTAACTTTCCTATGTTCATATATGAATACATGACCAGTGTAACTCCACATCATGTACAACCACAATTTGGGGAAGTTATACTCTATGTATAATATATCAAAATACATTCTACTGTCATGTATAACTAAAATGAACAAATAATTTTTTAAAAACTGCATTTAATATACCTAACCTATCAAACATTATAGTTTAGCAACATAATATAATGTAGAGTATCTGCTATTTACCCCCATAAACATGTGGCTAATTGGGATCTGTGGCTTATTGTCATTGCCCAGTATCTTGGAAGTATATCTCTGTATATAGCTAGCTTGGAAAAAGATCAATATTCAAAAATTGAGCTATGGTTACTACTGAATGCATATGACTTTTGTACTATTTTAGAGTCAAGAAAATCTGACTGAAACCATTGTAAGTTGGAGATCATCTGTAAATGGAATGTCATCTTTTTAATCTGGCTGTCTTGGTGGAAATTCAACTGTGTTTTAAAAATCAATTAATTGAAGCACTCTACCAACTGAGCTATATATATTCCCAGCCCTTGAAATATAATTTGTATAAACTATGTTCATTTAAAGTGTATAGTGCAGTGAGTTTTAAAAGTGGTATATATTCATGAATTTACCAACACCATAGTCACAATACCACCCTCAAAACTTGCTTTGTGTCTTATTGTGGTCATTTCCTCCTCTTATTCCCAGCTCTCAAAGAACCATTTGTTTGTTTTCTGTCAGTATAGATTATTTGTTTATTATTTGAGTCATATAGGTAATTTTTTCTGTGTCTGGCTTCCTTTAGTGAGCATAATAACTTGCAGAGTCATCTACATCTATATAGTTGCATTTATTCGTAGTTTGTTCTTTTTATAGCTGAATAATATTCCATTGCATGAGTAGTCCACATTTTGTTGTTTCCATTTGGTTTACATATTTGTTATTTATAAGTTCAGGTTACTATGGATAATGCTATGTGTATTCAGATCTTTGTGTGGACATGTTTTCATTTTTCTTCACAAATACCTTAGCATGGAAAATCTGAATTTTATATTTAAATGTAAATTTTAAAGTAAAGCATTGATTTTCCAAAGTGTAGGCCATTTTTTATTCATATAACCCATATGTGAGTATTCTAGTTTCTATAAGTTCTTAATAATTCTTTGGGGAGGTCATTTTTTAAACTTTTAAGTGTTCTAATGGTATTTTAGTCAGCTTTTTCACTGTTGTTACTTAAAGACCTGACAAGAACAATTATAGAGAAGAAAAAATTCAGGTTGGGGCTCATGGTTTCAGAGATCTCCATCCATAAACAGCAGACTCCATTCCCTGGGGCTCAAGGTAAAGCAGAACATCATGGCAGAAGGGCATGAGGAAGGGAAGCAGCTCACATGATGATCAGAAAGCCAAGAGAGACTCCACTCTCCAGATACAAATATATACCCCAAAGCCACACCCTCAATGCCCACCTCCTCCAGCCGCACCCCACCTACAAGTTCTCTCTCAGTTAATGACATCAGGGATTAATTCAGTGATTGGATTAAGACTCTCGTAACCTAATCATTTCTCTTCTAACCCTTCTTACATTGTCTCACATATGAGCTATATTTCTTGATGACTAATAATGTCAAACATCTTTTCTTTTGCCATCTATATAACTTCTTTGGTGAAATTTGCAGATCCTTGGATCTTATTTTTCTCCTTCTTGTAGGGTTATATATAGTGTTTTACTGTATTCTGGATATAAGTCCTTTGTCAGATATGTATAGTGCAGATATTTTCTTTTTTGTTTGTGTGAGTGACTTTTAAAGAGCATAAGCTTAAAATTTTGGTTTATGTATTCTGTGCCTCTCTGTAAAATCATGATATTCCTGAAAGTTACAGATTTTTTTCCTATAATTTTTTTTCCTAAAAGTTGTATGGCTTTAAGTTTTACATTTAGGTTGTGATGTTTTTTGAAGTAATATTTGTGTAAAAGTAAGGATCACTGTTAATTTTCCCCCTTGGTATGGATATCTAGTTATGCTAGCATTTATTGAAAAGACTTTTAGCCATTGGATTCTCTTGGAATCTTTGTCAAAAATTGATTGAGCATTTATGTTTCTATGTATCTCTGGACTCTCCATCTGTTCCTTAGATTCACTTATCTATCCCTTGCTATTAACACATTGTCTAGATTATTGATGGCATTAGAGTCAGTCTTGAAATCAAGTAGTGTGAGTTCTCCAAATTTGTTCTTTTTTTTAATAAAAATTTTCTTGGCTATATTTTAGCTCATTGCATTTCTTTTTTTAATGTATTATTTATTTATTTATTTATTTATTTCTTTTTTTTATTGATTGTTCAAAAAATTACAGAGCTCATGATATATCATCTTTCATACATTAGACTCAATTGGGTTTTGAACTCCCATTTTTACCCCAAATACAGATTGCAGAATCACAACTGTTACATACTCACATTGTTACATAATGGCATATTAGTGACTGTTGTATTCTGCTACCTTTCCTATCCCCTACTATCCCCCCTCCCCTCCCCTCCCCTCCCATCTTCCCTCTCTACGTCCTCTGCTGTTGTTCAATTCTCTCCCCTTTTCCCCCCCTCCCCCTTGCCCCTCATAACCTCTTATAATTTTGTGTATCATTGAAGGTCTCCTACCATTTCCATATGCTTTCCCTTCTCTCTCCCTTTCTCTCCCCCCATTCGTCTTTGTTTACTATTAGTCTTTTCCTCATGCTCTTCCTTTCTGTTCTGTTCTTAGTTGCTCGATTTATATCAAAGAAGACATTTGACATTTGTTTTTTAGGGCTTGGATAGCTTCACTTAGCATAATCTGCTCTAATGCCATCCATTTCCCTGAAAATTCTATGATTGTGTCATTTCTTAGTGCTGCATAATACTCCATTGTGTATAGATGCCACATTTTTTAATCCATTCATCTACTGAAGGGCATATAGGTTGGTTCCACAGTCTAGCTATTGTGATTTGTGCCGCTATAATCATTGATGTGGCCGTATCCCTATAGTGAGCTCTTTTAAGGTCCTCAGGGAATAGTCCGAGAAGGGCGATAGCTGGGTCGAATGGTGGATCCATTCCCAGCTTTCCCAGGAATCTCCATACTGCTTTCCAAATTGGCCTCACCATTTTGCAGTCCCACCAGCAGTGTACAAGTGTACCCTTTTCCCCACATCCCCGCCAACACTTATTGTTGTTTGACTTCATAATGGCTGCCAATCTTACTGGAGTGAGATGGTATCTTAGGGTGGTTTTGATTTGCATTTCTCTGATTGCTAGAGATGGTGAGCATTTTTTCATGTACTTGTTGATTGATTGTATGTCCTCCTCTGAGAAGTGTCTGTTCAGGTCCTTGGCCCATTTGTTGATTGGGTTGTTTGTTATCTTATTGTTTAATTTTTTGAGTTCTTTGTACATTCTGGATATTAGGGCCTTATCTGAGGTGTGAGGGGTAAAAATTTGTTCCCATGATGTAGGCTCTCTATTTACCTCTTTTATTGTTTCTCTTGCTGAGAAAAGACTTTTTAGTTTAAGTAAGTCCCATTTGTTTATTCTTGTTATTAATTCTTGGGCTATGGGCGTCCTATTAAGGAATTTGGAGCCTGACCCCACTATATGTAGATCGGAGCCAACTTTTTCTTCTATCAGACACACCGTCTCTGATTTGATATCTAGCTCCTTGATCCATTTTGAGTTAACTTTTGTGGATGGCGAGAGAAAGGGATTCAATTTCATTTTGTTGCATATGGATTTCCAGTTTTCCCAGCACCATTTGTTGAAGATGGTATCCTTCCTCCATTGCATGTTTTTAGCTCCTTTATCAAATATAAGATAGTTGTAACTTTCTGGATTAGTCTCTGTGTCCTCTATTCTGTACCTTTGGTCCACCTGCCTGTTTTGGTACCAGTACCATGCTGTTTTTGTTACTATTGCTTTGTAGTACAGTTTGAACTCTGGTATCGCTATACCTCCAGATTCACTCTTCCTGCTTAGAATTGCTTTTGCTATTCTGGGTCTTTTGTCTTTCCATATGAATTTCATGATTACTTTATCTATTTCAACAAGAAATGCCATTGGGATTTTGATTGGCATCACATTAAACCTGTAGAAAACTTTGGGTAATATCGCCATTTTGATAATGTTAGTTCTGCCTATCCATGAACAGGGTACATTTTTCCATCTTCTGAGACCTTCTTCTATCTCTCTCTTTAGTGTTCTGTAGTTTTCATTGTATAGATATTTCACCTCTTTTGTTAGATTGATTCCCAAGTATCTTATTTTCATTGAGGATATTGTGAATGGAGTGGTTTTCCTTATTTCCATTTCAGAGGTTTTGTTGCTGATATACAGGAATGCCTTTGATTTATGTGTGTTGATTTTATAACCTGCCACTTTGCTGAATTCATTTATTAACTCTAGCAGCTTCTTTGTAGACCCTTTTGGGTCTGTTAGGTATATTATCATGTCATCTGCAAATAGCGATAATTTATTTTCTTCTTTTCCTATTTTTATGCCTTTAATTTCTTTTGTCTGTCTAATTGCTCTGGCTAGTACTTCGAGAACTAAATTGAATAGAAGTGGTGATAGAGGGCATCCCTGTCTTGTTCCAGATTTTAGAGGGAATGCCTTCAGTTTTTCTCCATTATGATGCTAGCCTGAGGTTTAGCATATATAGCTTTTACAATGTTGAGGTAAGTTCCTGTTATCCCTACTTTTCCTAGTCTTTTGAACATAAAGGGATGCTGTACTTTGTCGAATGCTTTTTCTGCATCTATCGAGATGATCATATGGTTCTTGTCTTTAAGTCTGTTGATGTGGTGAATAGCATTTATTGATTTCCGTATATTGAACCAGCCTTGCATCCCACGGATGAATCCTACTTGATCATGGTGCACAAGTTTTTTGATATGTTTTTGTATTCGATTCGCCAGAATTTTATTGAGAATTTTTGCATCCAAGTTCATTAGAGATATTGGTCTGTAGTTTTCTTTCTTTGAAGTGTCTTTGTCTGGTTTTGGGATCAGAGTGATGTTGGCCTCATAGAATGAATTTGGAAGAGCTCCTTCTTTTTCTATTTCTTGAAATAGCTTGAAAAGTATTGGTATTAATTCTTCTTTGAAGGTTTTGTAGAACTCCGCTGTATACCCATCCGGTCCAGGGCTTTTCTTGGTTGGTAGTCTTTTGATGGCTTCTTCTATTTCTTCCTTTGTTATTGGTCTGTTTAAATTGTGTGTGTCTTCCGGTCTCAATCTGGGCAGATCATATGCCTTAAGAAATTTATCAATATCTTCACTATCTTCTATTTTATTGGAATATAGGGTTTCAAAATACTTTCTAATTATCTTCTGTATTTCTGTAGTGTGTGTTGTGATATTGCCTTTTTCATCCCATATGTTGGTAATTTGAGTTCTCTCTCTTCTTCTCTTCGTTAGCATGGCTAAGGGCCTGTCTATCTTATTTATTTTTTCAAAGAAACAACTTTTAGTTTTATCAATGTTTTCAATGTTTTTTTTTGTTTCAATTTCATTGATTTCTGCTCTAATTTTAATTATTTATTGTCTTCTACTACATTTGCTGTTGTTTTGCTCTTCCTTTTCTAGGTTTTTGAGGTGTAGTGTGTGTTCATTTATTTGTTGGTTTTTTCTTTTTTTGAGGAAAGAACTCCAAGAAATAAATTTTCCTCTTAAAACTGCTTTCATTGTGTCCCATAGATTCCGGTATGTTGTGTCTGTATTATCATTTGTCTCTAAGAATTTTTTCATCTCCTCCTTTATGTCTTCTGTAACCCATTGATCATTCAGTAACATATTGTTCATTTTCCATGTGATGTAGGATTTTCCCTTCCTTCTTTTATCATTGATTTCCAATTTTATTCCATTGTGATCTGATATAGTGCATGGTATTATCTCCACGCCTTTATATTTACTAAGCGTTGCCTTATGGCATAGTATATGGTCTATCTTTGAGTAGGATCCATGTGCTGCTGAGAAGAATGTGTATCCACTTGATGATGGTTGATATATTCTATATATGTCGGTTAAGTCTAGGTTATTGATTGTGCTGTTGAGTTCTATAGTTTCTTTATTCAGTTTTTGTCTAGAGGATCTGTCTAATGGCGAGAGTGGTGTGTTGAATTCACCCATAATTATTGTGTTGTGGTCTATTTGACTCTTGAACTTGAGGAGAGTTTGTTTTATGAACGTTGCAGCTCCATTGTTTGGTGCATACAAATTGATGATTGTTATGTCTTGTTGGTGGATGGTTCCTTTTAACAGGATATAGTGTCCTTCTTTATCCTTCTTGATTAACTTAGGTTTAAAGTTGATTTTATTCGATATGAGTATGGCCACTCCTGCTTGCTTCCGAGGGCCATGTGCGTGGTATGATTTTTCCCAACCTTTTATCTTCAGCCTGTGTATGTCTTTTCCTATCATATGAGTCTCTTGAAGGCAGCATATTGTTGGATTTGTTTTTTTGATCCAGGTTACTAGCCTATGTCTCTTGATTGGTGAGTTTAGGCCATTAACATTTAAGGTTACAATTGAGATATGATTTGTACTTCCAGTCATGCTTCTTTATTTATTTATTTTAGTTTGGCTGGTTTTACTTTTTGGTTATTTTCCTCCCCCTTCATTGAGACACCTCCTGCTGTTAGTTTTGGGCACTATTTTTCAATTCCTCTTCTTGTAGTATTTTGCTCAAAATGCTTTGCAGTGCTGGTTTTCTTGCTGCAAATTCTTTTAGCTTTTGTTTATCGTGAAAAATTTTAATTTCATTGTCAAATCTGAAGCTTAATTTTGCGGGATACAGTATTCTTGGTTGGAATCCATTATTTTTCAGCGTTTGAAATACATTGTTCCAGGATATTCTTGCTTTCAAAGTCTGTGATGAGAAATCAGTCGTTAACCTAATTGTTTTACCCCTGAATGTAATCTGCCTCTTTTCTCTCGTAGCGTTTAATATTTTCTCCTTGTTCTGTACGTTGGCTATCTTCATAATTATATGTCTTGGAGTTGGTCTATTATGGTTTTTGAATGTTTTGGGTCCTGTAGGCTTCCAGGATTTGGCAATCCATTTCATCTTTCATCTCTGGGAAGTTTTCTAGAATTATTTCATTTAATATGCTGTCCATTCCTTTGGTTTGAGTCTCTGTGCCTTCTTCTATCCTGATGACCTTCAAATTTGGATTTGTTATGACATCCCATATCTCTTGAATAGATTGCTCATGGGATTTAAGCATCTTTTCTGTGTTGACTATATTCTTTTCAAGTTGATAAACCTTGTCTTCATTATCTGATGTTCTGACTTCTACTTGATCAAGTCTGTTTGTAATATTCTCATTTGAGTTTTTAATTTGGTTTATATTTTCCTGCAATTCTAGGATTATAGTTTGATTTTTTTTTTAAGATCTCTATCTCCTGGTAGAGCTCGTTCTTTCATTTGTATTTGTTTGTTTAATTTGTTTTCAAAATATACTTTTATTGCTTGGACTTGCTGTCTCATGTCTTCCCTAATATTCCTTTCCATTCGAGTTAGGTAGGCCTTGAGTTCATTCCCTATCCCTGCTTCTGATGTTTCTATGTCCTCCTGTAGAATTAAGTTGTCCTGTATTGTTTGTACTCCTTTTTTCCCTTGTTTTCTCATGTTGTCCACGTTACTTTCCAGCTCTATTTGATTGCCGTGTTTCTGCTCTCTTCTATAGATTTGTTTTGGTTCTGTATTACTCTGTTGTTTCTTCTTTGTTTTGTTAAACTGTGCCTGCTAACGTGGATTCTGCTGGGAAGGAATTCTGAAGGCCGAGCTCTAGTGACGTCACTACTCTGCTATGACTGGCCCCAGGCTCCTTGCTGGGGTGTCCTAATGGGACTGTGTGACTGGACTGTCTCTGTTTGGTTTCTGCTCCCCGTCAAGGCAGGCGGGCAGTCTCCAGCCGCCCAGTATCTCAGGCAGCGGGCAGGTGATCAGTCGCCGGCGGGGGAGTAGACTTCAGCCGCCCAGTCGCGCGGGCAGCGGGCTGGCTATCGCCGGTGGGCGGGCGATCTCTAGGCACCCCGTCCTGCGGTCAGTTATGCCCAGTTTCGCGGGCAGTGGGTGAACTGTCGCCGGCGGGCCTGCGGTTTCCAGCCGCCCAGTCGCGAGGGCCTGGCGTCTAGTCCCCTAGTTTCTCCTGCTAGTCTTGGTTTCTCCTGCTAGACCAGATTTCCCCTGAGTGATGGCTCTCGGCAGTTCAAACTGTACTCTGGACCTGCCGTTTGTTGGGTGTGGAGGGTGTCTATTGGGGACCCTGGCACTCTATTGTTTTGTTCCCGTTGTGGGGGATAGAACTGTACCGCTTCTTTCCCCCTTTGAAATCCCGTACTCAGCCTGGGGGTCAGTGCGGGCTCATCCAGCAGGATTTCACAGAATTGCAGCCACTTTTCTCCCTGCTTGCTAATTTTATTACTTCTCTGCGGTGCCCCGCCTTCTATAGCCGTGGGGAGGGCCGGGCGAATCAGTCAGCCCAGATCCCCGGGGTCGCACAATTGGTTATTGGGATCCCCGGCACTCTATCGTTTTGATTTTTTCTGTTTGCCCCTCCCCCAGCGCTGGCTAGACAGGTTTCGTTTTGGCTGCTGATGGGAGGGAGAGTTGAAGGTCAGGTGTCTCTAGTTTTCCCCTAGTCTTTATGCAGGCTTACTCTGATACTCCCTCCCCCGAAAAGCCTAGGAGAGATTTTATGCGAATTCCCCATGTATGGGGGATGGGCTGAGTGACACAGACCTGTTTTATTGTTGCAGTTTGTCGGAGAGTGGCGGTGGATACTTCAGCTCTCCAAGATGGTGGCCGCTGATTGCCTTGGAGGAGTTTCCGTTGTGGGGGACGGGAATGTATCGCTTCCTTCCCCGTCTGAAATCCCGTACTCAGCCCGGGGGTCAGTGCGGACTTGGCCGGCGGGGTTCCACCGAATGGCAGCCACTTTCCTCCCTGCTTGCTAATTAATCGCTTCTCTGTGGCGTCCCACCTTCTGTAGCCTTTATTTATTTTTTTATATGTGGTGCTGATGATCAAACCCAGTGCCTCACACGTGCTAGGCAAGCACTCACTACTGAGCCACAACCTCAGCCCTCATTTGCATTTCATATAAATTTTGGAATCATTTTTTCAATTGCTACACAAAGTGATGCTGAGATTTTGATTGGAATTGCATTGAATCTTTTAGAGAAATGTCATTATAGTGATAGTGAACTAATCTTCAATCCATGAATATGTTATATCTTTTCTTTTATTTCTCTTCCATTTCTTTTTGTGATGTTATAGTTTTCAGTGCAAAATCTTAAATATATTTCACACTTGGGGATTTTATTGTAAATATTCTATAATTTTATTTTTCAAAATTGTTCTTTGTTGATGTTAGAAATAGTATCAAGATCTGTATATTATCCAGTGTCCTTTGACCTTTTTAAATTAATTTCTTTATTGTTGGTTGTTCAAAACATTACATAGTTCTTGACATATCATATTTCACATTTTGATTCAAGTGGCTTATGAACTCCCATTTTTACCCCGTATACAGATTGCAGAATCACATGAGTTACACTTCCATTGATTTACATATTGCCATACTAGTGTGTGTTTTATTCTGCTGCCTTTCCTCTCCTCTACTATCCCCCCTCCCCTCCCCTCCCCTCCCCTCTTCTCTCTCTACCCCCTCTACTGTAATTCATTTCTCCCCCTTGTATTATTTTTCCCTTTCCCCTCACTTCCTCTTGTATGTAATTTTGTATAACCATTTCCATGCAATTTCCCTTCCCTCTCGCTTTCCCTCCCACCTCTTATCCCTGTTTAATGTTAATCTTCTCATGCTCTTCGTCCCTGCTCTGTTCTTAGTTACTCTCCTTATAACAAAGAAGACATTTGGCATTTGTTTTTTAGGGATTGGCTGGCTTCACTTAGCATAATCTGCTCTAATGCCATCCATTTCCCCCCAAATTCTATGATTTTGTCATTTTTTAATGCAGAGTAATACTCCATTGTGTATGGATGCCACATTTTTTAATCCATTCATCTATTGAAGGGCATCTAGGTTGGTTCCACAGTCTTGCTATTGTGAATTGTGCTGCTATGAACATTGATGTAGCAGTGTCCCTGTAGCATGCTCTTTTTAGGTCTTTAGGGAATAGTCTGAGAAGGGCAATAGCTGGGTCAAATGGTGGTTCCATTCCCAGCTTTCCCAGGAATCTCCATACTGCTTTCCAAATTGGCTGCACCAATTTGTAGTCGCACCAACAATGAGCAAGTGTACCCTTTTCCCCACATCCTCGCCAGCACTTGTTGTTGTTTGACTTCCTATTGGCTGCCAATCTTACTGGAGTGAGATGGTATCTTAGGGTGGTTTTGATTTGCATTTCTCTGACTGCTAGCGATGCTGAGCATTTTTTCATGTGCTTGTTGATTGATAGTATGTCCTCCTCTGAGAATTGTCTGTTCAGGTCCTTGGCCCATCTGTTGATTGGGTTATTTGTTATTTTATTGTCTAATTTTTTGAGTTCTTTGTATACTCTGGATATTAAGGCTCTATCTGAAGTGTGAGGAGTAAAGATTTGTTCCCAGGACGTAGGCTCCCTATTTACCTCTCTTATTATTTCTTTTGATGAGAAAAAAACTTTTTAGTTTGAGTAAGCCCCATTTGTTGATTCTAGTTATTAACTCTTGTGCTATGGGTGTCCTATTGAGGAATTTGGTGCCCTACCCCACAGTATGTAGATCGTAGCCAACTTTTTCTTCTATCAGATGCTGTGTCTCTGATTTGATATCAAGCTCCTTGATCCATTTTGAGTTAACTTTTGTGGATGGCGAGAGAAAGGGATTCAGTTTCATTTTGATGCAAATGGATTTCCAGTTTTCCCAACACCATTTGTTGAAGATGCTATCCTTCCTCCATTGCATGCTTTTAGCCCCTTTATCAAATATAAGATAGTTGTAGTTTTGTGGATTGGTTTTTGTGTCCTCTATTCTGTATCATTGGTCCACCCGCCTATTTTGGTACCAGTACCATGCTGTTTTTGTTGCTATTGCTCTGTAGTATAGTTTGAAGTCCGGTATTGCTATACCGCCTGATTAACACTTCCTGCTTAGCATTGTTTTTGCTATTCTGGGTCTTTTGTTTTTCCATATGAATTTCATAATTGCTTTATCTATTTCTACAAGAAATGCCGTTTGGATTTTGATTGACATTGCATTAAACCTATAGAGAACTTTTGGTAATATTGCCATTTTGATGATGTTAGTTCTGCCTATCCATGAACAGGGTATAATTTTCCATCTTCTAAGATCTTCTTCTATTTCTCTCTTTAGGGTTCTGTAGTTTTCATTGTATAAGTCTTTCACCTCTTTTGTTAGGTTGATTCCCACGTATTTTATTTTTTTTTGAGGATATTGTGAATGGAGTGTTTTTCCTCATTTCCATTTCAGAGTATTTGTCGCTGATATAAAGGAATGCCTTTGATTTATGTGTGTTGATTTTATATCCTGCCACTTTGCTGAATTCATTTATTAGCTCTAATAGTTTCTTTGTAGACCCTTTGGGTCTGCTAGGTATAGAATTATGTCATCTGCAAATAGTGACAATTTAAGTTCTTCTTTTCCTATTTTTATGCCTTTAATTTCTTTCATCTGTTTAATTGCTCTGGCCAGTGTTTCGAGAACTATGTTGAACAGAAGTGGTGATAGGGGGAATCCCTGTCTTGTTCCAGATTTTAGAGGGAATGTCTTCAATTTTTCTCCATTCAGAATGATGCTAGCCTGAGGCTTAGCATAGATTGCTTTTACAATGTTGAGGTATGTTCCTGTTATCCCTAGTTTTTCTAGAGTTTTGAACATAAAGAGATGCTGTACTTTGTTGAATGCTTTTTCTGCATCTATCGAGATGATCATATGGTTCTTAATTTTAAGTCTATTGATGTGGTGAATAACATTTATTGATTTCCGTATATTGAACCAGCCTTGCATCCCAGGAATGAATCCTACTTGATCATGATGCACAATTTTTTTGATATGTTTTTGAATCCAATTCGCCAGAATTTTATTGAGGAGTTTTGCATCTAGGTTCATTAGAGATATTGGTCTGTAGTTTTCTTTCTTTGAAGTGTCTTTGTCTGGTTTAGGAATCAGGGTGATGTTGGCCTCATAGAATGAATTTGGAAGTTCTCCCTCTTTTTCTATTTCCTGAAATAGCTTGAAAAGTATTGGTGTTAGTTCCTCTTTAAGGGTTTTGTAAAACTCTGCTGTATACCCATCCGGTCCTGGGCTTTTCTTAGTTGGTAGTCTTTTGATGGTTTCTTCTATTTCTTCAATTGATATTGGTCTGTTTAGGTTGTCTATATCCTCCTGACTCAATCTGGGCAGATCATATGACTTAAGAAATTTATCGATGCCTTCACTATCTTCTATTTTATTGGAGTATAAGGATTCAAAATAATTTCTGGTTATCTTTTGTATTTCTGAAGTGTCTGTTGTGATATTGCCTTTTTCATCCTGTATGCTAGTAATTTGAGTTCTCTCTCTTCTTTTCTTCGTTAGCATGGCTAAGGGTCTGTCGATTTTATTTATTTTTTCACAGAACCAACTTTTAGTTTTGTCAATTTTTTCAATTGTTTCTTTTGTTTGGATTTCATTAATTTCAGCTCTGATTTTAATTATTTCTTGCCTTTTACTTCTTTTGCTATTGTTTTGCTCTTCTTTTTCTAGGATTTTGAGATGAATTATGAGATCATTTATTTGTTGGCTTTTTCTTTTTTTAAGGAATGAACTCCAAGCAAAATAAATTTTCCTCTTAGAACTGCTTTCAATGTGTCCCATAGATTCCGATATGTTGTGTCTGTGTTTTCATTTATCTCTAAGAATTTTTTAATTTCCTCCTTGATGTCTTCTATAACCCATTGATCATTCAGTAACCTATTGTTCATTCTCCACGTGATGCGTGATTTTTCCTTCCTTCTTTTATCGTTTATTTTCAGTTTCATTCCATTATGATCAGATAAGATGCATGGTATTATCTGTAGTCCTTTATATTGTCTAAGAGTTGTCCTGTGACATAATATATGATCTATTTTTGAGAAGAATCCATGTGCTGCTGAGAAAAAGTGTAACTGCTTGATGTTGGGTGGTATATTCTATATATGTCAATTAAGTCTAGGTTATTAATTGTGTTATTGATTTCTATAGTTTCCTTATTCAACTTTTGTTTGGAAGATCTGTCCAGTGGTGAGAGAGGTGTGTTGAAGTCTCCCATGTTTATTGTATGGTGGTCTTTTAGACTCTTGAACTTGAGAAGAGTTTGCTTGGTGAACATAGCTGCACCGTTGTTTGGGGCATATATATTCATGATTGTTATGTCTTGTTGGTGTATGGTTCCCTTGAGCAGTATGTAGTGTCCCTCTTTATCCCTTTTGATTAACTTTGGCTTGAAATCTATTTTATTTGATATGAGTATGGACACTCCTGCTTGTTTCCGAAGTCCATATGAGTGATATGATTTTTCCCAACCTTTCACCTTCAGTCTATGTATATCTTTTCCTATCAAATGCGTCTCCTGTAGGCAGCATATTGTTGGGTCTTGTTTTGTGATCCATTTTACTAGCCTGTGTCTCTTAATTGGTGAGTTTAAGCAATTGACATTTAGGGTTATTATTGAGATATGGTTTGTTCTTCCAGCCATATTTGTTTATTTATGTTACTAAACATGGTTTGTTTTCCTCTTTGATTATTTTCCCCCCTTTACTGTCCTACCTCCCACTGTTAGTTTTCATTGTTGCTTTCCATTTCCTCTTCCTGAAATGTGTTGCCAAGGATGTTTTGAAGAGATGGTTTTCTAGCTGCAAATTCTTTTTACTTTTGTTTATCGTGGAAGGTTTTAATTTCATCTTCCATCCTGAAGCTTAATTTCGCTGGATACACGATTCTTGGTTGGAACCCATTTTCTTTCAGAGTTTGAAATATGTTATTCCAGGATCTTCTAGCTTTCAGAGTCTGTGTTGAAAGATCAGCTGTTATCCTTATTGGTTTACCCCTAAATGTAATCTGCTTCCTTTCTCTTGTAGCTTTTAAAATTCTCTCCTTATTCTGTATGCTGGGCATCTTCATTATAATGTGTCTAGGTGTGGATCTCTTATGATTTTGCACATTCGGCGTCTTGTCGGCTTCTAGGATTTGGGATTCTGTCTCATTCTTCAATTCTGGGAAGTTTTCTCATATTATTTCATTGAATAGATTGCTCATTCCTTTGGTTTGGACCTCTATACGTTCCTGTATCCCAATGACTCTTAAGTTTGGTCTCTTTATGTTGTCCCATATTTCTTGAATGTTCTGCTCATGGTTCCTTAACAGTCTTGCTGAGCTGTCTATGTTCTTTTCAAGTTGAAATACTTTGTCTTCATTGTCTGATGTTCTATCTTCTAAGTGTTCTACTCTGCTGGTAGTATTCTCAATTGAGTTTTTAAGTTGGTTTATTGCTTCCTGCATTTCTAGGATTTCTGTTTGTTTGTTTTTTATAACCTCTATCTCCCTGTATAGTTGATCTTTTGCTTCTTGGATTTGTTTATGTAATTCATTGTCAAAGTGATCTTTCATTGACTGATTTTGCTGTCTAATGTCTTCCTTGAGACTCCAGATCATCTGAAGCGTGTATATCCTGAATTCTTTATCTGACATTCCATCTGCTGCAGCTATTACCTCTTCTAAAGTTGAGTTGACCTGCATTGCTCGTGGTCCTTTCTTTCCTTGTCATTTCATACTGCTCGTGTTTCTTTCTGCTTGGTGAAACTGTTGTGTTTTTGAAATTTTCCCCCTGTATATTTATATTTCCCCCTATATTTATATTGAAAAGTCTCCCTTGCAGGGCGGGCAGTGGCTGTGCTCCTCCTCCAGTTGGTGTGACGCGTCTACCACGCCCGCTGACCCCTGGGGCTGTTCTGCTGGTCGGTCGCAGGTCTCCCTACCTTGCAGGCGCGGGCGCTGGCTCTGCTCTGCCCTTACACCAATTGGGGTGACGTGTCTACCACGCTGGGGGATTGCTGGGCCTGTTCCGGGTGTGGGCGGGGGCTCTGCTCTACCCCTACTCCAATTGGTGTGACGTAACTACCACGCCAGCGGGCCACTGTGCCTGTTCAGGGTGCGGGCAGCGGCTCTGCTGCCTCTTGTGCCGGTTGGCCGCAGGTCTGCCTACCTTGCAGGCACGGGTGGTGGCTCTGCTCTGCCCCTTCTCCAATTGGGGTGACGTGACTACCACGCCCGCGGGTCGTTGGGTCTGTTCCGGATGCGGGCGGCGGCTCTGCTCTGCCCCTACTCCAATTGGTGTGACGTGTCTATCATGCTGGTAGGCCGCTGGGCCTGTCCTGCCGGTCGGTCGCAGGTCTGCCTACCTTGCAGGTGCGGGCGGCGGCTCTGCTCGGCCCCTACTGCAGTTGGGATGAAGTGATACCACGCCGGCGGGTTGCTAGGCCTGTTCCGGGAGCGGGCGGCAGCTCTGCTCTGCCCCTACTCCAATTTGTGGGACGTGTCTAGCACGCCGGCGGGTCCCTGGGCCTGTCCCGCTGGTCGGTCGCAGGTCTGCCTACCTTGCGGGCTCGGGCGGCAGCTCTGCTCGGCCCGCACTGCTTAAATTAATTTTATTAGTTCTTCTAGTCTTTTTGCAGACTTTTAAGCTTTTCTATATACATGATTGTATCATTGGTAGGTAAAGACAGCTTTATGTCTTTCTGATATTTATTAAAGACAAATGTCTTATTTTTCATTTTTAATTCAGTTTGACAACGTTGTTTATTAAGTATTTATTGATGATAGTAAATCCATTTATATTCATTATCATTCCCTTTCTGTGTGTTGTCACATAATTCAACTCCATGCCCTCTAATAAAATAATATTTATTTGGATTTTATACACATATTTGCTCCAATATACTTGGGACTGTTCTTCCCATCCTGCAATCCATGCCTTCATCTCATAATTTTTTCTTCTGCCAAAATAAATTCCAGCTAGTTACTTTTAGTATGTCCTTTAATATGGATTTTTTAATCTTTTTCCACAGAGATGTTAATATTCTGGCAGGCATAGTCAGTATTAGCAAGTCATATTGACCTAATCTAGAAATGAGGTTTTTGTTTTTTTTTTTTTTCCTTAGCTTTATCTGGTCTTTTGCCATTTTGTCCTAGCAACTCAAGTCCTTTGACTTTCTCAGGTGAAGGTCTGGGGTATTCACCATGGTACTTGTTCTTAGCAGATCATAAATTTCTCTTTTTGTCCCTCAATACTATCAAACTGACAAAACTGCTCCTTAGCTTTTTGGTCTTTCAGCAACTGATTTTTGCTTAGTTTCTTGGCCTCTGAACCACTGATGTAATGTATTTGTAGCTTTGAAATTTTCTAATGCTTAAGGGGACATTTCATTAATAATGCTGGGTTCCCCTTTCTCAGACGTCTTAGCTTTGCTAGTCCTAGCTACTGCGTTAGTTCACCTTTAACTTCAAGATTTCTCTCTCCAACTCAGAAACTGTTCCAGTCCTAGCTAAAACTATTTACTTGTTCTGTTTGCTAGAAAAGAAAATTAATGAACTCTCTTAAGAGAAATAATTGCTTTAAATATAGAATCTTACCTCAGTGGGTACTCATTCTCTATACGACGTAGGAGGCTTGAATCCTGGTTGCTGTGCATTTAAACATTTTATTTAATTTATTATTTTATGCAGCTATGATAATTGTTTTCTTTAGAGGATTATTCTGAGTTACTACTTCATAGCCAGAAACACAACTTTATTTTAAGAAAGGCCCTCCAACCCCCATTTGTAAAAATGCCACTTACTTGTGGACAAAAATAGACTTTTCCACCTCTTTGAATACCCCCATATTTTGGATTTCTCTTACTGTTTCCTTGTAGTGTTATCATGTAAGATGTTTCTACTTGACCTGCTTCTAGTAAATATGTAGATTTAAAGGTTATGGCATATCATAGGGAGCATCATCTATTTCCCACTGCATGACTTCATGAGTCACAAAAGGAAATGGATTCTGACCTTTATTCCAACATTGGCTTCACCTGGGAATTATTATTTTCTTTTTTAAGAAAGGCAAGAATATATTTCTGATTCCTGACTTCTGTGCCAGACATTGTGATTTGATTGGTTTGGGACATGACCTGAACATTGGGACTTTTAAAATCTCCCTGGGTGATTCTAATGTACACAAGGGAACCACTGATGTAATGTCTGGATTCCCCACTTTTAGTTAGATTACAATTGATTCATAAATTCAGGTGTTGTCAGTCTGATGCCTTCAGTATCAAGTTCTCAAGCCAGCTTTGAAGCAAGGGTTTTGTAGCCATGAATGGCAGTTTCCTAGACATATTATTTAATTAAAGGTTATGAAATGGGGATTTCCTATATCTGTTATTCTTCCTGCTCTTACTAGCTTTGCTTCCTCTATAAAGAAGAATATCCTCACAAATGCCAGTTTGATTATCTTGAAATGTTATTTTGGGAGAAAAGGTAATTTAATGCTTATTATTATTTTTTTTCATTTTCCTAATCACAAGTTGGTGTCCTAGCAATTTTTTAAAGTTGCCAGTGACTTTTTAAAAAAATACTATTAGTAAATCACGGGTATATTTGCAATCAATCTCTTCTTGATGTGGAAGCTGAGTAATTTTTGACCATTCAGATCCCTTTCATTTGACTCCAACTTCTTTTGACACAACTCTAGTCATTTTTGGATAACTTTCTGTGACAATCTGCTAATTCATTGCACCTATTTTTTGGCATAGATCTGGAGACAATTGTTTTCTTCAAGGATTTCTGATTCCTCTAAGCGAAAAGAAATACTTAAGATACCATAATAGAGTCAGGAAGTAGAGCCCTGTTCTTAAGTCTCAGCCTATTCCTCATTCCCCCAGTTTATCTGACCAAGAATAAGAATAGTAACATCATTATTCCAGTTCTACCACTTACTCACAGTATTCTAAAAAAAATAGTAAGTGGTAGATCTGGAATAATGATGTTACTTTTATTATAAGTATACAAAGACCACCTTCTGTACCTCAGTGTTTTCATCTATAAAGTGGGAATGATATTTTTCTAGGCCAGGCCGTGTCTATAAAAACCATCCCACTGGCTTTTTAATATACAACCAATGATGGAGTGTTGGTGTGTGGTGGTGCTGGTTACAAAGCAATAATTGTGTCAGTGATGGAAGCAGTTAGTTTTTTCATCAAATTATTATATACCTACTGTGTGTAAGCCTTGGCATAGGTGGTAGTGGTGACGGTCATAGCACACTGTAGTTATTTATTTTTCAATAAATAATCATGTCCTTCTTTTGTGTGAGGCTCCATACTGGGAATTAGGGTTGAAATGGTAAAGCAAGACCTGTATAGTCCTCAATTTCAGGGGGTGAAAAAAAAACAGGCAAAAATAAATTATTATTGATCCAAAATTGTTCACTTATTTTGGAAAAAAACAGGCAAAAATAAATTATTATTGATCCAAAATTGTTCACTATATTTCTTTAGGTTCTGCTAAAATTCCAAATAGTTTCACACTACCATCAAAATGACTGCTTTGAAATGATGCTCTTAGAAAGGCCTTCTGAAGTGCTGTGTATACAGGTGTCTCACTCATTTTGCTGAGTCACATTTTCTTGCCCAGCGTCTTTACCTTGAGGAGAATTGATTTTAATGATGGGAGCTCTTTGTAGTGCTGGCTCCATTGTAAACTGGAATCTCTTTCCCCTCCTGGTCCCTCTTTCCGTGGTGCTGTCAGGATTCTCATAAGCATTTGGTCCCTGAGAGGGTCCACCCATCCTGAAAGTAGAAAGGCCCCCATGCCTTGGCATCAGAGGAACTGAAGGTGCCATCAAAGTGGGGTTTCTATAAAACCCAGAGGCAGGAAGCCACTTGGTTCTCTGTCACTTCAGAGTGAAAATGAGGTCGCAGCATGTCCTTTTCTATGAATGACTGAATAAAAGACCAAGAGAAAACCTGCTTCATGTCTTACGGCTAAAAGAGTCCTCATGCTGTGAAGGACTCACATTTTGGGGCTCTTTTTGCAGTGGCCAAAAGACAATCTCAGCAGGGCAAGAGCATAGGAAGCCAATAGGTGAAACAGCTCTTCGCCTTCGCTCTGCCTTCTAAGAAGCTCATCTTCCATTTGGAGGAGGCCTTGTACTTGGAAAGGGATTGGATTTGGCTCCCCTCCCCAACAGTCCCCATTCTGTCGTACTTTGCTCTCAGTGCTTAGGAACTTTTCAGCATTCTGCCTCCACTTGGCCACTGTGTACAGCCATAGGGACTACCCACTTCCCTCTCCTTGGCAGTAAACAGTTTTACTGTAGGAGGTGCTTCTGTTCCTTATTTACCTGGGAACATCTTGCTGTCTAAAAGACTAAGGAAAATTCATTCGTTCCGCAAATTTGAATTGATTCTTCTCAGGGATCTAGGACCTGAGATGAAGTTGAGAACCTACTAGAAATTGTTCCTGTTCTCTTGGGCAGAGATGGGCAAACTAAGGTCTGTGTGCCAAATTCAGCTATGTCCTGCTTGTATGACACTTCAAGCTAAGAATGTATTTTCATATTTAAATTTTCCTTTTGAAAATATGCATACAATTATACATGGCTCACAAAGCCATTAATGATTGCCATCCTTTGTCTTGGATGTTTATTCTGAGGCTTCTTGTCCACTTTAGAGGGTTGTGATTATGAGCTCCATGTTCGGTGGGCTGAAGTTCAAATCCCAGTTCTGCCTCTTACTATGTATTCTTGGGCAAGTGGTATCCCTTTTCTGAACTTAAGTTTTTTTTATCTGTCAAAAGAAAATATCAAGAGTCAGTGAGGCAACAAGCACTTATGGAGTGTCTACACTGTGCCAGAACCTTCTAAGCATGAGGGTTAGAGTTAGATTTAAAAAAAACACATATGCAAATAAATGACATGGCTTCAAATTCCTATAGAGCCATGAGGGAAATAAATGGAACAGAATAGTAGAGTAGGGATAATGTCATATGGTTGGGGGTTGGAGGTTGTATGTAAGAAAATGACTTATGAAAGAGGGGGTCATCAGCTGGTCAGATGCTGCCAAGTGGTTAAGGGAGGGGAGATCAGAAGGTGACCTCTGGCTTTCTCAAGGCATGGTTTACTGATCACCTTTTCTAAGGACATGCTCTGAGTAGACTTTGACCTTCATATGTTCATAATAAAGGGGAACAAAGTGGTGATTCTGGCCTTTGAAAAGCTGAAGTGATCCTTTAAAGAAACTATAGCTAGACTGAATATTTAAAAAATCTGTAAGTAATTTTACATCTCTGACTCCAGTAATTATATTATAGATAATATGGGGAAAATTGACTGCCTACTCTCCTTTGGTTTGTGTTACTAAGATCTGCTGCAGTATCCCAAAATTACTCGGCTCTTGGGGTGCTCATTAAAAATACTTTTTAATTAAAATCTTTTATATATAGGAACACAAAAGTGATCAAGTTAAAAATGAATGCCAGTGACTTCCAAAGGCACATCAAAGCTAATGTTTATAAGCAGCATTTAGGCTAATTGGAATGGAACACTTTTTGGGCTTCTGACACAAAATTAGTCTCCTGGACTTCTTTTCCTCTTTTCCATTTGTCACAGAGAATCTTCATCTTGTTGCTCATCTGTAGCCATCAGAGAAAACTTGGCCACTGAGTGCTGTATCACTGCAGAGAAAAAGGGCAGGGCCATTACCCCAGGATGGGAAAGAAAAAAAATAGGCCAACTCCTATTGATTCCCATTTCTCAGACAGAGTGATGCCTTTAACACTCTGTAATGAAAGTTTTTATATGTGAGAGGGATTACCAACATCGGGCTGTTATTGTCCTTTGATGTGCCCCAGAAATAGTACAGTAGAAGTTATTAAAGAATAAATTGTGGGAAGCTGGCTGCTCTACCCAAGCAGCTTTTTTGCTTTGCCTCTAGCCAATTTATGTAGTGTTGAACTTTCTTTCTTCTTTCCTAGGTAAGTTTGGGAAACTACTTTTCTGTTTGTTAATTAAAGAGTGGTGTGAGAATAGATTGGCCACTCCTTTCAGTTCAGAGCAGGAAATTATTTAGGCACTTGTGTCAAATATGCACATCTCCCTTGAACCCACTAAAAATGGCTTTGGCCCATTTTACAGAGAAAGAAAGTAAAGCTCAGAGAGGTCAGGATGTAGCCAAGGTCATGGTGCCAGTTGACTGCCCACCTGGGAATGTGAGCCTGGCTCCTATTACTCAAAGTCCAATGATTTCCACTTACAGTACAGAAGCTTCTGTGTCCACAGAGAGAGAAGGTTAAAATTGCTTAAAATCTGGAAACTGGTGAAATATGAAGAAATCATATGCTGTGAGCCTCTCTGTTCCCTAGCTTTCCACTGAACCGGAAATTGTTGGGGCGCTACTGTGGGTCTGAAACCTTTCCCTGGCAGCTGGGCTTGGTGTCCGCGGAGGCGAGCTGCGGCTCATGGTTAAATCACACAGATGGAAACCAGGCAGCGTTTGGGTGTGGACTCATGCTTTTTCCTTGCCTGCCTAAATTAAGCTGCCTAACTGTGTTCCTAGGGAGTCTGAAGGTTTGTCAGGGGTCAGCAAGCATTTCCTAACAGCTCTCTAGAATGCGGGGAACATAGTCTCCTTTCCCAAATGACATAGTCACTGCAGAATAGCTCAAAAGATTTTTCTAAATTTGGATTGCTTTCTTTGCTCCTTCTATTAATCCAAAGGACATCACATAATGCTGTTTTTCTTACAACTCTGTTTTGATCCTTAATCTTATAGATTCTTGAGTAAGGAATATTCTAAATGTGTGAAGACTACATTTTTCTATTTAAATAGAATTATTTTTCATTGTGGTTTTTTTTTGTTGTTGTTATAATAACTAATGTTTTTGTGTGTTTACTTTGGGGCCCAGACATTTTTTTGCTAGCAGCTTTTATTCATACTATTTGATTAAACTCTTTTGGTATTCATATGATATTGGAGCTTTTATTATTATTCCCAGAAGAATGGGGATGCTGAGTCTCAGCTTAACCTGCTGTAGTTTGTGGTGCAATGAGGATGTGGAATCTGGTCACTTGGCTTGTGTTCCTACCCACCACACTACACTACCCCACAGTGAAGGCTTAAAAAACTCTGAGGATATTTTGAGCACATTTGTCTGCCTTGTTTGAGAGACCTTACTTATCTCTTAATTAGAGATTGACTTTTCTCTCAGATTTATCTTAATCTACTCATGCATTTTCCATAGAAGAAAAGTGACTTCAAAAGAATTCAAGTGTCAGCAGCATGGTTCTTCTTACCTTCCCATTCATTCTCTTTTTCCTCCTTTCTCCTTTGCTTGCGAGATACCCACCTCCAAGGAGCTCAATGTCAAATTTCAAGGTTCTGCAGATATTGTTAACTTGCTTAGTGCCCAAAGGCCAAAGAAGCTATGTTCCTTTGTCTTTTCTGGGTCTAGAAGTAACCTTTGTTTTATTGTCTGAGAAGGTAGTAAGGGAAACCAATTGATTCTCAAAAGAAAGATAACTGTAGGTTTTAACTCTTTCCTAGACTTTTAGAAAGAAGATTTATTCATGTTAAGGTTTGTTAATTAACAAGAAGACAGATACAAAGCAGTGTGGCCCTTTGGTAGTTTATGGATATAAGGACAAATTATGACTTCCAGCTCATTGTGGAAAATACAAGAGACTTAAGTTCTTTTTAGCCTTATGAGAGATTTTTGGACACATTTTAATCTGATTCATTTTATTTATGGACCAAACCTGGAAATTGGGACCTAATTGTATTCTCCGCCTTTTTTTGACTCTTTATGGCCCTGTGGAAACTGAATCTTCACCCAGCACTTGAAGAGGGTCTTTTCTACCTCACCTCTACCATATTTGGGCTCACTAGGTCACCTGCTACTGCAAAAATGGAAGATATGGAGTCCTCAGTAATGGGCCCATGTCAGCTTTCACCTTGAAGGCTTTTGTATTTTATTTGTCTGAGGTATAGGTGTAAAACAACAGCCTGAATTAGTTGTTTCTTATGGAGACCATGGTCCTTCCAATCCCTATAGTAACTGAGAGATCAGAAGTTATGGCATAAATAAAAAAAATCCTAATATATATCCTTTGCTCTTTGACTACTTACCATTGATGAAGAAACCAACAATGTAAGAATTAGGGAAGCCCTGAAAGTGTTTGTGGCTGGCTTAATGATTTCCCCCATTTTGGAAGTTATCAGTTCTCTGATGATAAAAAGCAGCCCTACCTTCTCAAATTCTCCCCAGCAATGAACAACACATTCCAGTTGAAACTAGAGATTCTGGCACAAAAATAATTTCAATTTTAAGATTTCGACCCATGGTGTCCCATTTTTCCATCTCTAAATCCCACTGGAAGATGCTGGTAACCTGCCCAGTTCTGAGAAGTTAGTATGAATGATTAGAAGCAACAGCTAATTATTTTCCATGCTTCATCTCAGAAGAAACTGTTTCTGTGATACCCAAAGTGATTTATTGTTTTCTGTGTACATGAGGAGAATCAGATTTTAAAACAGCATTATGATTTTCTGGAGGAAAAGCACTCTCTCCACTTAAGTCATTATCTTTTAAGTCATTATCTGGGGGACACTGTGTGACACGCGTACATGGTAGCATATGGTGGAAGTGGATGGACCGAGGCTCAGTGAAACTTTGGAGACAATTTGATGGATTTCTTTGAGACTCTGAATTAGACAGTTCCCCCAGGAGATGAAAGTGGGGTATTTTCCATGAGATTTTTTCCCCTCCATGTTAATTTCTTTACTTGGATGCCCTTGGTGTAAATGAGAATGACAACACAGTGTACTGGTCTTTGAAAGACCCCTATTTTTAGGCTCTCTGGAAAAATTTCTCTTTATTTGATTCTGGTTGTTTTCGTCATATCTTCTAATACAATTTCATACAAATGTAATCTGGCTTCCCCAGCCTGGTACAACCCAAATAAAAATGATATTATACCTCTTCACAGTTGTAAATCCTTCCTCAAATTAAAGTTCTGAAACCTAATCTGCTAGAGGTCTACAGAGAAGGAGGGGCACCTCTAGCACCCCACCTAGAATGGCATTAAGCATCTAATGACAACTTGGCAGAGACTTTTATCTTTTGTCCCCTGTGAAATAAAATCTTCAAAGTTATCTGCCTTTTCTTTGAAACTTGGCCAGGTGTCTCAAAGCTGATGCCAGGGGGCAGATTGAGAGGTTTTTTTTTTTTCTTTTTCTTTTTACCCAGATCTGTTTGTATTTTTTTTAAATGGCCTGGGAAGAAGTGAAGGTAAATCTGACATGTGGCTACTTTCCAATAAGGTTAAATACACAGAGTCACACAATCCCAACAGGGAATCAAGCAGGAGATTGATGAATTAATTGAACTCATCAATTAACCAATGAATTAATTACTCCATGTAAATTGAAGTCAAGACCAGACTTCAGTCTTTGGTGAGAGGGATGCAAAAGCTAGAGACCTAGATGAGCTGAACTTCCTGGAAAAGTTCAACTGAAGTGCAGAGGGAGTGGGCTCTGGGCCTGGCAGAGTCTGCAGAAAGGGCTTGCATGAGGCTGACTAAGGGGCAGGTATCAGAACTAGGGACCCCAATAGGAGAGACAGTGGGTCAAAGTTCTTTTACATCTAGAACACTGGTTCTATCTTTTTATTATTTCGGGATTTTCTTGATCTCCTAAACATGATTGCTTTGGGAAGAAGCCAGACTCTCTTGGTTCTAAATAAGAAACAAGCCTGTGTTCTGTGCCAACATCCAGGGCATCACTAAGTGATCAGGTCTCCCTGTGGCCTAGGTCTAGGTGGGGGATGGTTATTCAACATCACTTACCTTTTGTTTAACAGCATCTTTTTTGATGGTCAGTGTCCTCAAATTACTTTCCGTTCATAAAACTCATGGGACCACATTCTGTTCTGTGGTATTACTCATCCCAGAGTATACTCCCTTGGGTTTTCTGAGATATCTTTAAAAATAATGCCAAAACTCCTGATCAGAAGAATCTTTGGATAATTTATTGATGCATAGAGTCCCCAGGACCTAGGAGTCATATAGGATCCCAGTTTGAACCAGTCTTTGGGGAAGTTGCTTTCAGAAAGATTCTGTAGAGCAGACAATCTTCCAGTACATTTACATCCCCCAGGGCAGCTGGTATGACAAAAGAATAAGAGCAACTTGCTGATACTTTCATTCAAAAAAAAAAAAGTGTTGGGAGCAGCTATCAGGGATCAGGCAAGTCAGTGATGTTTAGGTTCTGGGAATACTGGAGTCCATAAAATCAACTGCTCTTATAGTACTAGCTTTGTCATCTTTAAGTGGGCACCATGTTTTAAAGATTGCAAGTATCTGAAAGTAACTGGGGACTTCTTAATGTGGGTAGGGAATATGCATAGATACATTAAAGCAGTCAGATGGGGGCAACAGAAAAGACAAAGGAAAGACAGGAAAGTCATTATTATGGAACTGGGCCAATGAAAGCTACTCAGTTTAAAGAGTTAGGAATTTATCAGAGAAAGATCTAGTTGGCAAATCATTTATTTATTTATTTTTCCTTGAGTTTACCTCCATTCTGCTTTAATACTAGAAATTACTTTGATCATGCTAAGCTAGGTTCTGCATAAATAACAGGCAACCTTCAAGTCTCAGTAGGCTTAAGAAGTTTATTGAAATTCTCTTTCCAGAATGGTAGAAAAAGGAGCTCCATGGACCCATTTCCTTGCAAAACAATCATAATTCACACAGATTGAAAAAGAAGCCCAACCATTTAAAATTTCTGGCAATGGTCCTAATGGAATATAACAAATAAGAAACATTTATGTAAGAAAATCTACTATATCTCCATAGTTCTAAGAACAATTGGACTCTAGCACATGAGACACAATCTGCTTTCTATATATATCTTCTTCTGCCAGCTCAGCGAGATAGAAGGTCAGTTTGGGTAGAGGGAGCCAAAGAGATGGCTCCCTTTCTCATCAGCTTTCTGTTAAGGTAGACAGTATCTCACTAAGAGGGATAGGCCAGCAGAATTTCTTATTCCCTCTAGCTCTCAGTTGTAGAGGCTAAATTCCTACTGATAATGGCTCAAAGTTAGGGGCTCCTTTCCTTTATCTGTAGATGAAGAATTCCTAGAGAGTGGGGTACAGGTAAGAGGAATCCTCCTGGAGAGGCTTGATTTCGTTGGATCAGACTGTGGAGAAAGGTGTGCCCCCTAGAGTTTTGTTCAACACAGTAGAATGAATGATCATCCAGTAATTAGTGAAGCCTAACAGCTGGGTGTGATACCAAATGAGACAGACAACTTAGCAGAGATATTGGAGAGACAGTCAAACAAAACCTTAAATACATTACTAAGTATATATGTAATGTTCTCCAAAAAAAAGCACATGCTAGGTCATAAAACAAGCCTCAAGATTTTCAAAGAATTGAAACCATATGAAATATATTTTCTACCCACAAAGGTGGAATTATAATTTTTTAAGAGAAATTTCGAAACTTGCAATACAGTTAGCCCTCTGTATCCATGAGTTTGGCATCCATGGATCCAACTAGTCATGGATGAAAATATTTTGAAAAAAAAGGTGCATCTACACTGAATATGTCATTATTCCCTAAACAATGTAAAACATCAGCTTTTTGCATAGCACTTACATTGAATTCAATAGTATAAGTAATCTAGATATGATTTAAAATATATGGGATGTGTACAGGTTACATGCAAAGATCACACCATTTTATGTAAAAGACTGAAGCATCTGCACATTTGCTATGCATGTGGGTGCTGAAACCAAGCTCTCATAGATACCAGGAGATGATTTTATGTAAAAGTTTAAACAATATTCTCCTAAGTAACCAATTGATCAAATCACAAACAAATATGTGGTGAGCGAAAATCCAGTTAGAACACACTTGAACTTATTGAAACAGCTCTTAGAGGGAAATTTATAGTGCTTAAGTATCTTTATTTTAAAAGTTTCAAATGAAAGTGTCAAAGCAATCTATTCCTTTTCCTTAAGAAATTGTAAAAAGGAGAGCAAAATAAACTTAAGGAAAACAGAGAAAAAACCATAAATATTAGAGCAGAAATTAATTAAATACAAGATAGAAAAACAATAAAAATTATCAATGTAACCGAATGTTGATTATTTGGAAAGTTAATCAAAGCTGATAAAACTTTACCTAGTTTGACTGACCTAAAAAAAAAAGGAGACTGAAATTACTAAAATCAATAAGAAGGATGTTATTATTGGCCTTGAAAAAAGGAAAAGAATTGTAAGGGAATATTATGAACAAATGTATACCAACAGGGTAGTTAACGCAGAAGTGGACACATTTCTAGAAGGACACAAACTACCATATGTAACTCAAGAAATATAATCTAGGGTTGAGAATGTAGTCCAATGATAGAGCACTTGCCTAGCATGTGCAGGGCCCTGAGTTCAATACCCAGCACCACAAAAATAAATAAATAAATTTAAATAAATAAATATTTTAAAATATAAAAACTAGAATGTTTACATTTATATCTACTAGAATATTTCCATAAAAAGTAAAGAGGTTGAATATGGAGTTTTAGTAATAAAATTAAAAAAAACTACCTGAAAATAAAAGTCCACATTCAGGTGTTTTCGCTGGTGAATTACATCCAATATTTAAATACCAATTCTTTAGGAACTCTTCCCCAAATTTCCAGTACCCAAACCATACAGAGACATTACAATAAGACTTATAGACTGATACCTCTTACAAATATAAACATAAATATTCTTTTTAAATGACTAGCAAATGGGATGTAGCAACATATAAAATGAGTATGTAACATGACCAACTGGGATTTATGCCAGGAATGCAAGATTTATTTGATCTCTGATAATCAATGCATATATTATATGATATGAATAGAATAAAAGATAAAACCCACATAATTATCATAATGGATGCAAGAAAAATATTGAAAAAAATTAATACCTGCTTCAAGACATAAAACATTCAACAACTAGAATAGTAGGAAACTTCCTAAACTTGATAAAGGTCATTATTAAAAATCTACAACTAACATCATACTTAAATGACTAATGAGTTGTACCTCCAGAAAGGGAGAAGGCAAGGATATCCTCTCTTATCACTCCATTCAAGGCTTTTCTGGTAGTAGTAACCAGAGTAATTAGTCAAGGAAAAACAAACAAAACAAAACAGGCACCTATGTTGTTAACAGGTATAGGAGTTTAGTCAGGAGGAATCACTTCTAATATTTTATAGCATAGTAAGGTAATTATGGTTTACAATATTAGTATATTTTAAAATGATTGGTAGAGAATTATGAATGTTTTTAGCCCAAAGAAATGATAAATGTTTGAGAGAATTAATATGCTAATTACTTTCATATGATCATTACACTATATACAAGTATTGAAATATCACATATTTCAATACCCCATAAATATATACAATTAGTATGTTACTTAAAAATAAACTGTTAAATATAACCAAAAAGGCAACCATATTTGATAATAATAAGAAAATCTATCTTTATTTACAAATGAAACATCATGTATATATGCTGAGGGCCATTGCCAAGTAGGAATGACGCATCGAAATTTCCTTGCCAGCGTACCCTATGTTAAATGGACTTGCCTTGGAAATTCGCTGTGACATTGCATGTGTGTTTGAGAAAGGTGACCCTGCTCAAGGACGAGGGTGGATCCAGGTTTAGGGTGTATCCTGCAGGTTTTAGGAAGTATCCCGGTTTAGGATAATTTGGGTTTAGGGTGTTCCCGGTTTAGGACAATCTGGATTTAAGGCAGTTCCAGGTTTAAGGTTATTGCTGCTGGGAACAGGGCATATCCATTGCCAAGTAGGAATGACGCATCAAAATTCCTTGCCAGCGTACCCCATGTTAAATGGACTTGCCTTGGAAATTCGCTGTGACATTCCTACTTGGCAATGGCCCTCAGCATATATATATATGATAAATCTTAAGAAATCCTCTATATTTGCAATGAACAATCCAAAAATGAAATTTAAAAAACAATTCCATTTATGGGAGCATCAAAAAGAACAAAATAATTGGGAATAAATTTAATAAAAGAAGCATAAAACTAAAATCTGCATTTATGTAAAAATTTTAAAGAAATTAAGAATCTACATAAATGGCAAGACATTTTATGTTCATGGCTTGGAAGTCTAAATATTTTCCAGATGGAAATATCCCAAAGTAACATACATATTCAGTGTAATCCCTATCAAAATTCCAGCTGACTTCTTTGAAGTAATTGAGAAGATAATCTTAAAATCATATAGCCTGGGAATAGCCAAAACAATCTTTGAAAAGAATTATAGTTGGAGGACTTCGTAGTTTCAAAACTGAAAGCAGCTCTAAAGTAATCAAGAACATGTGATAGCAGCATAGGATAAACATATAAATCAGTGATATAGAAATGAGATTCTAGAAATAAATTCTATTATTTACTGTCAGCTGAGTTTTGACAATGATGCCATGGGAAGGAGTAATCTTTTCAACAAATGATTCTGAAACAACTGGTTATCTACATGCAAAAGAATGAAGTTGTATCCTAACTTTGCCCCACATACAAAATTTATTTCTAAATGGATCAAAATTGAATTGCAAATGATAAAGATATAAAACTCTCAGAAGAAAACATACATATAATGAGTAACCTTGGGTTAGGCATTGGTATTTTAGGGATGATGCCAAATGCAAACCAACAAATGGAAAAGGGCATCAAGATTTTTGTGCTTCAGTGGATATCATGAAGAGTCTAGAAAGAAAATATACAGCATAGGAGAAAATACTTGCAAATCATATATCTGATAAGAGACTTGCACCTAGAATATATAAAGCACTTTCACAACTCAACAGTAAAAAGGCAAGCAAATTAAAAATGGGCAAAGGACCTGAATAGGTAATTCATACAAAGAAGATATACAAATGGCCAAGAAGCCCATGAAAAGATGTTGAGCATCAGTTGTCTTCAGGGAAATGCAAATCAAAACAGCAATAAAATATCACATCACAACACTAGGATGGCTACAATCAAAAAGATGTGGAACAATTTGAACATTCATACACTGCTTCTGTGAACATAAAATGGTATACCCACTTTGCAAAATAATCTA
This sequence comes from Spermophilus citellus, assembly GCF_964194105.1. Taxonomy (NCBI): domain Eukaryota; kingdom Metazoa; phylum Chordata; class Mammalia; order Rodentia; family Sciuridae; genus Spermophilus; species Spermophilus citellus. Next base: position 53,994,687 of record NC_138184.1, on the reverse strand, counting down.
TTTCCTGAAAACATTGAATACAGAGTTACCATGCAGTTCATCAGTCAGATCCATAAAGATATACCCAAGAGAAATAAAAACATGTCCACAACAAAATGTATCATGGATGTTCACTGCAACATTATTTATACTTGGCAAAAAAGTGAAAATAACGCAAATGTCCATCAACTAATGAATGGATACATGAAATGTGGCACATCCTGTCAATTCAGTATTATTTGGCAATGGAAACAAATGGAGCACTGGTACAGGCTGCAACATGGATGAACCTTGAAACGAATGCTGAATGAAAATATCCAGTCAGAAAAAAACAATTATTGAATAATGGAGAGCCTAATGATGCCTTCCCCAGATGTATTTAACATTGTTAGCATTGCTGGATAATTTCCTTAATGTTCTGTACTCTGAGCTCTTATTGTGTCTTTTTGCTGGTTGTTCTTTTTCTCCTTAGTAGACTCTGTCCCCACCCTTCCCAAATATTTTTCTTTCTTGATCATTGTCCATTCAATGCTCTATCTCTATTCCTGTAATTCCTGCCCTTGTTCAGTCTTCTCTGTTTTGCTATGACTCTGTACCAGCTCTCTAACTTGACCTCCTGGACTCCTGTCTGATTCCATTCAAATCCACAGCAACTATAGGGGTTTTTCTAAACTTTATATCCTACCTGTCAGTCTTCAGTCTAAGTTCTCCAAATATGTGTCCATCACTGTCAAGATGAAGCCCAAGCTTCCCCACATGGCTTACTTTCCTGCTTGTCTCTCATCACTCCTTGTTTCTTGCTTTATGTTCCAGAAGCATTGAAATGCAGAAGTTTTCTGCATATATCATGCTGCTTGTTGCCTTCACACCTCTGTATGTGCCATCCTGTCTCCTTGGAATGCTTTCCTCTCTAAACTTGCAGCCACATGATTCCATGTAGGCATGTTTAAACCTATTTTCTTGTTCCCAGGGCTTCACACATATTAGGCAAGTGTCCTACCACTGGACTACACTCCCAGCCCATTTTATTTTATTTTGAGATAGGGTCTCATCAAGTTTCCTAGGTCAGTCTTGAACTTGTGACCCTCTTGCCTCAACCTCTCCAATAGATGAGGTTATAGGCATGTGACACTGTACCTGGCCTTAATCTGTTCTCCCATCTACACATAGAACCACATGAGATGGCATGTAAAATTTATAGCACCCTCTCTAGCACAACTATTACTAGAGCCAGAAGATCTTGTGCCTGGTACTGGGAACTCAAATATGGTATATCTGTAAGGGGAGGTTAAACTTTGATGACAGATCCAGCTATGCAGTTTCATAACAACAACAACAACAACAACAAAAAGATGATTATGTAACAAGTCAGTGAATCTTCATTGCATGTCGAATAAATGTGTCAGGTGCTGTATGAGGTACTTGAGGAGAATATAGGCCTTAAAGAATACAGGCAAAGTCTCATGGTGCTTCTATAGATAGGCTTCCTGGAAGAAATGTCTGCCTGTGTTTTGCATCTAGTGTAGATGACTGTCAGCATCAACATTGTCAAGTCACAAGTAGAGATACCCTCAGAATTGCAGCACGTTGGATTCCTTCCTGTTGGGCAGAGGAGTCTCATGGGACAATAAGATGGAGAAGGTACATAGGAGACCATGCTCCCTTGAAGCATAGAACTCAGAAATGAGATAAAGGCTAACTACAGAGACAGGGAAGGTCTTGGAATAATGATTTTTTTTCATCATTTGATTCACACAGAATGAATAATCCCAGATAAAGTAGGCATGCCTTCCCTAGGACCAAAACAAACAAGATCCCCCCCAAAGGGACAGCAAAACACGAGAACACGAGAGGCCTAAGCCCTCATGAAGAATGAGTTTCAGTGTGTACATGCAGTCAACTTAGGCTTAGGTGTCAACCGTACTTCCCAGAGTATGGTACAGTGATAAACATGAAGTAGGACCTCTAGAAATGTTTAAGGATTGGTTAGAATACTAAGTCAATTCTAACCATTCTAACCAATCCTTAAACATTTCTAGAGGTCCTACTTCATGTTTATCACTGTACCATACTCTTGGATTTATTTGTATGACTTAATAGTTTATTTCACATCCACTCAAAAAACCTTCTCTTTCATTTGCATGATGCTTATTTGGGCTATATTCCCTGGGGATGAAATTCATATAAATACTAGGTTTACCATTCATTCCCCCTCTGACTTTTCCTCACTTAACAGTCTCTTAGTCCTTCCCACTTAATGACAAAACAACTAAAGTCCAGATTGTGCAAAAACGCTTCTTAGATTTCTACCTTGAATGAAATGTGATTTTCTTTTAAGGAAAGAGACCAAATGAAGACATGATATTAGGTGAGATATGGGTATAATCTTGTATCCGTTGGTCATAGGTGGCCTTTTGAGAAAATTTGGGACTGTGAAGAAAGGACCTGTTGTGTACTTGTTACCTAAAGGAGGTATTTTTGAGACACACTATAGAACTTGGACACTTGATTGATTTTCAACCACTAGTTGAGTCATCTTGAGCAAATGTTTAACTTCCCTAGCTGTCAGCTTTCTTGACTTTAAAATGGGAATACCAATCCCTATTTTGTGTATAGTCATGAGAGCAAAAACCATTAATAAAAATGCAGAAGTTAGTATCCTTCCACAATGGACACTCCCTGGCATACAGCCTGTGCAAAGGGCTGATTTGCTCCACAATTTACCTGTCAGACTGTGGAGCTATATTTTAATGTAATTCAGTTTCATTTTGACTTAGTATTCTAACCAGTCCTTAAACATTTCTAGAGGCCCTGCTTCATGTCTATCACTGTATCATACCCTGGGAAGACAAAAGAAGTTTCAGATTGTAGAATGCCCACATGGAAATGTATTTCCTGGATTAGAAAAAAAAATGTGCATCATGGTCACTCATGAATTCCTTAAAATTTCAGAATAATTTGTATAAAGTAGTTCTATGCATGTTTAAAAACTTAATGGAAATAGCTGTAATAATAAGTATGTTGAAAAGCAAACTGGAAGCATGAATACCAAACTGAGCAGTTTGTTTGTTTGTTTATGTGGTGCTAGGATTGAACCCATGGCCTTGCACATACCAGGCAAGCACTATACCACTGAGCTACATCCTCAGCCCCTGTGAATAGTATTTACCTCATGGAATGAGGGATTGGTATGAAGGGATTGCTTGCTAATTAATGTTTAATCTGTTTGCTTCTGAATGGTTTGAGATTTCTACAACAATGTCTTTTACATTATCTTCAGTTTTATGTTTACAGAAAGATTGAGGGGTAAGTATAGAGCATGCCCTAGTGCTCTGTCTTCCTCAATTTCTCAGTTATCAACATCTGGCATTGCCGTTTACAGTTGATGCGCCAGTTTTGATAGATTATTATTAACCGAAGTCTGTAGTTTGTATTAGGATTCACTTTGTATTGTACACCCTAGGACTCTGACGACTCTGATGACATATAATCACTATTATGATATCATGCAGGATAGTTTAAGTACTCTAAAATCTTTTTTGAATAAAGCTGCTGTAAACATCCTGTGCAGTTTTTTGTGTAGACATACGAGTTCAACTACTTTGGGCAAATACCAAGGATTGTGATTGCTAGATTGCATGGTAACAGTACCTTTAGTTTTTTAAGAGGCCACCAGTCTTACATGGCCGTACAGTTTTCTTCTCCAGTGAGAAATGAGAGTTCCTGTGCTCCATACCCTTGCCAGCATTTGGCATTGCCATAATTTTGGATTTTTACTGTTCTAATAGATGCATGATGGCATTTCATTGTTGTTGTTGTTTTTTTTAATGTGGGGAGACATTTTTTTAAGAGAGAGTGAGAGAGGGAGAGAGAGAAAGAGAGAGAGAATTTTAATATTTATTTTTTTAGTTATTGGCGGACACAACATCTTTGTTTGTATGTGGTGCTGAGAATCGAACCCGGGCCGCACGCATGCCAGGCCATAAGGTCAGTATTATGAAGTCCAGTTGTTCTTGTGCAATTTTGTTTAAAAGACTATGATTTTACCATTCAGTTGCCCTTTGTGCCTTTTCCAAAGATCATTTCATTATATTTTTGTGATTCCATTTCTGGGCTGTCTTATGTTTCTTTGATCTGTTTGTCATTATTTTCTAATCCCACATTCTCTTGATTACTGTAGTCTGGTAATGTCTTAAAGTGGGTTTTAATTTCTCCTGCTTTGTCTCATTCAAGATTGTTTTGGATATTCTGGGTCTTTTGACTTTTAATATAAGCTTTAGCATCAGTGTGTTAATATCCTTGAAATAGTTTGCTGGGATTTCTTTTAATGGGGATTGCATTGAATCCATTGATCAAGTTGGGAGAACTGATATCATGGTAATAGTCCGATCCATGTATGTGGATAGCTCTCTTTTGACTTAGATATTCTTGGTTTCTTTCATAGAGTTTTATAGTTTTCCTTAATGTAGATCTTATACATATTTTGTAAATTTATACCTAAGTATTTGAATTTTGGGTGTTAATGCACATAGTGTTTTGTTTTTAACTTCAAAGTACAATTGTTCATTTTTGGTCTCTAACAAAATAACTGACTTTTGTATATTAACCTTGTATCCTGCAACCTTGTCACAAGAAGAATATTACTTACATAATTAAAATTTTTTTTTCATAATTAAAATTTAAAAAAAGAATTAAAGAGTTGAAGAAGAAAAGCAGCCCAGCACACCTAGACATATCATAATCATTAAAACATGATGAAATATTTTAGCAGCAGGTATGGCTTTTGTGAATTTCCTGCAGTGGTTTAGAATTTCTTTTGTTTACATTTGCTAATGCACACATTCGTCTAATAAGTTAAACAGAGCAAATGCTAACACATCTGGGGTGATTTTGTAAGAGGTGTTGTGTGAATAAATCCTGTAGGCATCCAAACAAGTGATAATATAGAATATATACAAATATTGAACTCAGCATGCAAAGAAACAAGGCATGTGGAACAGAAGAACCTAGATGATGATATTTCCAACAATTGTGACTCAGTGATGAGAGGTGTTAGTGACAAGGTGTTAATAGCACATAGACACATTCTGGTTTTAATACAGAAAGCAGGCCGTGCTGAGCATTAAACTTTCACTGACTCTCTTAATGTACAACAGCAGGGAATATCTCATTTCAGCACACTTGTCTGACTTCTGAGGAATATACCTCCATCCCTTTGCCTTCTGTGTCTTCTCACTCTCCTGTCCTTGGCAATCTTCACTCAAAGCCATCCAGGAAAAGAATTCTGGGAAATGTAGTTCCTGCTATTGGTTTTACAATGACAAGATCTTAGGAGTCTTATGTAATCATATTATTTGTCTGAGAATTCTACAAAATGTCTTTCCTCCCCACAAGTTTCTAAAAGGTAGAAATTATTTCTATTATATCTGAATATGTCTTGCAATATCTGGCAAAGAATCCTACTCATAGTAATTACTAAAAAAACAGTTGTTTAATGAATTAATGGATTATATTACTTAAAATACTGTTGTGATCAGTGTAAATTACTGAGTAGGTTATTTCGATCATCACTTTGCTGTGACTAATGACTGTAACTGAAATGAATGTCCCATTTAAATCTCTGATTTATTTCGGCCTTTTTACTACAGTTCTTTTACTATGGTAGCCTGGTGGTGTGCTCTGGTCATTAACTTCCATCTAGAATAATGAAACATCAGTGCAGACCTGGTACATTTAGCCCACGGAATCATGTTCCTTAAATCATCATACCTGGCATGTCTGAGGGCAGTTGAATGGCTCCTCTAATGATTCTAGAACAATGTGGTGAATGACAAATTACTGGTGTCTAATATATTATTGGTAAATGACTGTTATATGCTTCACTTCCATCCCTCCAGGAAGGCTAGATTATTCCCAAATAGCAGATTGCCATATGAAAATGCCAGTAGTTAATCTCTGTTGATCCACGGTAACAACTTGGGAATATTCACTTCATACAAGACACTCTTATGATTTTTTTTTTTACAAATCAATAACTAGTTACAAGAATGACATTACAAGGCACTTTTATAATAGTACTGACCTTTGGGTCTAGTAGGGTGGGTTTAACAAAATTTCTGTGCTGTTAATTCACATTACTGTCTGCATAGAATGGGCATTTCCTCATATTTTGGCTCCCAAATTAAGTTACTTTAAAGTCTCAGAACAATAATTCTGTGTTTCCAGAGTGATAGTAAGGTAAAAACTTAAAGCAAAATCAAGAAGCATCTGCTAACTTCCTCACACGATGTCGCCATTTAATTGGCACACCACTTTTCCTCTGTGTTGAGTGTTTTGCAGCCACAGTTCATCACTTGGGTCTTTGTTTCTTCCCCCCATGTGCACCTACTTAACAGCTGAGCCCCAGTTCTGTTACCCCTTATGGATACTTATTAATTATTAATGCTGTGCTTGGCTTGCTGACCTCACGTCCTCTCTTTCTCTTTTTCTCCCTGTCTTTCTTAATTGTAGCAATTCATGCCTTATGCTGTTTTCTGCTCTGATGTTTTTTTCTGTCAGCCTTTCTGTGACACTGTCCCTGGACCTTGTTGATCCTATTTGTAGAGCCATATGCATTCTTACATTTCTGATTTTGTCTGCATTGCTTCCTTCCCTCAGATGGCCTGCCCTCACCTCTGTTGTGCAGACTCCATGAGCCCCCGCCACACCTCTGGGCACGGCAAGGGGGCTGTACGCCCCTTCTCCCTAAGAACTGGCCCAGTGGTGCTTTAAGTCCAGGGAGATGATGAGGAATGTTACCTAAATGTTGGACAAGGAAGGATAAGAGAAAGGGGAAACAGGAAATGATGAGAGAGAGAGATGGGCAGGGGGTGGGGGGAGAGGAGGAGAGGGGAAGAGATGAAGAAGAGGAGAAGGAAGGCAAGGGAAGGGAGAGCAAAAGAAAGAAATGGAAGTTGAAGAAAAGTAAATAAAGAGAATGGAGATACAGAAAGGAGGGATAAATGGGGTGGGGTGGAGAAAGGATATATATTAACAGGCAAGAAAGATAGTCTAGACTCCACGTAAAATGCCCTCTTCATTCAGTAGCTAGAGTTTTCTCATTGAATGGAGCTTTGCTCACTTTGTGTCATTGTGTTCTTGGCTCCGTTTTTTGACCCCTCTGTTACCCACTCCATTAGTCAGCTTTCTATCACTATAATGAAATACCTCTCCAGATCACACCCATCCCATGAAGTGTGAGACTCAGATGCTGCTCGTTTTGGCCACAAGTCAACCAGAGGACCTAAGACTGACAATCACACTTTATTAAGGAGAAGGGAACAGGGGAAGCAAAAGTCAGATCTTAGACTGATAAGAAAGAGGAAAAAAAGAACTTTTGGAAAACTTTGGGGTTGAAATTCTTTGCTCCTATTCAGAGCCATGTACCTATAGGCAACACCCCCTTTCTACTTTATTTAAGTGATGACACTGTGTTATTCTTGGCTCTTAATCCTCTAAATAGAGAGTGAGGGAAATATGGTCAACCTCATAAAGCCAGGGATCCCATATGGTTTTTATCATTCATACCAAGCATGATAGGGTCCCATAGCTTCCTGAGCAAGGCTGTATGTATAGGCATTTGGAGGCTGTGTATAGACATAATGGAAAGGGGTCTGTGACTGATTAGTAATGTCTGCCATAGCATGAGACAGTGGAAGTGGTGATCTGTGTGCTCTGTGTTTGCTCATCTAGTTTTCATGTTCTTATAAGAATATTTGATAATCTTTACAGATAAATGTTTTGTAGATTTGACTTGTCAGAAAGGAATAGTGCCCCTTCTTTCAGAAATCTTTGAAATATAATGACCTTTTTCCACTATTTAAATTCATTGACTTCAGCCTTGCAACCCATGATCTGGCTATAAAAAGGGCACAAATGTGAATAAACAAGACACACACACACACACACACACACACACACACCGCACACACATATTAAAAATGATTCTATGATCAAGTATTTATTTTTGTCAATTGCTGATGCAAGAAATACAGTTCTTGGTAACAATATAAGAAAACATTGTTTTGTTTGTTTCAGCAGGGTCAAGTGTCTTTTGTTAGCATAATCTAGTAATCTAATTGGAGAAAGGGATAATATTCCTTTGCCTCTCTAACAGGTATAATTTTTGCTGTGGTAGTGTACATATGTATCTCCATAGAGACAGGGCTAGAAGGCAATTTAGATGTCACCCAATTCATTTGATTTGGGAATGAAGATTAGAGAAAATGTGACTTATTCAGTTTCACAGTTAAGTCTCGACTCATCTTTCCTTTGCATGAAGACTTGACCCTCCTCTTTGACCATTCTCTCTAAAAGTCATGCAGAGCCCAACCAGGCTAAGTACAATATTTCTAAGCCAGTGCAGTGGGTAAGTCATTTAGTAGCAGAGTAGAGAGGGCCAGGTGACTAAGGAGGGATCTCACCAAGAGTCAGGAAGATCAGGGGAAGTATCAGGATCCTGTGGGGGAGCAATGTAAAGATGCCCTGTGTGCTTGCCTAGAATCAAGCCAAAATGCCCCCACTCTCCCCCACAGAGACACACTCATACGTGGTTTTCACTGACCACCACCACCATGGGTGCTTCCATTTTAAATAGGAAAAGGTTTAGGAGAAAAGTGAAACCAAATTGTTGGAGAGTTCATTCTATGGAGGCTTCTTTGGTTCCTCATCTTACCCTGTTATGTGGACCCAGTTGTTCAGTGACAGAGGTAGTGACATTCAGGCTGGTAGGACATTAGATCTGGTCTAGTACAGACCTGAAAGTTAGGAGATCCTGGTTCTACTGTCCACAGCAATTCTTCACAACTGGAAATACTATGTAAGTTCAGGTATTATTTTTATACTGACATGTAAACAATGGTTTCTTTATTGTCTAAGAAGAAACTTAGACAAAGGGGCCCTTCCTTCTTTAATGTTATGTCACATATATCCATGATACTTGGCTTGATCTTGGTTTTACCAGAAAATATCTACCTGGCATGTTTTATTTAAAGCAAAATATAAGCATCTTCTTTTTCATGGAGCAAACTGGACCATCAGGGTTATGTTTCAGGTGGCTAACCCATGCCTGACCCTTCAGAGGTGCCCAATAAACAAAGATTGAATAATGAATCTCAGCAGGATGAGAAGACCTTACTGTGCTAAGTAGGCCTCAGATCCCAGTAATTAAAAATATTTAATATTTTTAATTGACTCATCTTAAATTTCGACTAGACTTTCCTGTCACTATCTCATTTAATTATCACACCAATACAAGAATAGTTGTTGTGACTCCTTTTTTCACTGATGAGGAAATTGGGCCTTAGGAATACATGGTCTGAGGCCATGTAGTGAGTATATAAAAGCTGGGACTGGACAGGGTCTCTCTGATGGATCTGTTCTTATCTTCTTATCTTTGTCCCAGGCCTCCTCCAGAGAGAGAAACAATCTCTCCAGGCTGGCATGGAGGGGGCCTTGTGTTTCTGCACAGCTAAAATGGCAGACAAAAGAAAAAGAGAGAGTTCCTAATAAATCACCTTTAAAAATAAGTAGCAATCTAAAAGTGTAGACTCAGGTATTTTAATTTTATTATTAATATATTTTAAAATTGTTTGCTGTAGTTATCTGAGCCCTTTCAGGCAGATACAGTGGGTTCTTAGTAATATTTCATGTTGATTCAATGACTGTCCCTAACTTTTTTCTCAGGAAGTGTGAAAGAAGTTGTTCAAATTCTTACATAGGACTTTGGAACTATTCTATCCATGCTTGAAGTCTCCTAAAACACTCAGAGATATATTAATGGTACTGTATGCCTCATCTTCCTAAGTATTTGTAGAAAACCACACATGGAATTTTATTTTGGGATGATCAAGTCACATTCCTTTTTATGCATAGATTATTTCAGTTTTTTCTACTTATATATTTATTTATTCTGAAGAATTAAAACCCACTATCATTCATTAATAGGAGGAACATGAGTAACTAAAGCACTATGTAAATATTTAAATGAATCACAAGATTATTTGGCAAATAAAGGTGAGAGCATCTAAAAATATATAACTTATATTTAGCAATAAAGAGACATTTCTAACTGTTTCAACCATGGCAAGTGTACAATGATGGTTTAATGCAAGCAAATTACTAGTGGAATAGAAGTGGGTATAGTTTGACACAAGTAGAATAAAACTTATGTGCATAAATATAATAAAAATAATAATGTATGTTATTTACTTGTGTGGTGTCTAGTTACAGCTGCATTCTAGTTGCTTTGTAATACTATTAATGCGATCAATCAAGTACGGATCAGTGGGTTAGAGACAGATCAGATTATATCAGAACAATTAAAATGATTGTAGAACAATGTATTTCAATCAGTCAGCTCTTCCTTTTGCAAACAAAGTCTTGTTGGAATGAAGTGTTTTATGCCTGTGCTTTGAGCATGCAGCACACTTTTGCAAGGGCAAGAACTCTTGGCTTGATATAAGGAGGATCAGAAGTTTTACTCTGCTTAACACCTAAGAAATGAGACCTTTGAAGCACATTCCAGGTTTGGGAACCCAAAGAAGGGTGAAGAGGTAGAAATAAATGGGTGTGTTACATGTGTGACAGGGTGGTATTTGCCTGAGCTGAGTAGATGGAATCATGAGACATACTTTTCTATAAGGTTCAATCCCATGCAGAAGTGAATAGGGAGCTATAGACAATACCAGGATAAGTTAGTACCCATGGATATTTTGGATTACCAGTGGTGGATGTATTAATGCCTCCCATTCAGGGAGGAATACTATTTTCTTTTGAGAAAATTTGGAAGCAACAGAAACTTATCATGTATCAATGCCTAAAGTATCATGAAAATTATCCATGTTCCCCTTACTCAGTTTTGCCAGGTCTTTGTATGACCAGTTCCATCAGTCAGCTTTGCATTTCTATAATGAAATCCCAGAGGTGATTACTTAAAAAGAGAAAAGGTTTATTTTGGCTCATGGTTTTGGAGGTTTCAGTGCAAGATTGAGTGGTGGCCTCATTGCTTTGGACCTCTGGCAAGGGTGACATATCATTTTGGAAACACATGGTAAAATAAATCGCTCACATCATGATTTAGGAAACAAAGAGGCTAAGAGGCTGGGTCCCATAGTCCCTTTCAATGTATGCCCCCAAGGATCTCCCACTAGGTCCTGCCTCCCTAAGGTTCTACCACATGTCAAAAGCATCACTCTGAAGATCAAACCTTTAACACGTAGGTCTTGGAGTGACATTTGACATCCTAACCACAGCACCAATACATGGCATTAACCTATTTAATATTAATTGACTCATCTTAAAAACACAAGTATGTTAAAAAACCAACTCTGCTTCCATTTTAAATGGGAAATAATGTTATCTACCACCATGAAGAGAAAGGAAACAAAACAAAACAAAACAAAAACACTCAGTGAAAAGAAATGATCGCACATTAATTCGAAGTAAATGCTGTTTCCTAATACCAGCTCTGAACCTAAGACCTAACTTTCCCTCTGTTAAAAGGGGAAGGAGATTTACAAGTGTTGGTTAATAAAGACATGTGGCACCACACTGAATCTTTCTACTTGAATTTTGAAACTCCTGTTTAAATAGATATGTTTTCTCATCTTGGGGTTCAGTGTTATTTAAGATTCTGTGTGGTACATAGTCTCTTTTGTATTCTAATGGCCTGTGTCCCACCTGCAGGACCTGATTGCACAACATGAGCCCTGCTGTTGGTGGTAGGAGTAGTAGTTAGTTCATAGGAAACAGTGGTTAGGCACAAGAAAATGCTGCTTTAGGAAGAGCTTCTGGGAGGTGAGACTAATTCTGGGGGGTCATTATCAGTGAGACATTCCCTTACCCCTTTCTTTCTGCCCTTTCTCAGGCACAAAACTGCTGGTAGGGGAAACAGCTCTGCTTTCTAGGCCAGAGATGAGCTCAAACTTGGTAGCAGTAGGTACATACTTTTTAATGAAAGGGTGATAGGGTGAAAGACCCCTACATACTCTATACTGCTATTATTAGTGAGGACATTCCTGTCCCTCTTAGGCCATAAGAATTCACCTCTGAAAGGAGAAAATTTCAGCAGAAGTAGAAAAAAAAATATTTCAAACTGGTTAGAGGCTTTCCTGGATGGATTTATGCCATTGCAGTCTCTGAACCAAAGGTCAAGCAATTGAATTTACCAAATTTCATTAGTTCCAAGATAGCATGAATTATAAAATACACTAACAATTTAATAAGAGTTATTGGAGAAAAATTTAAAGCCTCTACATTAAATATGCACATCACTTGAAAAGGAGCCTCATTGATAGAACACTAAGATGTAAAGAAAAATGGTTATTCTATAATTAAAAGTGCACTTATTTCCATGCCATGGTTTTCATTACTTTAGCATCATCTTTTTTCCTTAACTGTCTTATCTATTCAAATGTCACCCACATAGTGGCCCTTACCTTCCCTGTTTTCATGATTCTGGCTGAATTATAAAATTAAGTAAGGATACATATCATTTGGGATTTGCTTTTTCTTTCATACTTCTTTTTCTATCAACCTAAGGAGAGGTGGTGGGGGGGAACCTGCATTGTGGTTCTGGGATGGAAAGTGAGGTTTGGGGTGCTACCATTGTGATATGAGGTCCAGTTTCTGTTTGGCCCAACTCTTCTTCTTTTCAAATAAAATAAAAAAATAAAACCCAGCATGGGAGCCCAAAGGAGAGCTAAGTTACCCTTTGTTACTTTCTGTGTCTTTGGACCTTCTGTCACCATTTAGAACCCCAGTGAGTTGGACTGAGCCTTTGGGGAACATTTGTACTTGCATTAAGGTAGCTTCAGTGGCCCAGATCCAGGGTGGTTGATCCATTTCTGTTTATTCCTAAGCTGTGTAAGGACAGGCCAGTCCAGGGCACTTCCCACATCCCTAAGCAAGGAGCACAGGAGAAAATGGAGCATGAGAATAGTTCACACTGGCTGGTGCTGGTGCAGGTGCTGTTCACGCTGGCTGGCTCAGTCAGCTGGAGCTGAGCATTGTCTTCAGAGCTCTTGACCAGTGGCAATGGGAGGAGACGAAGGTGTGAGGGGCAGGTTGAGGTTGAGGGAGAGGCTGAGAGAGAGGTTGAAAGGGAGGATGAAAAAGAATAAGAGAGGGGTTGAGTAAAACAGGGTTTGACAGGGAGGGAGAGAGAACCTCATTTTCTGCATGAGCAGATTAGAGAAGATGGAACTTTATCACAAGGAAGCAGTATGTACTATATGGAGCTCTTTCTCTTGTGGAATAAGGATCATAATTCTCACTATTGAGAAAAAGCCTAAAGAAGATAGAGCCAGGGAAAGAGAAGCCATGAGAGGAGGCAAATAAGCTTCTTGACCATTAGATGAGAAGTGCAAAAGAGAATGGGCATTGATGTCCATCCATCCTTTCTGTTTTCCCAGTGATTTTTATAGAAACTTAGTTTTCAGGCCTACTGCTCATGAATGTGTGTGTGTGTGTGTGTGTGTGTGTGTGTGTGTGTGTAAACTTAGAGTAAATGACACAATGAGGAAAGGGAGCAGTTACACTGGGAGAAGTGACTTTGAATTACTTGAAAACATGATGTTTATCAGACACATGGTTAAGGAAATTTCAATCCTAGCCAGCTACGCTAACTCAATGCCCAGTGAATATTCAGTGCCTCTGCTAGCTCAATTAACTCTGATCAGTCTCTAGCATCTTGATGAGTTTCTCCGAAAATAAACACCAATTTTTCCAACTTCAGGAAAGAGGATAATATACTTTTCATTGGCGAAGACTGAAGAGGAATATAGAAATCCCTAGTAGATACATAGTTAAAGGCCTTCATCCTAGAAAAAGAATTCTACTGTTCACCTACTACCCTTATAGGCAACATAAAAGTGCCCTCTTCTAAAGAGACCCAGTGAGAAAGTGACTACATGAAGATGATTAAGATGCCCTTCAATGATCCAAATTTTCTACTTCTATGGTCTGGAAATTTATGTCATGTTAGAAAATGAGAGGCTCGTGGATTCCAAGGTGCAGAAGGGATGACCTCTCTTTTATGGTGTGGTTATTGGTAATTATTTGTTCTTCCTCAGATACTATAGTGACTATCACACAAAAGATACAATTTCTTATTCCTGATGACAGACACTAGCAATAGGGAAGCTGATTTTTATCTTCAGTGAACAACTTTGAAGCAATAGAGAGCTTCAGTGGAATGAGGAGCCCCACAAAGTAGTGATATTTCCTAGTAGAAAGATTCAGGCAGGATTAGGGTTCTGTGGAACAAAGTCATGGAAACTAACATAAGCTAATATAGGGGAAAAAGGAATTTATTAGTTCTTGATCAAGGAGTTTACATAATTAAGATATAGGACTAATAGGCTTAGAAACAGGAAAGGGTCAGGATGGAATCTACTTGCCCAGTGAGGTGCCACCATAATAACAAGGCACTGAATGGCCTGTCACCACACTTATAGGATTTAGAGTCTTTGAAGAGAAGGCCATTGGCTGTGCTTAGGACACATTCTTATCCTATGGTCATACAGGATGAGGACAGCAGGAAATTGACCGGAGGTCCCCAGGGATCCCTTCAGTTTCTCTAGTGTAATGATCAGGCATCTGATTCACTCTTCTATCAAGATTGCTTATAATGGAGGAAAATTCCCCAAGTAGGAATTAGGATACTGTTACAAAAATGGAATAAGGACTCAGGAACTAAAAATTAACACATAATATTTGCTAAAGAGGTTGGCTGAATATCCATTAGGAATATTAGTTTGGGGGAAGAAAGTTGGATATAAAGAATTGGTCCCTGTGGCTCCAATACATGCAAGAAGAATAACATCATTGAGAAATTAGGGCATGGACTTCCATAAAGGTTGTCAGGTACACCTAGGTAATAACATCCTCTGGTTTCCATGATGATTTCCAAGATTAGTTCTTCTTTTGAAGTTTTTTTTATCTGAGATACAGCAACCAAATTCTATATTATGTAGGAAATCCACATGTTCAAAGTCTTGGGAATTCCTTAGCACATTCTCTTTCCTCCTGTCTCATTCTTTGCAACAATTTCTAAACCTTACTTCAGGCAACTTCAAAATGTCCACAGGTAAAAATAGGCACTCCTCCTCCACCCTGTACACCCACCACGTTCTCCCCATGTTCTACCAATACCTATGGCAGAACTTAGATCAAAACAGGATCTCATGTTTGGTGTTTTGACCATAGACCAAGAGCTCCTTGATTCAGAGACCTCACTTTTAATTGCTATAGTTTCAACACTTTTCACAGGGATAAAGAAGGTGAGCAAATGAAGTACATTAAGGAAGACCCAATTGAAATATAAAGAAATACTGAGCAGAGACCTCTCAGGGTTGAATTCTGGATTCTCTTAACTGCTTTCTCAAATGTCCCAAACCATACATTTATGGATTCTAAGCAGTGTGAATATTTAATATCCTGGTGTTTGTCAGGTACAACCTTTTTCTGAAAAGCCGAAAGCATTTTACTGTATTGATTTGTTCTCACCAGAGCTGAACCATGAGTGGTAAGTAGGCATTTGTTTCTATTATGATTGTCAATAGTATGATTTTGAATTACTTTTATCACAAAGGTTTCAAGGATCACACCTTTATTTACAAAGCCAGTTCCCTAGAGTTGAACCAAACTAGACCAAACTGTTCTATGGCCTAAGTTTTCAATTAATGAACACTAATTGAAATAATCTTCCTTTCTTGTTTTTTTTTGTGTGTATACAGAATTTTTAATTTAGTTATGAACAAAGGTACATGTACAAGCATAAAAATTCCATAGGACAAGATAAATATTTGAGAGAGAGAATAAAAAACAGAGGGGGGAGTCCAAATAAAGTCTGAATTATTTTGTTTCAAATAGACCTTGGGCAGGTTACCACTCACTCACTGACTTCCCACTCAGTACCTGCTTCCCACTGAGGCTCAGGGCTGGTGAGAACAAATCAATAGATAAAATGCTCTCAGCTGCCCAGAGAACCTGACAGATACCAGGAGATCAAATATTCACACAAAGTAGTATACAGACTAGGACATACTTGAGAAGTCAGTAAGAGAAGGGACCAATGTAGAACTCAACCCTGGAAGGCTCTGCTCATTATTTCGATTTATTTTACTCACATTTCAATTTGATTATCCCATTGCCTCTGTCATTTGCTTTTTCACTTGTTCATTCCCTTGGTCTCTCTGCCACGTGTTTAAACCACAGCAGTTAAAGACAAGGTCCTTACATCGAGGTGCTAATCTTCTAGGTGTTGCTCCTCTCTGTCCTTTGTGAACTACATGGAGTGGGGATGATAATGATAACAGAATATAATTCATAGGGTTGTTGTGAAGATTCAGTGAATGTACTGACTCTAGATTTTTCTCATTCTGCTTAAATCCAGGGCTCCAAAGTAAGGGGGAGAGAGAGTGAGGCAAGATCTCTTTAATCCTGCACCAAATCACATAGGGCACCACAAACATGAGCTCCTTGTCCCCCACTTCATGCTTCTTCCTACCTGGAGGAGATGCTGCTGAGAGGCAGGGCTCCATGTGACTACATAATTCTTTAGCTACCCTGACCTGATCAGAGTAGCCATACAAGCCATACTTGCTATAGCAATATCCTTGAGTACGCTATTTCAGTCCAAGCCTTTCATGCTTTAATCTTCCCCTTCAGGACTTCATTTGTGGCAAAAATATAACTGCAGCTCCTCCCAGATCTTTTTCCAAGATAGAACTGGGCTCTGTGTGTGGCTCCAACTCTAATTATGGCTTTCTTTATTAGCATACATTTTAAATTCATTATAATGGTTGGAATCCTGTTTCCAGGACAACCAGAAGTTGACCGTAGCCTTTTTACCTACTTTCTCAGAGTATTTGATTCTCTCCACCTCAGTGGTCGAAAGTATTCAACTAGTTCTATAGTTCTGCTGGCTTAGATTCCCTACACTATTTCCTCTTGGAAAGTTCAGGCTCCTCTGTGCAGGTTCTTTAACTATACTAATGCAAATCCATATATTTCTAAGAGGCAACCTTGATAACTTTTTCTTCTACTGCACAATGGAATACTTCCCATTGTGTGTTATGAATACTTCCCCCTGTGGAATGTTATTGCATTCAAAGCATTTGGAATAGTTTCCGGTACATAGTAGACACTCAACAAATCTGAGCTGCTATTATCTTCAACATCACCATTATTACTATTCTCATGTTATTATAAAATGCTGAAAAAGTTATTAATATATTGTCTGGCACATAGTAGGCATTCAATAAATGTTAGGTTTTTGCCAATTAAAGGAACTTAATCCAGAGATATATTCAAGGAAATGAAATACAGACCATTCTGGGGTTATTGTATTGGATGCATTCTGTTCGTTCTGTACTGATCACTTCCTGTGTCCTTTATCAGATGGGTATTCAGAATGATGGTACATCAAGAGACTCTTGTTTTCTCATGGAAAGAAATTGATTTACACTCAGTTACTAAGTCAGAAAATTGTTATTGTATTTATATATTAATTTGGAGTGAAGATTGTATGTTTTTACTAGTGACTTATGCTCATTTAAAAATGTAAGCAATGCAGAAATTTTTAAAGAAGAAAGCAACACATCACCCTGAATTCTACCAGTCACAAATACCCACCCATGAGCAGTTTTGAAGAGCATCATTTTAAACATCTCTCAATGCACATGTACAAGTAAGAGGACAGTAGAATGGATAAAATAGTAAGAATTGATATTATAAGGATAGCACTACTCAGAGACCATAGTATATCTGTCTTATAATAAAGTCATTAAATTAATTTTGCTTAAATTTAACAGCAATAAATTGAAGGGTGATTCAAGAAATTGTTGAACTTCAGATATTTTTTTTGTCAGAAAGCCTACTTGTTCCTAAAAGACTTTTCTAAAGCTTAAGAGAAAATGTGAAAACATTTAATTTCAAGTCCTTGTGAATTTTTAACTACATCAATTTTAGGTGTTAAAATTAGATGGGCAAGATCACATGGTCAGTTCATTTCTTCCAACTACCTCTTGCGCTGACTTTTGACTGTTGCTGCTCATGTTATTTCCATTCTAACATGTTGTCTCGGTCTGTTTGGGCTGCTGCAACAAACTGTTATAAGCTGGGTAGCACAGAAACAGCAGAAATTTATTTCTCATAGTTCTGGGGACTAGGAAGCATTGGCAGATTTCATGTTGGGGAGGAGTTTGCTTTCTCCTCCATAGAGGGTGCCCTCTTGCTGGGTCTCAGGTGGAAGAAGGAAGTGGTGAGCTCTCTGGAATCTCTTTCTTAAGAGCACTGCTCCCATTATGAAGATGGAGCCTCATTCCATTTTGCAAATGTAATTTTCTTTGTTCAGTCCCGATTATTATTTTTCTTGGGATCCAGCTCTACTGGGCTTTTACCATGGTTTCCACATTTCAGGATTATTAATTTTGACTTATCTCTTAGTTGGATAACTTTCATCCTTAAGAAGTATTTTTTTTTCCTCTCTTCCAAGGGAAGCTTAGGAAGGTTATATTATCTGAGGTGTTTAGTTTTTGGAATATCTTCCTATTGCTTTTAAACTTCTTGAATAACCAATTTGGCTGATATGACATTCTTGGGTCAACTTTTCTTTCCCTCTGAAGTTAAAGAGACTTCACTACTTTTCAGAGATTAGGTGTTGCTAGGCAGCATATGAGGCTGGGTTTATTCTTTTTTTTTTCCCTACTGTAGTCAACTTGCTTTATTCTTGAATGCCATAGTAACTCGAGTTTTCTTCTTTTTGTTTGATAGATCAATTGGGATGATAATGTTGATTGCTACATTTTTCCCCCCAATACATTCCATGATTTCCTTCCATGGAATGTAGCTCTTTCTTCACTTAAGGGAAACATTCTGCGTGATAACTCAGCATTTTTCTTTTTCCAGTCCAATGTTTCAGGAACACCAATTATTTTTTTGTTGGGTTATATTATCTGTCTTCCACATTTACGCTCTACTTTCTGTTTGCATTAACAATTGCTTTGCCTTTTTCTTATGTATTCACTATACATGCTTAAGCATGGCTAAATCCAAAAATATAAAATATGAAAATTTCCAAAATCTGGATTTTTTCCTTTTAAAAATGTTGTTTGTTTTGTCTTCTCAATTTTGAGATTTTATAAAAAAAAAAAAATCTTAATAACTCCTTTAGAAATCCTGCATGGGAAAGCTGTGTCTGTTCTTGGTTATTTCCTTCCAGCTGAGCCTTCATCTATCTTTTGCATTATTCTCTTCTCTTCCCCCTATTGCCCTACTCCTCCCCACACAATTCAGGTGTTAAGTCTTCATGGTAGTCATACCTTTTATTTTTTTATCCTACTCCCTATTAAATTGGGTGATGTGAATTGAACTAATATGAATGGATCTTCATCTTCCTGATCTCTTTTCAAGTATTTGAGACTAGGTTTTCCTCCCTAGTCTGAGCTAACTGCTGCTTCCTACCTACTTTTCTAAAGATGACTGATTTTCAGAGTGTGGTCCTCAGAACAGCAGTATCACTTAATGAGGGAAATTCCTGGGCCTCGTCTCAATTTATTGAATCAGAAACTCTGGAGATAGGGCTCAGCACCCTGTGTTTTCATAAGCCTTCCAGGCAATTCTGATGGCCCTTAAGTTTGAAAGCCACTGCATTAGACAATGAGGGATATGGGCACAGTGCAGCCTATGCAGAGGGACCTCATTCCTGCCCAGTCTTCTGAGAGTCCACTCAATATTCTGTACCTGGGCCAATTTCTCAACCAGGACTGTTCCCCTCCTTTGGACATTTATCCATTCCCTCACTTGGCATGTTGCTCTGGAAACTGGAATGCTCTGGTGATCCTTCCTGCCCCCATTTGGTGGCCGCCATGAATTGGTGTCCAGATTATCCCTGAATTCTGATTCCTGCCTGAGGGAGCTTGAGTGGGAACTAAACTCCAGCTCTGTTCACAAAGAGTGTGCCTGGGGTGGAGCTGCATTATCTCAGGTGGAAGTTGCCTTTTTCTAATTGCTCAACCCAGAGGAGGCATCTTTTCATACAAAGAGCATCCATATTGCAAGTCCTGGTCAGGTCTTAAAAATGGTATGTTAGGAGTTCCTATAATAAAGTTATTTTCCTCAGTTTTGTCCAGTTTTACTCCATCCCCTCTCCCTTCAGTCCATACCTTTACAAATTTTGGGATTGTGTTAGTCATCCTTTCATTGCTTTGACCAAAATACCTGACAAAAACAACTTAGAGGAGGAAAGATTTATTTTGGCTCATGTTTTAGGGGTCTTAGTCCATGATCAGTTGACTCCATTGCAGGAACATGGCAGAGGGGCATGGTGGAAGGAAGCTGTTCAGCTCAGGGCAGCTGGGAAAGAGGAGTGCTGGGGGGAGAGAGGAAGAGAAAGAGAGGGAGGAAGGGGCTGAGGACTAGATAAACTCTTGTAGGAAGGATCACTTCTTCCATCTAGGGCTTCCCCACCAGTAGTCTACTCAGCTATCAGTGGACCAGCAAATGGATTAATTGACTGATGAGATTGGAACCCTAATCATTGCCTAATGATTGTCTGAACCGTGCTGTATAGGGGACCATGCTTCTAACACATGAGCTTTTGGAGAAATTTCAGATCCAAATCATAAAAGGAATGTTTTGAAATTCTCAGGATTCTGTTTACTTACTTTCTTTTTTTAGTATAGTTATCCTGACCCTTGCTATCCATAGGGAACTAGTTTCAGGACCCCCACATCCCAAAATCTGTGGATACTTAAGTTCCTGATATAAAATGGAGTAGTGTTTTTATATAACCTATGTACATCCTTCTGTATACTTTATATTACTTTTAATGCTTAATGCCATGTAAATGGTTGTTTTACTGTGTTGTATAGGGAATGATGACAAGAAAAAAATCTGTATATGTTCAGTAAGACCCAAGTTTTAAAAAATATTTGCAATTGGCAGTTAGTTAAATCCAAGAATGCAGAACCTGTAGGTATAAAAGATCAACTACTGTTTCTGGGTGCATATGGGACTTGGGGAAGGTGAGTTAATGGGGCTGATCTTATCAGAATCTTCATTTTCTTTTCCTAGATTATACTTTTAAAATTTATAAAATAAGCTCCTGCTACTTACTGGTTTTATAGGTTCTTGTAAGATATTAAAAATACTTATCATTTTCTAACTACTTTTTATTAGTTTGTTGCATAGTGGAGGACTGTGATTCTATGATCTTGCCTCACTCTACAATTAATATACAACAAATGCTCTACAGTTTTTTGTTTTTAAACCACACAGTGAAAACAGTTATCTTCTGCTTAGTTTTTTAGCAGGTAGGTTTCCTTAGTTGGAAACCCAGACCAAATTTTGAACAACTTAGGCAGGAATGAGAGAGAACTTTGGGAGGATGCTTGGTAGAATATGGAATTGAGGAGCAAGTCCTGGAAAAGAGCTGGCAACTGGAGCTCTCAGCCAGACACACTTGTGGAAACTGGGAAGGTCCTGTTCATGGATTACTGGAGCTCTGTATACCTTCTGAGCCTCTGATGTGCGACAGCCCCATCAGTACAGTCAGGAAGCAGCTGTTCCTTTAAAACAGTGCTTCTCATTTAGTAGAGATTTTTGTATCGCCCTCATTTCTCACACACCTACCACCACCATCACCACCATCACCACTTGTACACATTTGGTAATCCCTGGAGACACTTTCTGGTTGTCACTACCAGGGAGGAGTGCTGCTGGCATCAAGAGGGTAGAGGCTCTAAGCATCCTATAGAGTGCTCAGGACAGCTTTCCACGGCAAAGAATTTTCTGGTGCAAATATGAGTGGTGCTAAGGTAAAATAAAACCCTGCTCTAGAAATTGATCAAATTATGTTATGTGCATGTATGAGTATGTCACAATGAATCCCAGTACGATGCACATTTATAATGTACTGATAAAGTAAATTAACTTAAAAATAAGAAATCATGCCATTATAAATGAGAAAGCATCAAAATAGCCTCAAAAGCAGTAACCCATCTTGATTTTTTTCAGTCAGCTGAGAAATCCTATTTATCAGGAATGAGTTCAATTCCATTCCAATTTCTAGTATTTATTTATTTTTTGTTTTTCTTTTTTCACTTAACCTTTTAAACAACAAAATTAAATCTTTTAATTCCTTGAGATATAGTCATTGTCATATTGTTTTACACTTGTACCAACATCCAGAAGTCAATTTTAATTCCCTAAAGAAAGCCATATTAATCCCTCCCTCAATAGTTAAGTTTGTTTGTAACTCTAATGAGGTTTTTGAAATTTGACTCTTGTATAATTGTCACCACAGAAACTGTTTAAAATCAATCAATCAAACAAACAAACATCAATTTGGTATTAAATAAAAGTCTTAGCTCCAAACTAAAAAAATCTTATATTTGAGTCTCACATCCTTTGTGCCAAGCTTATAGGTTAAGCCCTACCTTTTGTTTTCTTTAACAAGTTGGTGTCTATAGGTGACTCCATTGTTTGTCATTGGACAATTGACTCTAGACCCATCCTTTAATCTTCCTAGACTGCAATGTTAACAACAGAAATATTTTCAAATGGGTTTGGAGGCATAGGTTGAGCCCTTTAGTGTTCTAACACTATGAGAGTATGTACTATATGTTATCTAGAATGAATGAGTTCTCCCTTCTGGAAGGCTGTGTGTGGGGAGAAGGTTTCTGCTTCGGATGGATCTCTAAGTTTTGGGTAGTCATCCCAGTGCCAATTTTTATATAATTTCTTTTTTGCCAGTGTACCTACAATATGGTGTACTATAACACAACACATTAATACATTTTAACAAATTTTAAATGAACTTTCTAAACTTATAGAAGAAAATTAGAACATTCATAGGGAAATCCCTTGGCAGACAGCACATCTGTCAGTGATTTGGCGGTGCTGGAGCAGTTTCGTGAGATCGCATCAGCAGTTTTTCCTCCAAATGTGAACAGTATGTTTGCTAAAAGCAAACACAGTCCTGACTGAATTGCACAAAGTCCTCTCAAATACAAGGAAATGTCACTATCGAAATTCTAATGCTTCAAATTATCCCAGCCATAAGTTTTTTAAAAAAAGAAAAACAAACTCACCCAACTCAGAAGTGGTATCCAAAAAGCCATTTAACACTATAGAATTTCTTTATACAATCTGTAAGCAAAGCAAATTTGACAGTGTTTCTCCGTGCTGGTAATGTGCAAGGGTGTTTATCTTCATTACTTGCTACCAGTGTAGTATATCATTATATAAACTTGATTTTACTTCTAATTAAACATTTAAAATGCAGTTGCTTTTCTTTGCTCTTGTGACAGTATGGAAGATTAAGTGACTTGCGGTGCCCAGTGGAATTATCTGTGCTCAAAAACTCTACGCAAATTAATTTCTGTTGGTGAAATACATTTTAAAATATTATAATCCTATTCATTTTGAGAAAATTAATATTCCCTATGAATGAATATTTCACCAAAATGTGGTAAGTTTCTAATGACTCTGAGAAGGGAAAAAACACAACTTGAAAAATAGTCACCATTTTTCTTGATGGTTACCTTTCCTGCCAAAAATTATTTTGGTGATTTTAAAGCAGAGAATACATTTACTTAATTATGTGCATTAATCTGGAAAATGCTCTAGGTTGTTGAAAAACTATGATTGTTTTTGAATTAAGTTTCTGTGTGCTCTGCTATATAAAGACTGGAATTCAATTTCTGCAGTGTGACTTGGATAACTGGAGCTTATGATGGTACATCTCTTTGGACCTTTTGGACAATTTTAGAATAAATGAATGTGATTTAAATACCCTTAGCTTGAATGCCAATCCCCTATGCATAATTCTCCTATGACTTTTCCTGTGCCAATAACAGTCAACATTCTTTTATTTTGTACCTCTGTGATGTTCCTTATTTGGGTAAATGCAACCTGGTTTTGTTGTTCCTTCTGCCTGCTGTACTGGGACTTCTAACTCAAAGTCTCCTGGTTATTTCGCTTCTTTGCATAAAAGCTGCATAGTTTAACTGTTTGAAACCTCATAATGGGGTCCAGATAAAGTGAAAAGAATAATACTTAGGTAGGTTGATAAGTTTTAAAGTGTTTGATAAACTTTCATTCAGATGCATTAGATAAAGAGCCTTAGAGTTGTCCTTAAATATTAACAGTTAATAGTTCTAAATGCCTGGAATTTCCCTAGTGTTGGAGTCTGGGATTTGGATGTAGTAAGTATTTAGATCCTCCTAGAGCCTAACTCAGTTATTTTCATAAAGAGCTTGATAATTTATGTGATGGTTGATTATTTCCTTATGGGATTTTTGGAGAGGTGGTAGAATGAGAAGGAATTCTCAGGTGTGAGACCAGAGTTCAACTTCTGGTTCTGCTCCTTTCTAGGTACAAGATTCAGCAAACTATTGGACTTAATAATTGAGACTCAGGTTTCTATCTATAAAATAATAATGCTGTTTTCCTAAATATGTTACCATTAAACATCTAATGCATATTATCTGCTGTGAAAATAATTTTATAATACAAGTTTACATTTATTATTGGAAATAAGTGAAAGGGTTTAGGATTCCAGGAGTGAGGGGTTGTGAAAAAGAATTTTCTTTTTTTTTTTTTAGTGTTAAGTATAGAGTTTATTTAACCCAGCATTTCCACTCTTAAGTACATATGTAAAAGAAATGAAAATGTCCATATAAAAACTTATATATAATGTTTATAACAACATTATTCATAATAGTCAAAAAGTAGAAACAACCTAAATGTCCTTTAATTAATGAATGAATAAACAAAATGCTCTATGTTCATACAATGGAATATTATTTGGTATTAAAAAGGAATGAAGTCCTGTTGTATAAATGGAATTATACAACATATGGCACTTTTTGAGTCTGGCCTCTTGAGCTTAATTAGCATAATGTTTTCTTGAAGTTTATCCATGTTGTAGCATGAAAACAAATTTTCTACTCACACTTCCTCCCTCGTTGAGGCTGTCTGATGTTGACTATAACTGATTATTTTCAGTGTACTTCACCCTTTGTCTCCCTCATTACCTTAGGATGTCTTCCCCTTTCCTTATAGAACACTTAGCCATACTGACCTATGTTGTCCATGAGCACAGGAAACAAGGTGGAGGGCTGTGTGAAATAATTTTACAAACAGGGCGTCTGTAAAAAAAATAAAAATAAAAAAATAGAGAACATCAGAATTATGTAGTGAATTTGACTTTTGCTATCATCCAGATAGTTGAAAGCACATTATTATTTTTTCACTGAAAATATCTGAAATCCAATAAACCACTGTGCAGGGGGACAATACTGGCATCTGTCTTCACATGGTTAGGTTCATCTGAATTTGACTCATTTCTGGGGAATGATGATGATGGCCAACATACTGGGCATTGGGCTCTGAGTTAGAGACAATTGACATGCTTACTATATAGGTGTCATGCTCCAGAGCCCATACCTGTGATGCATTCCTTGGACAGGCAATGCAGTGGTAGGTCAGATTCGGCCATTACCTACAGGGAGCCTATGTTTAAGTGAGTGTGAATCACCTTACTGTGAAGCTGCATAGGGAACTCCTGCTGGAGTGGTTCAAATACTAACAGCAAAGGGACACTCAGTCTTGTCTATTTGGGAGATCCAAAAGGAAATAACAATCAGAATGGATTTTAGACCCTGGGTCAAATATTTGTAGTGGAAGAAAGAAACTGAGGGATTGGAAAAGGAAAGTAGACACGATGGAAAGAATAAGAAGTAGCTGAACTGAATAGGGGTGGAAATGAAGGATAATATGCTACCAGAGAGGCTGTGGGTGGAGAAAGTCAAGGTGGATCATGAGGACATGCAGCCTGCAGGACCAATGGAAGGCACAAGCAGGCCTTGAAGAGGGTGGAATGTTTTCTCTCATATGTGGAAGCTAGAGAGGAAAAATAAAATAAAATAAAATGAAAACAACAAAAAGAAGGAATTTCAGAAAAATAGAAAGTAGACCAACAGAGTAGTGAACGGGGATGGAGAGGGAAGGAGGAGGGGAGTCCAAGGGAAGTCCTGGTGAACAAAATTTACCAAATTATATATCCATGTAGAATATACCATGATGAATACACTTTTATATGTAATTATAATGCACTAAATAAAAATAATAATAATAATCATGTAAGGAAGACCAGTAGAGCAGAGTAAGGGGGTGGGGGAGGGAGGAGGAAAAGGAAAGGGAGGGCACTAGGGAATGAGTTTAATCAAATTATGTTATGCGCATGTCCAAATTTGGCACAATGAATCCAATTATTATGTTTAATTATAATGCACCAATAAAACATGAAAAAGCTATTCTATTAGAATGGCTGAGGAGGAAGCCAGTATTGTGTTAAGCTAAGGAGATGGTAGAGACTGGATGCTCAGATGATTCTTTCAAGAACTTTTTGGTTAATTACAGGAGAAAAAGAAGTTGGTAATTTAAAAGTTCATCATGGGTGAATATATGTTTATTTGTAAGAAGTAGGAAACAGAATAATTTATAGAGGAATCAGTAGAAGGGGAAAAATTCAAGATCCAATGCAGAGAGGAGAGATTTTTCTAAACCACAGAAGAAGTTATTTGTGGGAGGGATTTGATTCTACTTTGTGTGGGATTTGAATGCTTAACTCTCAGTTGTGTTATAAAAGAAAATGTGTAGTAGGAAGCAGTACATGGTGACATTTCATATTCTTTCCCTTGATAGATGTCTCGTTGAGTTTTGCCAAAGACGAGTTTAGAAAAAACAGTGGAGAACATGGTGTTCTCAGGCCTAATCCTGAAGAGTTGCATTCTCCCTACTGATGTTTCTCTTTCCTCTGATTCATCTTCCCTTGGCTCACCTTTGTCCACTCCACTTTCTTGATGCCTGCCACTTTCAATCCCTGGATTGGTTGCTATTGACTCCTGGCTTTTTTCTTTGTCCTCTCAGCTTCAGATCTTGGCTGCCCAATTTTGTCTCAACATTTAATTTGAGTAAATCGATCCATAATGATTGCTTTTCTTGGCAAGGCCTAGATCTTCCTTTTTTCATATCCTGTCCTCACAGTAGCCCCACTGTGCTTGGCCCAGTGGATGCCTTGGGACTGTCACTCCAATGTCTTATTGACATCTGCAGGGCACAGAAAAGGAAATAGTAGATTGGAACAAAAGATCCGGGAAGAAGGAGTAAAATATTGAAGAAGAATGCAGTTGAAAGGGTTAGACTAGAATGGAGGAAGAAGGTTTATCTTCAGAAAAGCTGTGGGTGGAGAAAGTCAAGGTGGATCATCAGTCTCCCAAGGAATGAAGATTCTGGAAGATGGAGAAGGGAGAGATTAAGGGACTTCTAGCACAGCATCGACAGAAGCCAAAGGTCCAACAGGGAGAACTAAGTGTCAAGCAAAAATAAAGACACCCACCCCATCCTACCAAATGAGAATAAGTGAAGCCTATGTATTCTGAGCTTGCTAGAACCAGGGAGTCAACACTATCACATGGAGCTGGCAGACCCAGAGGCAAGCAAGGAGAAAAGAAATTTTTCAGTGGAAGAAAAAGGAAAGGCCTCACGTGTCCTTGGCACAAGTGGGTTGACCAGAAGTGGGTCATCCTGTGCAGTTGGCCAGGGGAGCTCGTATAGTTTTCTCAGGTTGGTCCTAATTTAGAAGTAAAGGACAAAAACCGGGGAAGCTGGCAGGTATTGGTAAAGAGTGACTGAGCCAGTTGGTGCAGATGTGGTAGTTTGGCTCCTGAGATTGGTTGCTACAGATTGTGGGTCATTGTTTTAGATCTAGTCTGGCTAGTGTCCATTGCATATTCAGTCTCTCATGGGCTGGAGTTACAGTGGCCGTTTTCGCTGTGTGTGTGTGTGTGTGTGTGTGTGTGTGTGTGTGCATGTACCTTGCGTAGTACACACTTTAACTTATGGCCTGGCCAGATCTGAGTTACAGCAGACTCTGTGTCATGCCAGGTGGCATCAGGCCAACACTCTGTATTTCCACAGACTTTCACACATCCCCCTTCAGTAACTAAGAGGACTGGCATCTATACAGAAAATTGGAAACCACATTTTTTATAGATGTAAACTTTTATGGAAACATTAAAAGTAACTCAGAATGCTTTTCTTTTATGTTTACTCATATATAGTTCTCAATGCAGCCCTGGCTTTCGAGAAGCCTAATTACTTTCATATACCATGAACAGTCGATAGAGCACTGGGAAAAGTCATACCTATAAACTTATATTACTTGAGGGAGACTATTTGGTCTTAGAAATATTAATGCAGCCCCTCTCATATTCTAGGTATTAGTTTTATTTGTGAAGTAGAATTTGATTGAGTTTCTGACTCAACTAAGAACGTGCCAGTAGAGAGGATTTTTCTACATTGTCTGACTTTGAGTTCTTAATTCTAGAGACGTCTGCTTAGAGACAGAGTAGTATATTCCTTAAAAACCATACCTGACTATCGTCCTGCTTTGTTCTTAGGAACGATCAATAGGATAGAGTAACAGAAAGTCGAACATGGCATCAGACAATTGTTGGATGGTGGCAGCCATCCCCAGTTAACATAGAGCTGTAACATACTACCGGAGTAGGCTTTTAAGTCATTAGACTGTTAATTGTCTTAGGTGGGCAGCAAAAACTGAAAATTGCCAATATACATAGCTAATCAACCCTCCAGGGTTGGGGATGAAATCCTGGCTGATTATCAGGATCAGATAGAAACTGATCCTGGTAGATCAGATAGAAACTGATCCAAATGCATGCCTACCTTTCCTCCCTCCCTCCCTCCCTCCCTCCCTCCCTCCCTTCCTTCCTTCCTTCCTTCCTTCCTTTCTTCCTTCCTATGGATTGAACCCAGGGGCATTCTACCACTGACTTACATCCCATCTTATTTTTAATTTTGATATAGGGTCTTGCTAAGTTGCTCAGGCTGGCCTCCAACTGGTAATCCTCCTCCCTCAGTCTCCTGAGTTGCTGGGATTAGAAGTAGGTGCACAGTGCCCAGCTCAAGCGCCTTTCTTTGGCAATGCATGTGCTGTTTAAATAAATATCCCAGGGAAAATTATTATAGAGGTGTGAAGTCACCTTGGTTGGTGCTCTTCTTTACAATATTTTAATACAATATCAATCCAAAGCAATTCTTTCTTTGGGCTACCTGATGTCATTAGGACAACAAAAAAATGATCTCCTACCTCTGCCCCCTCATCATTCTTGCCTGTGGCCTCCACAGTGCAAAGAGAAGGGGGTATAACTAAGGTTAACCAACTGAAGAGCACTATGTGCACCAGCAGAGCAACTCAGCATGTGTCCTGGTGAAGATGAAAGACAATAGGGCTACTTTCTTCCAGAATGTTCACAGTCCCCTCTAGAATTTGGAGAAAGGCTGTGGTCTTGGGGATATCCAAGTGACAGGCAAGGCACTCATTGTCCCAGAATGAACCCTCAGTTCTGAATCAGGCTTAGTTATTTCTGCTACAGTTTATTTCTTTCATGCCAGTCACATCCACTGGGACCTTTTCTGTGGCCATTAAGGCAGTGCTGTGCCCCAGACCCAGGTACCCTCTTGGAGTCCTGTGAATGTTGCAGGCTGTAAGAGGACAGGATATTATGAAAACTCTACTCTCTCCAGACTCTCAGCCTTTTTTTCCCTACATTTAGCACTTTCCCTTCTTGAATAATCGAACTTTATTCCTTCTGTGAGTCTCTATTACCACATAAAGATTGCATTTCTAAGCTTCCTTGCTTCTAGATATGGCTATGTTAGTTCTGCCTATCCATGAACAGGGTACATTTTTCCATCTTCTGAGATCTTCTTCTATCTCTCTCTTTAGGGTTCTGTAGTTTTCATTGTATAAATCTTTCACCTCTTTTGTTAGGTTGATTCCCAAGTATCTTATTTTCTTTGAGGATATTGTGAATGGAGTGGTTTTCCTTATTTCCATTTCATTTTTTGTTGCTGATATACAGGAATGCCTTTGATTTATGCGTGTTGATTTTATAACCTGCCACTTTGCTGAATTCATTTATTAACTCTAGCAGCTTCTTTGTAGACTCTTTTGGGTCTGTTAAGTATATTATCATGTCATCCGCAAATAGCGATAGTCTGCTTTGATATAAAGAGAACAACTAAGAACAGAACAGGAAGGAAGAGCATGAGGAAAAGACTACAGTAAACAAAGACGAATGGGGGGAGAGAAACGGAGAGAGAAGGGAAAGCACATGGAAATAGTAGGAGACCTTCAATGATACATAAAATTATAAGAGGTTATGAGGGGCAAGGGGGAGGGAAAAAAAGGGAGAGAATTGAACAACAGCAGGGGAGGTAGAGAGGGAAGATGGGAGGGGAGGGGAGGGGAGGGGGATAGTAGGGGATAGGAAAGGTAGCAGAATACAACAGTCACTAATATGGCATTATGTAAAAATGTGAATATGTAACAGATGTGATTCTGCAATCTGTATTTGGGGTGAAAATGGGAGTTCAAAACACAATTTGAGTCAAATGTATGAAAGATGATATATCATGAGCTATGCAATGCTTTAAATAATCAATAAAAAATAAAAAAAATAAAATAAAATGAAATAGAAGAAAAAAATAGATATGGCTATGTAGTTAAATTCTGGCCAATGAGAATGAGAAGTGGTAGGTAGAACTTTTAGAAATATCCTTAGAGACTAGAGGCCTGCTGTGACGGGGATGGCTGGAATGTCATCTTGGATTATGACATTAAGGACCATGCCAGAGGTGGTCACATAAAATCTGAATACAGTCTGGGTTTTAGATGACCACAGATCCAGTGGTCAGACCAGTTCCTCATTTTTGTCTATTAAATATATTTATACTTGATTTTTAACCAGTAGCTTATATATATTTTTCTTTTGCATCTCCTCTAGAAAATTATCATGGTTATCTATAGTGAGTGTATGTTTATACATAAATACATAGGTGTGTACATATATATGTGTGTGTAAGGATGTGTAAATGTGTATATATACATATATAATCACGCACACACACATATTCTACTTAATTTTGACAGGATGCATAGTTTAAAATGTTATAAGTATATATATAGTTTCTAAGTAGAAGGTCATTTAGATAAAATAAGTTATTTTAGCAAACTCTTCCAAGGATAGTTTTGAAATCTGATTTTTTCCCCTCATACATTATAAAACTAACACATTGGAAGGTGTTTCCATTGGCATATAAACCATGTAATCAGAAGGACTGTAAAAACCCAAATTAATTCCCTTAAATCATTGCATTATGCAAGGGGCACATCCTCCCTCTCCTTCACTGTGCCCAACTCTCTCTCTTTTTTCAAAGCCAGATGATTTCCAGGGATTTTGAAAAAGTCTACTGTGATGTAGAGCCAGGTAGTTCCCCTCCAAACAGTACAAGTTAGAACGAGTCAAAATTGAATAATTCCTTTATGGAAAGCGCTCTCTTCCGCAGTGTATTTGAATGAACAAACTAAAGAATGAATCTCAGAGGTCTCATTTCATTTTCCTGTTTGCCATTTTCATCTCGCTTCACAGCACGGCATACTGAAGAGCTACTGATGTGGGTTCCTCATGACATGGGGAGGGCTCAGAGCTATACCTGGGGTTTGAATTGTTTCCCTGTAAGGATTAGACTTCATATGCTGGTTATTATATGTGTGTTAGAGTTTGTAGCAAGTGGATTTATATAGCTCAGTGGATGTTTTTCCTTGTTGATATTCTTTGGGGACTTTGGTTGGCACCAGTGCCTGCTTTTGAGGGCTCCTTGCTGTCAAAATAATGTGAACACCAGGGAAGGAAAATACGTCTCAGTTTGTTAAGTCCATCATCTTCCTCGATGACTATGTCTAATTAGGTTCTAGGGGTTTTACATACAGAGGAGGCAGGCCTCAAAAGCAGAGGTTTGTGCTCTCCTTTTATGGGGGGCAGAGGAAAGGCGTTAGGGGAGCAGAACTTCCAAGTGTCTGTGAAGTGTCCATTCAGTTTTTCAGAGTTGTTGAAAATACATGGTATTTGTAATAGTAATAGTTTGGGGTTGTTGTTGTTGTGTGTGTGTGTGTGTGTGTGTGTGTGTGTGATGCTATACTTTTATTCATGTTCATATTAGTGAACTTTTATTCATATTAGTGAACTCAGTTCTTCAGAAAACTTTTTAGAGATTTGTCTTATGTCATGTGGGTTGTACATGTTCAAACTCTGACTTACCACGATCCTGGTGGGTACTATGCAATGTGGACTTTCTTTGGATTTAGGTGAACTTCTGTGACAAAGTAATAGCATTTTCCAGATTCAATCCATTCTTTCTCCTGTCTGAATCCTTCTTAGGAATATCATTAGCTTCCTCCTCCTGGAAGCCTTCCTTGATTCCCTGGAGGACTGATTTGAAGACTTTTTTTCTCAGATCATACCATATTCTGTGCTCTCTCCCTCTATGTTCAAATGTGAGCTGTTGAGTTGTCAATGTCCTTCTTCAGGCTGTTCCTGACAAGAGGACAGGACCTCTGGCTTATTCACTTTTGGAGCATGTGTTAGTCAGCTTTCTGTCACTGTAAGAAAATGCCTGAGATACACAAGTTAAAGCAGGAAAGGTTTATTTTGGCTCATGTTTTTCAAGGTTTCAGTCCATTATGCCTGGGGATTTGTTATTTCTGGACCTGTGGTGAGGTAGAGCATCATGACAGGGAGTGCATGGTAGAACAAAGCTGCTGACTTCATGGATTTCCAATGCTTAAGTAATTCCCTATTGCAAGGCAGGCACCTCTGAAAAGGCTCATTAATGGTTTGGGATATTATTTACAACATTAAAGCAGTTTTCTGAATGTACATATACATTATGCCTTATTTCCTCCTAAGTGCATGGTCTCAGTGGAAAATAAACAATAAATCAATAACATCCTCAGAATTACTGGAAGAAACAGCATATTATCTGTTATTCCCTGCAGATGGAGTAAGGAGGTGATGGGAAAGGAGGGGTTCTGGTTTTTCACTGTGACAGTCAGTGACAGTACTTGTACTATGAATTTTGGCTAAGTTTTAAATCCATTAAGCACAACATTGAGTTTGTGGATAAACTCTGAACTAGATTCTTCTTGTATCTTAAGTAATTTTTTTTTTAAGTACTGGAGATTGAAGATTTTGCACTTGCTAGGCAAATGCTCTACATTGCCAGGTCTTCTTTTCTGTTAAGAATGTTTGCTCTGAAGTATCCACAGAGTTTTTCTCCTGTTGCAAGACTTGGATAATGATAAGGAAAATCGGATTCATAATTAGTTTTGAAATGTTCTGAGCTTTGCTACAGTTTTAAATGGTTAATTGATGAGAAGACACTTCTACTTTTGTAATTTAAGTTTTCAAAGAGCAAAATTAAAAGGAGATTCTTATTAGTAGTCTAATAAGTTGTGTAGTTTCCTGGTGGCATCATTGTTCCCTAGGTCTGCAAGGCCAGAAACCCAAGTTTGTAAATCTCACCAGAATGGAGAAGGGCCAAGGCCACCGATTTACAGTTATTTAATTCTTAGCAGGTGAAATAACCTGAAGGGAGGATGCCACTAAGTCCAAGGATAAACACAGAGAGACAGAGCGCAGAATATGGCCAAATCCTGGAAAAGGGGCTCCTAATCATTGCTTGAGGGAATCAAGGGAGGCTTCCAGGAGGAGGCAGGCTAATGAGATTCAGCTGGGAGAGAGAACAGTTGGAATCAGGGAAATACTATTGCTTAATCCCAGAAGTTCACCTACACTCCATGCCACTGTGTTCATTTTCTAAGAAAAATGTAGTTGTCAAGTTACATTCATGTCCACTGGCCAGCATTTCCCCAGTAAGAAGTCATTTTGACAAATTAAATTAGAACCAGTGTTTATATAAAGGTGGGGGGAAACAAGTGGTACCATATACTATTAATAGAAGTTTAGATTGCTACAATCTCTTTGGACAAGAACATCAGCATTATTTGAAACAAAAATGTGTATATCCTTCGCCCTTTCAATTTTGTGTCTACAGTAGATTTATCCTAAAGACAAATCCTCACAAATAGGCAAAGTTATATGGAAAAAATGTTCCTTGTGATATTATTTATATCAACAAAGGATTGGAAGAAATGTAAATGTCTATCAAAAGTAACTGGTTAAATGACTTAAGGTATATCCCCACGATTTAAGATCATGGTGCTGTTATAAAGAATTACGTAAATACATATAATGTGGAGAATTATCTCCAAGATCTTATTGAGAGGAACTGAAGGAGAGAGAAAAGTGCATATAATGGGCTTCCTTTAATTGTATTAACAGAAGGAAACACCAACTTATATGTGATTCTGTTGTTACTAGAGTACAAGAAACAAGTAGTTGGGCAGGGAAGGACTGGGATAGGAAGAGAATTCACTTTGCATCTATTTCAGTGTGTTACCCTATGCTTGCATTTTTATGTGAGGTTGACATTGAAATCATGCTTTGCTTAATGACTAGAATATGTCATTAAGCATGTCATCATGTGAACACTTTAAAGTACACTTACAAAAACTAAGATGGATAAGGGGACTAGGGAAGAATAGAGGTACTTTGGATTAGACAGAGGAGAGTGAAAGGAGGAAGTGGGTATAGGGTTAGGAAGAATAGAAGAATGAATTGGACATTATTACCCTATGTGCATATATGATTACACAACCTGTGTAACTCTACATCATGTATAACTAGAAGAATGAAAAATCATACTCCATTTATGTATTATGTGTCAAAATGCATTCTACTGTCATGTATAACTAATAAGAACAAAATTTTAAAAAAGAAAATTATAAAGAATATCTGATATCATGTAAAAAATACAGCTAGTTTAATTTTAAGTGACAGGAAACAAAAGTGTATGTATGAATGACTAAACCTTAAGAAGAGTAAACACTTCTATACTGAGTTTTAGTGATACTTGCATGACAGAGTACATACACTAAAACATACCAAATGTATATTGTGAGAATGTTATAGTGCATAAATTATGTGCCTCAATAATAATTGTATCTGTTGCTGTTACTTGGTGCTTTGCATTCATGCATATAATCTTTTTTGTTGATTTTTAAAATTTGTTTTAATTAGTTATACCTGACAGTAGAATGCATTTATGCACTTTGATATAATAGATGGGGTATAATATCTCATTGTGACATTTCCATTTTCTAATGAAAAACTAATAAATATTTTTATAGAAAATACAGGAAAGCACAAAAAAGAAAATAATTTTGTCAACAAATCTTATTGCCCACTGTTAAATTTTTCATATGTATTTATATTTTTAAATGTAGATATTTTGGAAAAATTTGAACCAATGATTTCAAGCACTTAACATTTCTTCATGACATCTTAAGCTTTATTGAGGCACATGATTTATGCACTATAACCTTCTCACAATATACAATTTGGTGACTTTTAGTGTATTTACTCTGTCATACAAGTATCACCAAAATTCAGCTTTAAAATACTTCATCTCTGTAAGAAGGAGTGATTTTTTAACCACTATATAGTATTACCCTATACTGTTATACTGTGCAATACATGCTATTCCATATTATTCCATATTCAGCCAATTCCATATTATTGGACCTTTCAATTATTTTTGTTTTCTGTAAGTACAAGTAATGTAATGAAAAAAAAAACTAAGATGGCTACAATGTCACTAGGTTTGTAATGCTACAGGACTACGATCCTAATGTGGTCCATTCTTAAGCAAAATGTCATTAGGTAGCACATGACTATAGTTTCCATATGAATTTAAATTTAGCACAAGAAAAGTGGTTTTCTTGCTTAATATTGTTGCTGATGACCTCCTGCCAACAGGACCTGCTAAGTAGAACCTTCAGGCCCCAAATAGGAATATCTCTCAGGGAAATGTCTATTCCCTGGATTCACACAGATTTTATTATGCGACAGTATTGTATCTGTGACTAGTTTGCCTGTGGCTGGACTATGGATTTGTAAACTTGAGAAATGTTTAAGTCCTATAAGCAACATATTTATGAACCACACTTAGTATAGATCAACTTTCTTGGAAATTATAATTGGCAGGGGAATTTGTCCATGTTCAGAGCCCTGGGTCCCACCCCAGAGATTCAGACTTGGTCTGGGGTGAGATCCGAGAGCCCCATCATCACAGGATACATATGCAGATGATTTGCATACTGCTTCTTGGCCCTTCTCTTCCTCCCTCTTCTTTTCCTCCTTCTTTCTCTTTCCTTTAAGACTTTTAGAGAGGTATTTTAGAATCTGTCTCTAGCTTCTGAAGACATTTGACTGTGTGTCTCCTTTATTAATGATATACATTTTAAAGAAACAGGTAATAAATTGATAGCAACTTCATCCATTAGGAGTCAGTTGATATTTAGTAAATATAAGAAGCAAGAATAAAAATACAATCAAGTTCAGTTTCCTTAAAGACTAAGAAAACAACTCCTCCAAGGTGCCCCACTTGTGATGAGACCTGGATTATTTCATGTATATTCATCTCACCCTCGATGCCTCTTGGTCCAAGTGGGTGATGGAATATGGCAATTTGTTCTTAGAGAAGAGTAAGGGGAAAAGAACACTTAAGTTTAGATAGCTGACCTTTGAATTACTTTTTAAAATCACAACTTCTTTTAAATGGAAATAGCTAGGAAGGAGAAGGAGTGTTGGAAGAGGAGTGGAAGGAGAGAGTCAATGCAGTGCGTGGGCTATGTCCTGCTTGCCACCAGATACAGATTCAACTCTTGGCAAGCTGTGTGATCTTGGACTTGAGATGGAATTTCTGTCCCCTGTTCCTGTGAAATAAGATTCCCCAAGTTACCACAGTCATGTAACTGGAGTCCTAGGCCAGAGGCCCAACTCCAAGGGTCCCAAAGGACCAGGTCTGACCACTTGCACCAAAAAGCCAAAGAGATGAATGGTGGTGAAGACAGGAAAGAGATTTATTCTCCTTGTGGCCATGCTGGGGAGAAGAACAGACCAAGGACTGAAAATGTGTGTCTCTCTGAGCAGCTAACAATGCCTTGGGGTTATATAACAAAGGTTGGGGGCTTGCACAGCTGGCGATCTTGGTCAGGTCATGATCTGGTTGATCATTCCCTCAGGATGGTCTTGCTGGGCTTTATTAGTGATTAGAAAGTTGCTGCTGCCTGGAGGTGGGCATGTATTTAATTTTGAGGTATAATAGGAGACATCAGGACAGAGAGAAATGAGACGTGGGACAACACAAGAGTGGCCATAATTTAAAGTCCACTTGCACGTGGATTAAAAATCCAGATTTGTCACTTTCACATGTGTTGATCACAACAAATTTGAATTTATTTAATTTAAATCAAGTTTTAGACAAAATTGAATTTATTTAGTTTAATTTAAGTCAAATTTTTGCCCATATCTACACCAACATGGTTCTATATTCACAAATCAGAACCCATCAGAAATAAAGAAGAACCCACTTCCCAGTGTTGTGGTTTGGATTTGAAATGTCCCACAAGAGCGCCTGTGTTAATGCAGGAGGTGAAATGATTAGATCATGAGAGCCATAACCTATCAGTGGATCAATCCATTTGATGGATTAATAATTCGAATGGATTACTAGGTGCTAACTGGGTGCAGGTTCATCTCTTCGGAGGCAGAGGTCATTAGGGGTGTGCCTAGGGTATTATGTATTTTGCTCCTTCTCTGCCTCCTGGCCTCCAGGAGCTGAGCAGCTCTCCTCCACAACACCCTTCTGCCGTGATGTTCTCTCTTATCTCAGGCCCAGAGGAATGGAGCTGGCCTACTATGGACTGACTCTCTGAATCCATGAGTAGAAATATGCTTTTCCATGGGCTGGGGATGTGGCTCAAGCGGTAACGCGCTCGCCTGGCTTGCGCGGGGTGCTGGGTTTGATCCTCAGCACCACATAAAAATAAAATGAAGATGTTGTGTCCACCAAAAACTGAAAAATAAATATTAAAAAATCTCTCTCTCTCTCTCTGTCTCTGTCTCTCTGTCTCTTTCTCTCTCTCTCTCTTAAAAAAAAAAAAGAAATATGCTTTTCCTCCTCTAAGTTGTTCTTTGGGTATTTTGGTCACTGTGATGCACAGCCAACACACTAGTAATGGTTGACATTTCCAGTTACAAACACAAAGAACAACTAAAAACAGCATCTTAGATCTTGTCTCTGCATGAAAGATCTTCATGTATAAATACCCATAGCTAAGATATGGCTAGTGTGTTCCTCTTCATTGCCAGCACTCTACCCTGTTTATCAGAGTGTGTACTTCTTTCTCTCAGTAAAATCAATATGTGTTTCACTTTGACATGGATAAATTCCTTTCTTCAACAACATCAAGGATTGTCATGCCCTGAATTGAGGTCTACCTCCCTTTTGGGGACCTCCTGAGGACCCCCATTCCAGTAACATCTCCAACTCTTGTCATAAGATGTTTATCCATCAGACCTGTTGTTCCCATAATTCCAGGTGACTGCAGGAGAGAGTGACTCAGAGAAGGAACACATCAGAAAGGCAAGATGGAGACGCACCTATGTGTAGCCTGTTTTTAGTTACCTATCGGACATCTGCAGGTCCAAGTGAAGAGTCAGGGCTTTTAGTAAAGCAGGCCCTAAGTCCCTGTTTCAGTCAGCTTTGCATCACTGTGACCAAAATACCCAACAAAAACAACTTAGAGGAGGGGAAATTTATTTGGGGTTTAGGGTTTTTAGAGATCTCAGTCTATAGGCAGATGACTTCATTGCTCTGGGCCCATCTTGGGGAAGGGCCCAGCAGAGAAAAGCTGCTCAACTCATGGCAGTCAGGAAGAAGAAAGAGAAGAAGTGGGGAAGAGGCCATAGAGAAGATACACCCTTCCAGGCACACTTCCAGTGACCCACCTTCTCCAGCCACACCCCCCACTGCCTACAGTTACCACCTGGTCAGTCCATTCAGACTAGGATGGACTGAAGAGGTCATTACAGCTCTCATAATCTGATCATTCATTTCTGATCATTCCTGTATTAACTTAGGAGCTTTGGGGATACTTCATAGCTAAACCAGAATAGTCTCTTTTACAGTAAGAGGATAAAGTAAAAGAATATGCAGATAGTCTAGCACAGTGCCTGGGCATTTAGCAGAAGTTCAATAAGTGCTAATTATATTAATAAAGAGCAAGAAATAGAGGCAGGGATGATCAGTCTTATAGACTTGTAGGCCACTTGCTTCAGCTCAGTGGTGCCATTTATCAAGAGATCTGAGTAATAGTCTGGAACCTATCACTACCTGGCATTTTGTATGACCTTGAGGGAACCAACATCAAAAGTAATTGAGCCTCAGTTTTCTCATTTGTAAAATGAGAAAGTTCAACTGCATAGCTTCTAAGGGCCTGTTCATCGGCACTGCTATATTTTACTCTTAAACTATAGGAACAAAACAAATACAATGTTTAAAAAAATTATTTTCTTTATACTAGTGAATATTAAGCAATTACTTTTCTTTCGTAGAGCTTAGATAGAATAAAATATTCCCTCTGAGAAATTTGTGATGTTAGGCAAGATGTTTGAATTCCTTCATCTCCAGTTACTCTCCCTGGTTGAAGGTGAAGCTCAGGGGAATTTGTTTGTTCAATCACTTAACTTTGAAGTTGGTTGACTTAGAACACATCTGTCTCTTTGGATAAGTAAATAACTTGATGAACAAATCATGAGAAGTTATAGGAGTTTATTTTATGGGATTGCAGATCTCCTACCCTGCCCACCTTAATTTATTCCTTTTGATAGGATTTGGAAGTGGATGAGGAGGACCTCAGATGCTTCTTCTTCCTCATCCCTCTACTGCCAGTGTACTCTTGTGGGAGGAGCCTCAGGTGGCTTCCCCATTCCTCTGTTGTTCTGATCCTTGGTCTCATGTTTAAATCTCACCTGTGTACTGAACCAGCTTTCTTCAAATGTATTTCATGGAACAATTGTCCATTGAGGTGTTTCATGGGAAGAAAATTCTGTTGGTTTAAAATGTACCCATGGGACTGGGGTTATAGCTCAGTGGGAGAACTCTTGCCCAGGGCTTGATCCCCAGTACCAATAAACCAAACCAGCCAAACCAATAAAAAATACCCAGCTTGCAGAACCCCAGTGCATACTAGCATATTAAAGTCTTTGAAAAGTCCCCAAAGAAACAGAACTAGACTTACTGAAGTTTGGCCTTTTATTTAAAAAAATAGTAAAACAACTATTGATAATTATTATATTAGTGTTCCATAGAAGGAGTTTTGAGAAATACTTTCATAGATAGAGAGGTTCCCAGGAATTGATTCTGTCCTGTTACTTACAAACTGATCACAGAAGAAAAAAAAAAATAAGTTGCCAGAGATTTGTTTTGAAATGAAATTGGAGTTAGAATTTATGTGTTAACTTCATGTTGAGATGTGCATTTGATTGACAAGCTTGGTTTAATTTGTAGATATTTGCAATGTGTTAAGAGATTCTTCTTCACTGCAAGACTGTGAATCTCAGAATTTCATTTAAATATGCTGTTATAGAATGTGTAACTAGTTTTGGATCCAAATGAAAAATAATGCCATACAAGTCTATAAATAAATAATTAAAATTGTGTATTAATAACCCTAGAGTGAGCACCACACTGGCCATATAATATAAATAATTTCAGTAGAACTCCAATGAAATACATCTGAGTCTGGCTCCAAAAAATTGCTTTCTGAAGAGCAGAAAAGTAAATTTATTTGAATCTACACATTTCTGTTTATGCATGAACATGTTGTTATAAAGTTTCAGGAGCATTCAAGTATTGGATATTCTTTTCTAAAACTTAGAAACTTGTCCAGAATTAGGTGTAGACCACTCAGCTTTAGTGTACTCTCATATGAACTGATATTATATTTATTGACAAATGGGCATATAATCTCCTTTCAGGTATTTCAGCTCACCTAGTAGTAAATGCTCTTTTTTATTTTCTAATCTTGCAAAGTTAAAGTAAAAGGGTTATACTACAATGGTTTTGTTGATACCTGAAGTGATGCAGAACTCAGATGAAGGCAGCACACGCAGAAAAAATAAATTCAAAATGATTTGTTTAGATTAGGTTTATGTGCTCCTGTAGTTTAGTGGAGTGAAACCAAAAAACAGCAGTGATCAGAGAGTCTCTTGCCTAAAAACAAACATATTGCCCAGGCCCAGGAACGTTAGGGCATTGCTAGACATTACATTGTAAGGATTTTCATTCCGTAGTAGCAAAAATCAAAAAAAAAAAAAAAAAAAAAAAAAAAAAAAAAAAGGTAATGGGCTGGAGGTTGTAGGTAGTGAGCTAGCATTATCCGGAAGTGAAATGGTATCTCCTGGATCACAGTTGTACAATGCAATGCAGGCCTTTGTTATTTTATTTCTTTTGCTTTTTCCATGTTAGGTGAACACATAAAATTAGAGGAGATAATGGGATCTGATAAAGTTTTGATTCTAAACAAAACATTCAAATTGCTTAGTTGTCAGTATTTAATATAAAATGCATTTTGGGATCCCAAAGGTGACAGTGACTAATGACCTAAAAGAATGATTGATCCTATATATTTGCTCATTATTTGAGATGATCTCTTCCTTCCTCTGGACCAACAGTTATTGCCTGTCTAGTTTATGGATGTGTGTTTGGCGGGTGGAGCAGGGTGGTATTCATCACAGATCACAGAGGAGTTTCCCTATTGCAAGGAGGTAATGGGTGGTGGTATGCTGGTCAATGTTTAATTGGCTCTTAGAGGGTAAAAAAATATCCTATTTTGTAGCACTTGTGAATTTCTGGAATTCTGTGACACAAGTATTCCTGCCATGGCCAATTTTAGGTCACCAACCCATGTCAACTGGCTCACAAAATTTTGAAGAATTTAACAAGTTAGTCTCATGAGCAATTTTGAGCTGGCTCCAGCAAACTCCTGCTAGGAGCTTTCTTAGCCCCTGGTCAGTTTGTGGGGCTGTTTCCTAGAAGGAACTGTACCTGTACTTGGACCTGTGAGGTACATGGATAGTCTGGAGAATGCCTTTAAAAAATAGCAGTCTCTGTATTCTTTAAGATCCCTTAAGACCAAATTTTGTAATTCTTCCTCAGGAAGTATTTATAGTATGGAAAATGTTTTATTTTACGTGATGAAATGTTTTAAAGTTGCTATTGATATTTCCTAGTATGCTGGCATGATCTAACTGCAATGCTTTTACTGCAAACAGAATTAGTCTACAATATTAAAAAATGGTGATGGGAAGAAGTTGATTTTGACATATCCTACACAGGAACTTGGAGACACTTTCACTACATGAATATGGTTTCACTGCCCTACAAAATCTTTGTAACAAAAACATTGTATCAGGACAAAACACAGAAAACCTTAGCATTCCAGACTGGGGTTGGC
This sequence comes from Spermophilus citellus, assembly GCF_964194105.1. NCBI lineage: Eukaryota > Metazoa > Chordata > Mammalia > Rodentia > Sciuridae > Spermophilus > Spermophilus citellus. Next base: position 53,952,311 of record NC_138184.1, on the reverse strand, counting down.
AAATATGACCCACCAGGAATAATGACTATTTTGATGGATTGCAGCCTAAGGATCTTTTTTTTTTTTTTGCATTTTTAAATGGTTAGAATTAAAAAATTGAAAGGAGAATAAATTGTGACACATAAAGATGATGTGAAACTCTAGTTTTAGTGACCATAAATAAAGTTTTATTGGAACACAGCTTTGTCCTTTCATTTACACCATCCACCATCTGTATCATCGTATCATCTCTGGCTATTTTGGTGGTCCACAGGAGAGCTGAGAAGTTGCAACAGAGCCTGGGGGCCTGTGTAGCCTGAAATGTTTATTATCCAGTCCTATACAGAAAATGTTTGCCAATCCCTGATCTAGGAAATAAGTCTCTGAGTAAATGTGACCGGCTAGTTCAAGGTCCTGTACAAGGATTGAAGCCCATAGCAATAGGAATGTGAAATTCATCCTTAATGAAATTGAAAGGATTGCATAAAAAATGGAGAGGAACCATAAACAGCTTGTGAAAATTCCTAAAATATAAAAAACAGTAAGATGAATAACAAATTTCTCACTTGGCCCAAATCACTTCCTTTCATTTTCTTTTATAACCAAATACTAAGAAAGCTTCTCACATTTCCTAGTGTTGATGTGTTCCGGTAGATGCTTGCCTCCTGATACAAGGGGCCTATTGCTTCTGACTTGGGTCATAAAGCTGTGTCATGGGTGATTACAAGGGTTGGTTTTGGAATCAAGCAGAAGGGGTTCAAGTCTAAGCTCAGCCAATTTTTTGATATGTGGTTGTGGACAAATTTCTTAGTTTCAGTTTTTTCACTTATCAAACACAGAATTGTTCTGAGATTCAGGGAAGATAATTAAATCAGTACAGAATTTGGACACACTGTAGGCATATAATGAATATTACTTCGTTGTTGTTTTTGGGATTGGGGAATTGAACCTGGCGGTGCCACTGAGCCATATCCTCAAGCCCTTTTTATTTTTTATTTTGAGACAGGGTCTCACTAAGTTGCTTAAGGCCTTGCCAAGTTGCTGAGGCTGGCTTTGAACTTGTGATTCTTCTGCTTCAGCCTTGAAAGCTTCTGGGATTTCAGGTGGGAGCCACCACACTCAGTTATATGTTGTTGTATTTATGTGCCTCAGTGTCTTCCATACATGTACATGTTTATCTTTCAAGTTAAGATTTTATCCTTTTAATTTGAACAGAAACAAATATTTACTTTGACCATGTCTTGACATGTCATACAAGCTCTTCTTACCCCAAATACTTTATCTCCAGGATATTGTATTGAAATGAACTAATGCTACTGTTCCAGCCTTAGTCAATGTTTTATACTTAGGTCTTAATATTTTAAACTTAGAAGGTGTGTCCCCATTCATTTCTTCCCAAGAGGAGACTGCCCTCCAGTGGAAATAATTCTGGTAAGGGGAGAAAAGCATTTTGGCAGTTAAGACTATTCAAATGTTTTATCTTAGAATATGCCTGCTAATAAAATTTAAACAGATCTTCAGGGGAGAAAGACTCTAATATTCCCCTAAATCCCCACCTCTGATGGCATTCACCAGCTAGACCTCATTCCTTTCACCACCATGAACCCCCTGGCATGCAATAACAATCAGTTTAACCAAATGATTCTCCACAAGTTGCACATCACAATGCAAAGGAGCTTAAAAATATCCTGATTCCTGGGTTGTGCCCCTCTAGGATGGAACCTAAGCATCTGTAATTTTTTTTTTTAAATAAAGTGTCCTCTAGCTGAGCACAGTGGTATATACTTATAATCCCAGCGACTCAGGAGGCTGAGGCCAGAGGATTGCAAATTCAAGACCAGCCTCAGCAACTTAGAAAGACCCTGTCTCAAAATAAAAAGTAAAAAGTGCTGAGGATGTAGTTCAGTGGTAAAGCACCCCTGGGTACTATGCCCAACACTGCAAAAAAGAAAAAGAAAGAAGTTTCCTCTATTCCTCTATATATTTGATGCCAAGGTGCTGCCTGCAGCTAAGATTGAGAATCACAGTTTGAAACCTTGAGATTTTTAAATAAACTTCTTTTTAAACAAACTAACAACAACAACAAAAAAAAAAACAAAAACAAAAAACTGCTCTAATGTTACTGTGGCGTTTGCTCCTATCAAGCATTCAAGAATGCAGCATTTCTTGTCAGCTGCTTGTACTGGAGTCTCCTCTCCAGGGAAATCTACTGATACTATCTTATTTCATTAGCTGGTTAATAAAGAAGGATCTTTTAGGTAGTAAAAGGTGATAAGAAATGAATCTTTGATACTTCTCTCACTGTAAATTTCACTGACGGATTCCGTTTAAGACCAGTAATCATTTTGGACTTTGATAACCTTATGGCTAAACTCTGTGGAGGTCTTTAGGTTCACTTGTCAAAAACACATTAATATAGTCCACATTTATAAGAGTATATTTCTTATGTATTTACTAAATAGACACATATATGCTGCTAAATTGTGTTTAGTTCATTACAGGTACTTTATTAATCTAATCATTTACTTAAATAGGAATTGCTATTCAGTTGAAAGCAGGCTGATGAATTTTCTTATCTATAAAATAAAAATAAGCACACTATCTGCCTGCCGAGGTTGTTAAGGAAAGGGGAAGAGATAATAGATGTAAAACAGCCTAGAGTCTGGTACCAAGGTTGCTATGGTAGTGGAATAACATATCATAAAGGTCAAGAGCAGGGTTGCTGGAATTAGTCCTCCTGGGTTCAGATCTCATCCAGAGTCATGTCAGCTCTGTGATGTTCGGCAAATCACTTACCCACTTTAAATCTCTATTTCCTTACCTGGAAACTTTTAGCCATCTTTTGGGGATAGGTGGTGAGAATCAAATGAAATAATGTATTTCATGTGCTTATCTCTATTCCTGGCATATGGGAAATACCTTTTCCCAGAGTGAAATCTGAAGAAAGTCTGTGTATGTGAGTGGGGGAGGGAGGGACAGAAAGACAGAGAAGAGCACTTGGTGTGATGTCCCTGAACCAGCAGCATCAGCAACACCTGGGAGATCCTGTTAGAAACACAGAATCTCAGCCACCAGCACATAATCTCTAGAAATAGAATCTGAATTTACAAAGATCCCAGTGATATGTGTGCACATTTGAGCAGCACTGTTTTAGTGTGGCAAACAGAGCAAAATTGTCACCACTCCCCTGCCATGCACCCTTGGTGGGCATCATTCATCAGTCAGGCACTCTGTCCCACCAATGCCCTCCTGAACAGCCTCGACTGGTTGATGGGAATTGTCAGGAGAGATGAAATCTCTAGCAGAAGAAACTTGTTGCAGGAAAGTCGTGGCTTCTTTAGCAAGAAAGGCAGTGTTGCCAAAATAAACTCGAACTCAGGGCTCTTCATCTCAATCCAGTAATATACTATACATTATTCTACACTGTTCTACACTGTGTAATATCATTCAACAGAACCAGCTATTGTATAGTTGGCTTTGTGCTACAACAGGAAGGTGAGAAGATGAAACACACTAAGAGAGAGAAAAAATAGGATTCAATATTAAGATGGAAGTTGAAAATAAATAGGTTAAAACCAGCTAAAAATGTTACTGTGATTAGAAGCCAAAGCTCTGTAGTAATCTTTATCATAATATTGGAGGCATTATGATTTAAAAATTATCAAATATATTTCTTTATTGGAAAAAGGAGATTATTCATTCATTTTATTAAACTCCAAAAATTCAATTCTTGACTTTTTTTTAATTAAGAAATTTTTTTATAACAAAGGCTCATATAGTACTTGAAGACGAAGCTGCTGTTAAGGGGGCCACTGACTCCACTAGGCAGCATTTCACAAAACTCACTTTGGATAGAACACAAATTATAAAAATACTGGTTTTGCCTCTTTCAGTGATTTTTGCCTGACATTTTAAATTTTAGATCTGGAAAGAGCCTGGAGGTGGCATAGAACCCAGCTTCTGCCTTTTGGGAAGAGGGAGAAAATTTTGTTCATCAGAGAGAGAGAGAGGGAGGGAGAGGAAGAGTGAGAGGGATATCGAGATGTGGTCTTCCTGGAGCATAGATGAAAACATCATCCTAATACCTCTGAAATTTATCTTAAGCATCACGCTTGCTATTGCACCGAGGCTGCTAGACATTTTCTGACTCATTACTCAAATGACTCATGCTCCATTTAGTGTAGTTGGGATACATGAAATAGTGGCCAGATCCAACTGAGTGAGTAAGCTACTGGCCAGAGTTTCTTGTATTTTGTTACCTGGGCTGTTAATTTGCTAGAAATATCAGGATGTTAATGTTCCTCTGAAGTGGCTGGCTGACATCAAGAGGCTTCTTTCTCCACTCAGGAGAATGTGCCAAGATTTCCCTTTTCAAATAAGAGAGTCTCAATTTCCATATTTCAAATTTTCCCAAGCTGTAATAATAGTTTATTTAATTTAACAGACTCTATCAATTTTATATGCATGTCTGTGTGTCGGGTGTGTGTGTATGGATATATATGTATGTGTATAAACGTATGTATATGTATTTATGCATGCATATGTGTGTATACATATGCAAATACAGTTATGTATAATGTATGTGTGTATGAATATGGGTATATAGTATTACTTTAAACTAACTATAAGCACTGGCTTTGACATATCTAGGAGAGAATAATTCTCTCCTCAGTGCATTAACTTAGTCAATATACACATCATTTTTACAATCAGGGCATGTTTCTGTATAAGTGTGTTCAACCCTCTATTGCAAGTGATAAGTGAAAGGATAATTGCAGATGTATCAAAACCAGAAACAAGGATCTGTGATAGCATCTCTTGAAATAATAGAGAAGGTCAGATTATAAGACTACCTCCTTTTGGGGCGTATTTAATTTCTTCATCTGTAATTAACTTCAGGTCCAAAAAGATGTTATTAAAAGAAGCCATTAGGAATTAGCTCTTTATAATAGTAAAACATGAAATTTTGAAATGTGTCTTTATAAATATAGGCACATGTACATAAATTTCTCATGACTCTCTTCATTAGTTTTAGAATATTGATATAAAGATCAATCACAAGGCTATTTTATTTTATATTAACTTTTGAACTTGTTTTTTCTTAAATTGTTCTTAAACTATCCTTCTCATGAAAAAAATGTATTTCCCATATGATATAAACCAAATTGGTTAATTTTCAGCAAAAGAAAACGTGCAGGTAATTATTAAGAATAAAATCTTTTATCCATATTAAACTATAGCCTGAATTACAAAGGACAGGTAATAGAAATATTTAGCAATTGGATACTTTAAAATCACTACAGTTCTTTATTCCTTTCTGTGTATTTAAATGTCTGTTTCCTATGCTGGGGTTCAAAAATAGGTTTGGAAGACAGGTTGGTCACTTTTCACCATCTTACCCCTTAGTGCATGAAGTTGAGCTGGAGCCATCCAGAGTAAGTTAGATATGCTCAGTCCTAGGACTTTGGGAACTTAAAGTATACCTGTAACCTTTTTTGAAGAGCTTACTATGAAACTGGAGTCAACTGGAATTATTAGAGCAATTGAATACTTCATATATTATTAGGGGAAAGCAGGAAAATTGAAGTTTGTTTTCATAGTGGCTAATGATTCCAATGTCACTCTAAAGCTAATGTCATTAAGATGACATCTTGTTTTTATAAATGTCCTGAGGTAGCTGGATAATGACATATGCCCATTTAATTGAAATAAATAACAAAGTTTTCTAACCAAATTTACATATCTTATAATTTTTTAATGAGAAAAGTGAATGCTATTTGTCTTTACATTTTCAAGTTTTTAGGTAATTTGAAAGGAGGCTCTGCCATCAGATTCAATGCAACATTGGCTACATTTTCATTAAGAGTTTTATTATCTTAGTGTATCTCTATTAAAATATTTCTGCACTTCCACCTAAACATTCATAATTTAGATAATTATGGGGCAGTCATAGGCATTAACTTGTTTCTGTTTTTTTATGAGTTAAGGGGAGAGGAATATGGGTAGCTTTTAGAGATTTGGGAAATATGTATACTTGGTTTCTCAAATTGCTACTAAAATGCATTTCTTAAATTTACCCTCTGAGAGCTTGCTCCCTGAATTCTCTCCATGTTCATTTGGTGGGAACTGAACCATTTCGTGCCAAACTCTGTCCTGGTGACAGGATAATGCCCAATATATACTTGTTTAATAAGTGAATGACTCAATGAATAAGATGTTATATATGTCAATATTCCTACATTTAAAAAAAACAGCATATAGATGTTTTTCCATATTTAGATCTTTATTTTCAGATAGGGATCTATAAGTTAAATATGTTGTTATCCATATCTCTGGATGAGACCTGTGTGTGTGTGTGTGGGTGGGTGTGTGTGTGTACAGATATGTAATTAGACCAAGAGGCTGTGGGAAATGAGTAGGACTACATGCTTTCAGACTTTCCAAACTGCCTGGTAAAATGTGTATTCATAGAACCGGCTCCAGAGGGATAGGTTTTCATCAGCCACCATCTCTGTTACGTCGCAAGCCCTTTTCCCATTACTTTTCTATTTTAAATCTATTCCCCTGCCCTGGCTGATTGAAGCTTTCTGAAATGTGCCAGGCAGAGAATCTCACCTCTCCTCTCAGCTTGGAAATAATAACATCTTCACATTTTCATGGCCTTTTCCAAAATAGGGACCTTTCATTTATGCTTCGCTCTCAATTGAAATAAATTGATTAACGTCATGGAATTGTGTTTCACTATAGACCTTTTGAAACTAAAAGCGGCTTTTCTGATGTGGTAAGGGAACAGATTGTCCCAGATTTCTTTATGCTCCAAGGATTCGGGGGGGGGGGGGGAAGGAACTGTTTTATCATTACATGTTATTGAATCCTAAAGAATTATCAGGTTTCATTTCTTCCTTTGGCTGTGTTTTTCCCCAGAGCATTCCCAGACACCAGACCCTGGGCGTTTAGCAATCACAGAGCTCTCTCTGGGACCCCTCTTCATTGCTGCCTGATGTTTCTCTCATATTTTCCATCTCCCTATCTTTTTGCCCTAGGAAATTTTCTGTACCTGGCCATTCACTTCTTATATATATTTTTTTAATTTTGCCAATCATACTCTTAACTTCCAGTGACTGACTTGAGTCTTACACTGATTTTGCAGTTTTCATGGCCCTTTGCTTTGGTGCCCCTCCATCTCTCACTGTGCCTTTGACATTGCCTGTACCTTCACTCAAACCATTCATGTGTACTATTGGGTTATTTAGCTTTACATTACTGTGACCAAAATACCCAACAGGAACAACTTAAAGGAGGCAAAATTCCCACTTTAGCTCCTGGTTTTACAGATTCCAGTCCACACTTGGCCTTCTCCATTGCTTTTGGAACTTCATGGTGGAAGGTATGGCAGTCAGGATAGAGAGGAAGGGGCCAGGGAAAGATACAGTCCTCAGGGCATACCCCAGTGACTTACTTCCTCCAACCCTGCCCACCTGCCTATAGTTCTACCAACTCCGAGTGGTCCATTCAAATTATTAAACCATCAAGTGGATTCATCCACTGATTAGGTCAGAGCCTCCTTGATCCAATCATTTTCTAAAAGCCCCATTTCTAGAAAGTGCTGTATTAGGGACCAAGGCTTTAGGAGACATTCCAGATCCAAACTGTAACATTCATTAGAAATGGATTCTGTTTTCTGCTGGATGAACAATTTCTCAACTTAAAAGTGCTATATGTTTTTGCATTTTTCTAAGACTTAGAATTTACTTCTGTAATATCCTATTTGTGAATTCTATGTCTGTTGCTCCCTATAAAGGTTAGTTTCCTTTTATGCTGTGGTCTTCTCATTTCTTTCATAGTTTTACATGTTTGACTATTGAGAGTTGCATCTACCACTAAGTAAATCTGTTTCTACAGTCTTTGATGTGTCTCCATGCCATGGGTTGCTGACCACAGCAGTCTCCTGCCGCAGTCTTGGCTGGGCACAGAATCACGAGCCACTCAAGCAGGAACAAAACTTTATTTCGAAAAAACCGCCGCCGGCAAGCCAAACCCGGTCCTCCCACGCGGGCGTCCACCAGAACCGCGCGTCTCCCGGAACCCTGGGTCCCCCGGACCTCCCCTGGAATTTCCTCCTACTATCCTTCCCCAACCAATGGGAACTCTCCAAGAGTCTGGTAACATGAGTCCGTAACATGAGTCCGGTAGCAGGCCAAGGTGAACAGCGGGAGTCCAATTTCCATATGAATGTAAATCTTAACATAATCATCTCAGTGGCTAGCTGGCGTTACTTTACAACCAAAGGTGCCATACATCGTATATTTGCTTGTGGCTCCTAGCAGTCTCCCTAGACTGTCTCACCAGGTGAATTTTCTTTGTGTACCTTTCTCTAATATCTATAGGGGAAAAAACGTTTGTCTTTTGTTTGGTATTAGAAGTCTCTGGGATCAGGACCTCAACCCATATTTCTGATTTTCCTATTTTAGGACATTTTGGACATAAGTATTATTTCCCCTAACACACTTTTCTCATCACTGTCTCAGCACTTGCACACATCAGACTCAGAGGCGTGTTCCTGACTACCTGCTGTCTTCTTTCTTAGGCAAGTCCTGAGAACCCTTGCTCCTTCACCTCTTATTCTGAACCTCATTACTTACTGCCTTGTCTCATGTTTCCCTGACTATCTTGTCTTACCTAGAAGATGGTAAGCTCTGTAAATTAACATTTTAAAAATTTGTCCTTTAGCCATGTATTTTGTTGTTTATTATTTCAAATGCTTTTGTCTGTCATCTCTACTGTTGGAGCTATCAAGATAAGATGGAGAAAAGCAATGTAGGCAACCTCAAGAAGCTCACAATCACCTGGTCAAAGAAGCACATTAAATAAGGGGAACACTGTGTGAAAAGGGCCATCATAGACCACTAGACAGGTAGCAACCAATGCTGTCTGGAAGGAAGATGGAGGTGTGCCAAGGCTTGCAATGTCCACACTGAATTTTCTTACCCTGGCAGGTGGAAGGAACGGGAGATGAGCAAGAAGCACTCTGTGGGCCAACTGATGGAGCTTTTCATTTATTTTTTAACCTTTTAAAAAATATTCTTTTAGTTGTAGGTGCACACAATATCTTCATTTGTTTTTATGTGGTGCTGAGGATCGAACCCAGTGCCTTACATGTGCAAGGCAAGTGCTCTACCACTGAGTCTCAGCCCCATCCCCTGGAGCTTTGTTTTTAACTCCAGAATGGGGCGGAGGTCGGGGAGGGTCACACTTAAGTGAGCCCTCTGTTTCCACATAAATAAACTGGACCAGGGCATAGTCAACATAGAAATTGTTGTTCAAGGATGGGCTCTTCCCAATCAAGAAGTTGCCATCATTCCCAGCGTATGCTTCTTAAGGGGCCACGGGAAGAATCTAGAATGGACAGGAGCTCCACAATGCATGCTTTTCACCTGTGGCTAATGGCTGCCTCAGCTGAGCTCATTACCGGATGGCACACAGGTGATACTCATTTAGGTGGACGCAACCACAGTTGCTGCTTTTCTGAGCTGGGCTCAAAATCAGTGGAAGAGCTGGAGTGAAAGACAAGAGGGGGAAGGAGATGGAGGGATGCACCTAACCATTTGTAAGTCACAGGCTTATGTTGCTTTGCTGAAGTCCCTTCTCTTATTTCTGTGTGGAAGGGAGGGAGAGAGGAGAAAGTGTGAAAGCAAAGGTCAGAAGAACAGGAGGGGGCTGGGAATGTCTTGGACAGCTCCCAGACTCCTGGCTTTTCCTGACTTGCCCAACTGCTGTGGTCAATTTTCAGTTGGGAGGCAGAACACAACAGTCAAAAGCTCACAAAACAAATGAACAAGCAGTGAATTATCAGCAACAGGAGAGCCTTTGCTTCTCTCTCTGGAGTGAGAAAGGTCAGAATCCTAGTGATGAGAGTTCTTCCTCGCCTTTCCCCTCCCCACGTGGACTTTAATTGAGGCAGCTGCCCTTTGCTTTATTTCCGGGAGTAGCAGCAGCAAACAGAGCGCCTTTTGAGTCTTCTCCTGCTTGCTTGAGCTTCTCTGGATCCTGCAGGTCAGTCCTAGGCTCAGGAAAAGCAGAAAACTTTAGGTCCAAGGAGCAAAAGTCCTCAGAGCAGGTTGCTGGGAGGGACACAAGTCTTGCAAGCAAACTTTTACCATATTTGAGATTCTCCTTCCTGTATCCATTATAGATCTTGAGACAGGGAGAAAAAGTGTCGGAGGTGGGACATTGGTGCACAGAGTATATTTTTCAGCAGAAATTCAAATGCAAAAGATGAGCACTTCTGTAGAGGAAAAAGTACTAAGGGAAATGCTCATATGTCCCTGGAATTTCCTGAGGGGACATTTGTTGAGAGGAAATGGCCCATACAATTCTGGGCAGTACATTGTGGTAGCTTCATGATTTTGGTTCCTGTCACTTATAACTGTGCAAATGGCTTAGCCTTCTTGAGTCCAGGTTTCCTGGCCCCAGATTAGGCAGTTCTGGTGAAGAGCTTGAGCTTTGTCCTTGGACAGACCCCGGTGCAAGTCTGGGTCCTGCCACTTAACAGTGGTGGGATTTGGGGAATTCAACTTTTTGGGGTCTCAATTTTATCAATCCAAAATAGCGGATAATTGGAGTTTCCTTGTGGGGATGAAAAGAACATGGAAAAAAAAAATGCTTATAACATGTGTGCTGCCTTGAGAGAGGCCTCTGGTTTATGGTGGTTTACTACAGGATTAAATCCTATAGTCATTGACCACCTGGTCTGAGATAGTTATTCAATGGCTACTTTACTTTTTACATTTCTCCAGCCAGAGTTAGGTTCTTTTTGCACTGTGTTATTAAAGAGACTTTGGACTTGAGTCCAAAGGATCAGTATGATGGATTTGACCCTCCTTCCTATTCAAAAGGTTTCATCCTTTCCATGAGTGGGCCATGTTTAGGGTTTATATACTAGGACTTTAGGTGGTAGAAGTGCTTCAGCAGGTAGGAAGAGAAATCACAGAGCATAGTGTGCACAGAGTCCTGCTAGAGTACACAATTTGGATACCAGGATGTCATACAGGGTATGTGTGTGTGTGTGGGGGGGTGTCTTTTAACAATATTGGCTGTGGGTTTTTATTGTTACTAACAGTCTCTTTTTTTTCCTCCTGGCCTATTTATAAACATTCCTAGAGGCTAGAATGTAATGGACATATTCAGTAAATAAAATTAATATTAATGATGAAATACAGAGTGAATCTAGCCCACTGATTCGAGTTTGGAATGATTAAAATAAGGAAGTTTACAAATATATATGCAGAGAAGAATGCCAGTTACTGATTGTATTGGTTTGAGATTGAAGATTTTGCATCTACTTTCTGCCCAAGTGCTAATTATTAACTTAGTCAATTGGCTATTGGTGTGTAATTTAGTGGTGTTTGCAAATGACTATAGTTTATAATCTATATACTGTAAACACTGAAAGGGACTTGCAAGATCTGTATAATCCAGAATTCTCTAATGTGTGTTCAGCATAACACTAGTCACTTGATATGGTTTGTCCCAAAAGAATTTGGAGGTTGGCAAATTCTGCAAATTATATTCTTTTCTTGGAAATCAACGTTAATATAGTTAACTTCTAGCCAAATGCTGAAATGAAGAAACCTGTGTCTTTAGATTCTCCTACCCTTTCCCAAATCTATTTAAACATGGAACATTTTCCTCAGGTAATATCTGTTAAATCTTCCAGAACAAACTTAGGAAACACTATCTTGGTCTAAGCCTTTATTTTAAAAATGAGAAGCAAAGACCAAAGAAATGATGTGCCCAAGTTTACTGTATAGTGAGTCTCTTATATTCTGTTTCTGTGCTAGAAATCAAACGTCATTATTTTGTACTTGAAGGAAGAGACTAAGGAAAGGGAGATCTTCCTGTGATGGACTTTACCTAATAGCTTTCTTTAACTTGCTTTTTGATCTTTCCTGCATTTTGTTTTTCAAAGAACACTCTTTACCAGAGAGTGTACTTAATAGTATTGCATATTGTATAACCACCTAGCTGTATTGTAATTATAATTTAGTTTCCTTTGAATCCATAAGCTTTCTCTATTCCCTCTAAAGCCTGCCTTTCATTCAGGCCCCCATAACTCTATAGGAACAGAAATGCCACTGTCCTTTGTTCTTCATTTTGAATATACCCCAGGTAACCAATATGGGGACCCATTTTTTGCTCCCAGAGTATATGCAAATTCCTGTGTACTGTAAAAAATGCTCACATTCTTCCTAGAAGCCTAAAGACTTGTGCATAATCTGCTCCCGTAAAAGAAAATTAATTGATATTAATTAATCTTTTTCCCCTGGATGATGATTTTTTTTCTTGATCTCAATGTGAGTAATACATCATTCAGTGTTCTTAATAATAGCCTGTGGGTGTGCCATTTATTCACTGGAGTTATTAAGAACCCAAAGCTTTGCTCCTCAGGATGTGCCTTTTAGAGCAAAATTGCAGGTCTTACTTGCCAGGCTTCTTTGAGCTAGAGTGGCCACTAAGTATATTCTGAGATCTTTGGAACAAAACCTTTTTTCTTCTTTTTTGAGTTGGCCATGTTTGTAAATCATTGTGGTTCATTCCAACAAATATTCAGCTACTATGTCAAAACATGTGCTAGGCTCATGGACTATTTTTCCCCCCCTTGGGCTAATTTTTGTATTTAGGTAGGTTTTCCTGCCGTGAAAGAGCTCTCTTTCTAGTGAGGAAGATCAACTACCACATAAACACCATACTAGTAGTAAGTGCTGTATTATGCAGTATGCAGAGTGAACTCAGTGGGAGAAGATTTATAAAGGAGTGCACTTGAATAGTATCTTGAAGGCTAGCCGGGAGCTTTTTAAGAAGTTTGGTAACTACTTGAAGTTTGATAAGTTGTAGGTTTCCACTGCCTTTTCTATCCCAATGCTCTTGTTGCCATCTTAGACACAGAGTACACTGTATCTATAAATGTATTAAAAATTCACGATTTTGGTCTAGTTATAAAAGTTCTGGTGTAATTTTTTACACAGCCCTTCCCATTATCTTTTTCCTCAGGATGATTATCCCCATTACTTCTTTAGTGGCAATTATACAAGCCTGTCTTTGTGTGGAGGAGCTCCCATTTCTTCATTTCTGAGTTTATTTTCTGTGTAGTCCTCATAGTGACCCTGTGTAGCATTATTTCCAAAACTTACCTGCACATTGAAATTACCTGAGGAGCATCACAAACTCACTCATGCCTTTGTTCTCCCACCCCCACCCCAGGCCAGGGACTAAGATTTAATTGATGCCAAGTATTGCTAGTGCTTTGGAATTTTCCAAAAGACCCCCAGAGAGCAGTGAAAATGTTTGAAAATGGGTGAACAGATGAAAAACCATTGAATTGTACACATTTACTTGCGTAAATGAGTGAATTGTATGGTATATGAATTGCATCTCAATAAAACTGTTACATGTAAATCCTAGGTGGCTAATTTGGGAATCATTGCCATAGGGTAAACAGGGAAACTGAGACCTTGAAAAACTGGCTGAGTCACCCAGACTCTGACAGGCAGCCATATGGAGTAAGAATCCTGCCTTCTGACCCTAGCACTCATATTCTTACCAACAAGAAAATGATCCTGCTGAGCATGGTGGCACACACCTCTAATCCCAGTGGCTCAGAAGGCTGAGTCAGAAGGATCAGGAGTTCAAAGTCAGCCTCTGCAACTTACCAAGGCACTAAGCAACTTAGACCTTGTCACTAAATAAAATATTGTAAGAAAAGGTCTGGGGATGTGGCTCAGTAGTTAAGTGCCATGGGGTTCAATCCCCAATACAAAAAAAAAAAAAAAAAAAAAAAATTGGATACATAGGCCTAGGCTTGGAGAAGTAGGGAATGGCTTTCTTTCCACCTGTCCATAAGTTCTCACCATGGCATATTATGTAAGCAGTAGATCTGATTTGTAAAATAATTGGCTTTAGAATAAGATAAAGGAATTTGCCCCTTTGAGGATAAAATCACAGCCCTCAATCCCTTTCTCACAGGGCTGTAATGAGTTGAGCCAGCCTCCTCCTGGAGTGGTCAGGAGGAATCCTCAGAAGCACATACACAGAGGGAAATGCCAGTATCAAAGTCATAAATTCTAAAGCAACCATTTCACATCCTGGAACCTGAAAATAGAATTCTATTTAAAAGACACTGCCTGGAATGTACCTTGCTCTTTGTCAACCCTCTGCTGAATTTGGGTACAAAACATATATAAAAATAGCTTAACCATAATAGGAGAAATATTTGGGTTTCAGTCGCAGAAGAGAGAGTAAGAAGGCAGGCTGGGGGTGGTTGGAAGGCCTATTTTGCCAGTCCTAGGCAGACTGGGCGGGGAAGACCTTTGAAAAGAAAGACTGAATCCCTATCATAATGAGTCGTTACAATTTTGTTTTCTAGAATATTCCGATTGGAAGTCCCCCAAAGTAGCATGGTGACTTTTCTAAGAGGACTGCATTGTCTCTCATATGTGAAAATGATTTGTTACTGATCCGGAATGGCTTCTCCTTCTAGAATTATGTTTTCCTGTTATGAATGAAGATCGAGTTCAAAAGCAGAGTTCAAGGAGAACTCATTAACCACTGGCCTTTCTAGAGGCTTAATAGTTGATTTCCAGGGCAAGGTTAGTTCAGCTCAATTCGCTTTAGTAGTTAGGCACCAACTATTTCCTGAAACATTTAGAAGTCTAGTGACCCTCAATCTATTTCTTATTGCCAAACATTGATTGTATGAGTAAGTTATCTTGGATATTCAGGGTTTTATTTTTTAAACCTGGATTTTTCAGTATTTGTCTAAAGTAGTTGCCTGAAGTAGTGTTTGTTTGGTTTATAAATTAGTATTAATTTCCCTTCTCCTTAAATCAATGAAATCCATTGCTGTGATATTTTTCTTTTCAAAGAACAGGTTAGAATCCAATAGTGAGGAATAGAGAAACAGGAACTGGATGTACTGGCCTTATCTATCAACCATAGGGGTTGTATCATTTATGACTTACTTTGTATTTCAGTCAGCCCCCCCTGGGGGTCAGCCCTGGGATATGGGGGCAGTATGGGTAGGGTGCCCACCTGCATGCTCCACGAGGTACTCACTGATTATTTGAGCCCCTACCCTATTTCTTAACTGCCCTTCCATATTCCATCCATAAGTCTGACCAACTCTTCTTCCAAGATGTGTCTAGAATATGACCACTTCTCACTCTACCACTGACACCTAAGTTCATCTTCCTCAGTTATCCTTGGCTCACTTCTGTAGCCTCCTAACTGTGCCAGCTTCTTTCATTCTTGCTTAGTTATAGCCCATCCTCCACATAGCACCCAGAATCTTCTCTTCAGATTTTCAATTATAGCACCTCCTTGTCTAAAACCCTTCAAAGGCTACCATTTCAATAAGAATAAAATTTGAATGGCTTAGCCTTGGTTTATCTGTTTCTTTCATTCATAATTCAGCTTGGCCTACATAAGAGCCTTTGTACTTTCTCTTCTATAAGATGTTGACACTACACCCCTTACCCACACACAGAAAAAAATGGAAACCTCTTCCTTCCTCTGATTCTCAGATATCTCAGATAATTTGTGAAACAAACAGAACTGAATGGCTGATCGAGTGCAAGCTTGGTTGAGACAGCTTCAAAGTCTGAGCCAAGCTGATTAGTTCAGAGCTTATGAAATTGTGTATGCGCACACACACACATGCGCAAATTACCTGGGGACTGGGTTACTGCCATTTATGACCAATTAGATCTAGAGTAGAGCTGAGAGGTTGCATGCCTATCAAGCTCCCAGGTGATGCTGACACTTGCTAGTCCTCAGACAACACTTTGAGTATTAAGTGTTTAGAATTTCAGCCTCCAATTAGGGTAACAAACTTATTCTCCTAATAATACTTAGTGCCAGTTCTTCTAAAAACTTAGGAGTGAGGAAAAGCAGTCCACTTTTTCTAACATCTTACCTGGAGAGCTAGCTTTTTAACTCTCCGGGACCCCAACTAAGACTTTGCTTCTCATTGGTGCCCTGCCTGGCCATCTTCTCTCAAACAGTAGTCCCACTGCCACCCTATCACTCTCAGCTGCATTATCCCATGTATTTTTCCCAGCCCTCCTATCTCTCTGAAAATATTAAGAACTTACATATTCTTATTACATCAGGATCAGAAAATGGTTTCCCTATAACCATGAAGAGCAGTGCTTAAAATATATAGCTCTACAATAAAATAATATGGAGTTGTTGTTATTGGACAGATCAGCCATGTGTTCCATAATGATGGGTCCATTTCTTTCTTGTTAATCATTGTATTTCCATTACCTAACATAGGGTTTGGCACATGGTTGATGATGAATAAATGAGAACAGGATCTGAAATAGGGAAAACATGTTGGATACTGGTCAACTGGTAGGTGTTACTTTATGGATATTTGGAATCATCCCCAGCTTCTCTATTTTTTTAAAAAAGTTTTATTTTATTATTATTATTATTTTAATCTGGGGATTGAACTCCAGAGTGCTTTAACACTGAGCTCCATTCAAAGCCCATTTTTGTTTGTCTCAAACTTGGCCTCAAACTTGGGATCCTCCTGCCTCAACCTCTCTGGTTGCTGGGATTACAGGTATACACCACTGCACCTGGTTTTCCCTCCACCCACCCATACTAATTTCCAGACTCCTATAGTCTGGGCAATAAAAACTGGAGTGTTTGAGATTAAGTAGTAAGTAGAAGTCCTTTTATTTTATCTTTGCAGAGGTTTTTCTGTTGGAAAGAGACTGCTAAAGACTTCACCATGTGGTAGGAAGCCATTGTCCACTGACACATCTGAGAAAAGGCATACACATTCCTGAGAAAGAGCCATCAATCCCTATCTCTAGCTCTCATTTTTATTTGAATGGTATCAGAACCACAAATTTCAGTCTCTGAGTTGCTTTTTCAATTCACATTGGATAATGGCCTGGAGTTTTTTGTTCATCTCTCTGAGAATTGGGCTATTCACCTGCACTGTGCCCAAATGGCTATTGCAGATTTGTTCATTTTGACATCCTTGATAGAGGTTGGGTTATTTTTTTCCCCACTTCATCTAAGGCTGGGAAACAATAGCTCAAACATCCTTTGACTAGCTCTTATTCTATCAGTGGCAACTTAGGAGAACTGCCCTACTATAATTTGGCTATAACTGGCTTAATAAGAGAAGGGACAGGAGAGAGAAGGAATGAACTAAACTTTGTTCATAAAAATGTGTGCTGTGGTCCAGATACTTTGGGAAAATAGCTGTTTAAAAGCATGGTATTGGCTTTGTTCTTTGTTTCCAAAATGGGATTGGCTCTTAAATATGTCCTGCCTTAGCATCTGTCTGATTGGTAATTTGATGTTTAATTCCTACCCAGATGTCAGTGCTGAAGGGCATCCTATTGTATTGGTTTGATTTGGTTTACAACAGAGGCCCTTTTGGGATGCTTTGAACAGATCTAAAATATCAGAATGAGGCATGGAAAAGTTCAATGAATGACTCCATTGTTTAACTGATATTGTTGTTATCTACCATTTGCCTGGTACTATGCTATTTGCTATGGTTATAAAGATGATATGTGAGAATTTTATTCCCTAGGAAGGGACTTTTCTCTCCAGTCCCTAACTATTTGTTCTTTCCTTCCTTTCCCCCTCTGTCCTGCCTTGCCCCCACACATTCATTCTATCAGGAGAAGTAGGAACTACACTTCCTGGTGACAGCCTGGTATCTGCTGGGCCATGGCCCATGTGCTAGTAGGGAGCAGCTCATCACCTAAAAGTAGAAAGCCCTACTGTGTCCTCTTAGGCTTGCCTGTGGCTATGATGGGGTATCCTTCAGCCTCTGCATGGCAGTCAGGCCAGACAAGACCTGCCTCATTCATATCAGTGGTCATTTTCGAACTTGTACTGAGGAGCAAACTAGTGCTATGGACCTTGGGTCTTCATTGCATTGAGGGAACTAGAAAACACACTTAGATTTTATTTACAGTTTACTTGTACATTTCCCAGGGACTATTGGGAGCTGCCCAGTCATTCATAAAGCTTCTTGTCTCCCATGGGGCTGCTTAGTCTGCTTGAGATGATGTCTTGAATAGGCCACCTGGACATCAAGCAGCTTTCTCTGCCTTTAAGAAGATCTTGATCCAGCATGTGAGACACAGAAAGGAATGCATAATTCTAGTTTGTGTTAGAGGCCCTATATTTCGAGTATGTCCTGGGCACTGTAAATAAAATAGAATGGCAGGTCAGATATTTTGGGTGTTATACTAATTGGTTAAGAGCTCATTCTAGTGCAATAGATTGCATCACTGATAACCATGATAAGGAAGAAAAAATTTCTCCAAATAGAAGCTACAGTTTGTGCACAGTGTTACTTTTGTATTTCACAAACTGCGTAGTTTCCCCATTGGTGCATACCATGTCACAATTGAATTTTAGTATTATTAACTGTGATCTTGAACCTTTGGGACCTGTCATCCTGAAACACCTGTCCTTGACTTTTCAAAACATAGGGCTCTGGCTTGTCCCCAGTAGCCTGGCATGCCAGGAAAAGGAAGAAAAGACCTCATGCCATAAGACAGGTGGTTTCCATGGCCACCAGCATAGGAAGACTCCAGCATCTTAGTAATAGGCTTAAGCAAGAGGGAGAGTTTCAGAAACCTGCATATTTGTTTAACAGTGCTTAGAGGATAGCTTTATAAAGAAATGGCATAAGTACCCCCAAGTGGGACATACTTTCTCTCATGTTCTGGAGCTGGGAGGTTAAACAGCCACTCACAGATATGTAGGTTTCTACCCTCTCAGTGGGTTATTGGGGGGAAAAAAGATGATCAGCAAACACTCAGTAGAAAAGAGGATTCTTGCAAGGTAGCTTTTGAGGATCCAAGCATTACACTATGCATCCTCCTCTAAAGTGAAAGAAAGTGCACTAGCAATTTGAGTGGAAACATCAGTAAAGAGATCATAATGCCTTATTAAATGAGAAACTTCTGGAAAAAATGCATTTAACCAAATCGAAGGCAAGAGGGGGAATCTCAGCAGCAGCAACCTGAGAAAATGTCATCAGGGAATTGAGCTGTAGCTGAGAGTGCTCCACGGTAAATGTATGCTTCACTTGCTGCCTGTGACAGCAACACATCTTTTGTAATCCTTCCAGAATTGCCCTCAAAATGGGTTAATGTTTTCTTGCTTTGTGATGGATTTTTTAGATATAAGTGCCCTTAGGGGAATTTTAATTGTCTCTTTATTTTTTATTCTCATACTAATTCCCAGTACAGCTAAGAAAATTAATACTACTGCGGATTTACGGAATTTGCTAATTAGTAAGAAGCTTGACATTTACTAATATAAAACTATGAACAAACCCACTAATTTAAAAATTATGTCACAATCGCAATGTTCCCATGGAAGCTGGAAGCCCAAAGAAAAATGTGGTCTTTAGATATTTATTAACAAGGTGATTAGTCAAAGGATTACCATAGAGCATGTTATTTCAGTGGTAAAAGTTTATTATTCATGTTCTTAATTGAAAGAGTTGAGATTCTGAAAGATTCATGGGTTATCACATCCTTAGTCTGAAATGGATGGGATCATCCTAGGGCTGCCACAGAAGGTTTCCCTGGATCATTAGTCTAAAGTCTAAGACTGGAATAAAAAAATAGGTTTCGCTTGTCACACTACATCACCAATTGATTGGTAATGGCTATCTAAAAGTCTCTGTTAAGAAGGTCCTACAGGAGAACATGACAAAGTTGATTAGTGATATCTGCCATAGGTACAGGAAGAGGAGACCATAGCATGTTGGCCCTTCCTGGTATAGAAGAAAGCACACAGTGAGCAAAACCAAGCATGAATTTACTCTTCCATCAATTTTAGATCTCCTGGGAATCTGTGTTTAGCAGGGAAATTATTTTTCCTGAACTATGTATTAGGAGGAGTCAATAATGCCATCCTAGAACTCTGAATAGCATGCTGAGAGCAACTCTGACCTTAACCTTGAAACAGCTTCATATGCCCATGTATGTATCAGACAGGGAAACAGGTCAGGGAGATGACAGGAGAGTGGCTGAGAGTGTTTCCCTGTTAGAGAGCAGAACAGGGAAGGGTCTAGAGTGCACATCTCTGTCTTGACAGCTGCAAGTCTGTGTGCTGTTGCTCACAGCCTGTACTGTGACACACAAGTGTCACAGTAGGCAAGGACTACACAGATAGGAGTTAAGTTGTGCCAACAAAGACTCTGTTCCTGCAGGACTCTTGGAATAAGAGTCACCTAAATAAGATCACTTGCAACTGGGATGAAACTTTTCAAGAGGAAAAAAATATATATACATAAATTGTTTGTTTTTTAAAAAGCAACCGCCTTTCCTCATATTTGTCATTAAACCAAGATTTGAATGTATGGGTTACTAATAGCTGGCATTTGAAATATTATTTTAAGACCAAGTGTCTATAAGACTACAAAGCATGGAGATTCCATGCTGGGGGAACCTGCTTCACTGTTTTGCTTGGACTCAAAATCCATTTTTCTTTTTTTTTTTAAATTAATTAATTAATTTATTTTTTTAGTTCTCGGTGGACACAACATCTTTGTTGGTATGTGGTGCTGAGGATTGAACTCGGGCCGCACGCATGCCAGACGAGCGCGCTACCGCCTGAGCCACATTCCCAGCCCCTAAAATCCATTTTTCAACAATACATATACACTTAATTAGCGATTGCTTGTCAGCCTTTTAATTATTGTGTTTCTCAGCCCACTTGGCAATGAGGGTTGCCATAAATAACCATTTGCAACAGCACACACTCAAGTAGAGTTCTCCCAAGCTGAATGTTGCTCCGATATCATGGTGAGCAGATGAGACAGAGCCACATCCAAAGCTAAAGAGAGCTTCCATATGCCCTTAGACTGCCCATTTGATCCTATGAGACCTGGCATAGCCACCTTGGTAAGCTCTGAATAAACTTTTTATACCCATAAGACAGTTGGACTCTGTGGGCAGCAACAATTGCACACTTAAGAATTAATTATTTTCGACATCGTGACTTTTTTGATGATGTTCTTCCTGTCACCACCTCTGCTCACCCACGTGTATGCAGATATTGGAGTGATCATTACATCAGGAAAGTACAGCTTCTGAGGCAATGTGGGCAGAAGATTTTTCTTGGCACCAGAGAGGTGACCAGTGTCACAAATTCCCGGTAGAAATCTCAGCTTCATCACTTCCTTCCAGTGTCAACTCAGGCAAGTGACTTAAGCTCCTAGAGCTTTCTTCTGTAAAATCAACATGATGACAGTGCAATTAAGAGAGATTTACATAAAGCATTTAGCATAATGCCTTGTCTGTAGGAATGGCTGTGAGAATATGAGCTGTAATTATTAGTGTAATTAAAAAATTCAGATTTTTAAAATTACTAAAGTTTTCTAGGGCTGGGGTTATTGGTAGAGTGCTTGCCATACAAGCACAAGGCCCTGGGTTCAATCCCCGGCACCACAAAAATAAAAAAAAAAATAATAAAGTTGTCTAATTGTCTCTACCTCCCAGGTGTCAATGGACGTGTTATTACTGGCATCATGTATAAAGGCTGACCCCCAGGTATTATTTTCAGAAATGACTTCTTTTAGCTTCATAAAATGGTATGCCAAAAGAGCACTCTTATCCCAGACATGGTAATTCCCAGACTGTGTTCAGTATAGTCATCGATGTGGTTATAGGGAAGCAATGACAGGGGACACAGGCAGAGTTGTGATGTGGGTGATGCCACTGCTGCTCCTCTCTGCCACCAGCACCTCTCACCTCCAGGGTGTTGCTATTCCCCACTCCAAGCCCCCCATTCTTCCTGGCCTTCTCTAAGCAGTGCTTGGTGGCCACTTTGGTTTACTGAGAAGAGCTTTGTTTTCCTCCATATCTGCTGTGTAGACTTGGTGTCTGAATGACCTAAGGCAGGTCAAATGCCTAGTGTTGGCCCTGGCACATAGGAAAATACAATCACTGCTCATTGATCATCGTTGGTAATAGGATCTTGGTGCTATGAACCTATTATTTGATGTCCAGGAAGAGATTGATTCCCAGCCAGTCCCATGTTCCCTTATTTACTATGGAGACATCTTTGTTATAGTTTTCAGCAGAGGGCGCAGCTCATTCTTCACCTTTATCTTTCTTTCTCCTGTGTATCTGGGTCTGTCTTTCCTAGGTGCTCAGAAAACTATAGATGATGATTAATATTTGTCTGGCACCTTTTGTGTTGAGGCAATATGCTGACCGCTGAGGGAGTGTCAAGGAAGGTTTGTGTATAGACAGATCACCCAGATGGTTGAGAGAGACTCATTTTTCTTCTGAGGTCAGGAGGAGATCAAAAGTAGCTGTTAGAAAATGACCAATTAGTGTTCCCTTTTGAGAACTCACAACTCCAGAAAGCCCTTATACAAGTGAAGAGGAGGACAAAGAAGAATGAAACAGTATGTATTATTATTAGGGAGGTAATAACCAGTATGTAAATGAGTACGACCACACAGGAAAGCTGTTTTGAGTCAGTGTGAATCATGAGACCAAAGTGAATGCATAATAGCCACCCTGCAAACCCTAGGTTCCCTGCAGAAGCTTACGTATAGCCAGAAACAGCCCACCTGGCTGGAACAATGGAATCATGTGATGGGACTCAGATGTGGGTCTCAGTCTGCTAGCTTGTTAGTGTTGGATGGTGCTCTTAGGTAGGCAGGCAGACAGAGCCTCATTACTGTTCATACGAGTAAGCTAATTATTAAAAAGTTCTGCATTTTCAAATGGCAACAAATAGAATGAAGAGGTAATGAGATGGTAGGAATGGAGATCCTCTGATGAGTGGATATGGTGAGAGGATGAGGAAATGAAGAAAGGATGAGGGGAAAAACTGCCATTGTTACTTCCAGAGTTACTGAGCAATACCTATTTGTCTATGGCACAGGGGAATGGGAAGGCATTGCTAAGGCAATGGAAAAATACTATTATCCTGGAAGGAGGCCGAGACAATGCTGGGCTGCAGAATCCATGATGATAGAGGAAGGGTCAAAACTTGAATGCTTTCAATTTCAGATTTTGTTCAATATTTAGTAGTAGCCACCTAGGCTGAGGTGGGAGAGCTGGATTTCAAGACTCCTGAAAACCTTTTGATCATTAATATGACACTAGGGGCTGCCTGTATTTGTTTTTGAGAGGACAAAATGTAAAGTCTTTAATTTGATGTTTATGCTCTCATTGAACTAATGTCTTCTCAGAGTCTGGAGAACAGAGGGGAAGGGTGGTCTGGGATGGTCTGGGATAGCCTGGAATTTAGATCTTGTTATCACCAAGTGGGTGTTCCATATGCTATTGAGCAGGATTGAAGGGAGATGTTCATTACCCAGTTCTAAACTTGTCCCCTTACTAGATTGTACCACACTGTTAAGTAATAAATTCATCCATCATGTAATTATCTTGTGAATAACACAATTAGAAATTGCTGAGTATGGTGGAACACTTAAAATAGGAGTCTATAGATTACCAGTGACACATAGCTATAATTGACACCATAATTAGCTTTACTGTTCTGTTTTAGAAAAATTCATGAGTGGCATTGCTTTGCCACGAAAAAATGCAGACATTTCACACGAGTCAAAAGATGGTGGAATTATCACTGGGCGCAGTACCCCACACCTATAATCCCAGAGACTCCAGAGGCTGAGGCAGGAGGATCACAAGTTCAGAGCCAGCCTCAGCAACTTAGTGAGACCCTGTCTCAAAATAAAAAACGAAAAGGGCTGGGTATGTAGTTCAGTGGTAACGTTCCCCTGGGTTCAATCCTCAGTACCAAAAAATAAGAAAATTTTTAAAAAGTTGAATTTTTCCTGTGCACCAAAATAATAATTGATTTGTATTCATTTGTATTTGGAACTTAAATTTCTCAATGTTGATGTTTAAAGCATGACACAGTTTATATGGTTTTGTTTTGTTTTCCTTTTTGTCAGAAGCTCAAAAACAACAAAACAAAACAAAAGAACATTTCGTGTCTCTTAACTTCTAAGACACCTGTGTATTGAAAATGGATACTACTTGCTAGAATGTGGTTCTGGCTTCTGAAGATGACAGTTGATTTAAATTTACCATTCAGGCTTTTGACACCAGTTCCATGTTACTGTCCCAACCTATCTGCAGTATTACCATGCAGTCCATGGAGATGAACATCTCTGAATCTTTTATGACCCCGTCGAGACTGTGATACAGTAGGAACACAGTAGAAAATGTGGCCTGTTCAGATAGATACATAATAGTAAATTTTCAACCTTTCAATGTTCTTCCTTAAGTATGGGTTATATTCTAATAATATAACCCTTAGATTAATATTTAAATTCCCCTCTGCTAATACAGTCCATTTTAAGACATAGTTTGGGTTATTTTCACTGTAAGATGAATCTCAGGAAAAAATAAGAATCTCAGCCTCCATGAGACTGAGAAGTCAGTCATGCTTAGTTCTTTAATATAGAAATCTTGCTTTTTACCCCGGCTTTGGGCTTCTGTCTCCGATGAGTATCTGCAAACATAGGCTGTTCATTTTCTAAAGGGCTCTAGGCCTCAGTGCTGGTACTGTAGACCTTTGCTTACCTGTGTTTGATTGGGCACAAAACATCTTTGAGATGATATAAGTAGCTTCAAATTTTTACACGTACAGTACAGTTTCATACTGAAGGTCATGCTGAAGCTCAAAACATAAAAATCATCCACTCACTCCCTACATCCATCTTTATTCGATAAAAAGAACTTTGGGAGCCAAAACATTTTTTTCTTTTTTTTTTTTTTTTAAAGGTGAGCTCTTTTTGAAGAAAAGGTCTCTAATGGATCAGTGGGAGAAGGGGGTTGGCTATTCCCATATCCAAGGATACTTGAAAACTATCACTTCAGGTAGCTTCTCACCCATGGTTATGGTGGAAGATAAAAATATGCAGAAAAGATAACAGAGTTGACTCCATATCTGTTTTTTGAAGGAAAACCATCAGTAATTTCTAGATTTTTTTCCCCTTGTACATGTGCACATACACAAATGATGGAAAAATATTTTTAGAGCTGTACTGCCTACTTGAAAATAAATGACAACTATACACATGGGATTATGTTTTCCTTATTTGTCTTTTATTATGGAACAGTCAGCAAAAAAGCAGATGTATATTAGGGGCATGTGGGGTGGCAAGAATAAAAGAGGTCTAAAGAGATCTGGTCAGGTGCAGGGAATAGTAGAAATATAGGTCAGGAGTCGAAAATGAATGCGTGGAAGTAAGGGATTCTTGGCTTTTACTGCACACTGCAGTTTCCACGGGAACTTTTATTTTTTTATTTTATTTTTTTTAAAGAGAGTGAGAGAGGAGAGAGGGAGAGAGAGAGAATTTTTAATATTTATTTTTTAGTTCTCGGCGGACACAACATCTTTGTTGGTATGTGGTGCTGAGGATCGAACCCGGGCTGCA
Organism: Spermophilus citellus; assembly: GCF_964194105.1. Lineage (NCBI taxonomy): Eukaryota > Metazoa > Chordata > Mammalia > Rodentia > Sciuridae > Spermophilus > Spermophilus citellus. The sequence goes on along the minus strand of NC_138184.1, from coordinate 53,926,849 downwards.
CGCATACCAGGCGAGCGCGCTACCGCTTGAGCCACATCCCCAGCCCTCCACGGGAACTTTTAAAAACGAAACCAGAAACAAACAAAAAGGGACAGATGTCCAGGTCTTAGCCAGACCAATTAAATTCAAATTTCTGATTGTAGGCTGTTGGCAAGGATGTAGAGAAATTGAAGCCCTCATTCGTTGATGGTGATAATGTAAAACAGTACAATCACTAAGGAAAACAGTTTGGCAGCTCCTAAGAAAGTTAAAAATAGTTTCCATGCAGCATTTCCACTCCTAGGTATGCACTCAAGAGAAATGAAAACATGTCTACACACAAACCTGGGCATGACTGTTCATAGTACTATTCACTAGAGCCAAAAAGGCAAAAACATCTGATGAGTGGATTTTTAAAAAAGAGCATCTACAGATGATGGGATATTATTCAGCTTTGAAAAGGAATAAAACCTTGACAATCTGCTATTATATGGATGAACCCTGAATATATTATGCTAAGTGAAAGAAGCCAGCCACAAAAACCACATATTGTGTGATTCCATTCATGTGAAATGTCCACATGAGGCAGAAAGTAGATTAATGTTTTCCAGGGGCTGTGGGAGAGGGACAAATATGAAGTGACTATAAATGGGTATGATTTTTCTTTTTAGGATGATGAGAATGTTCTGGAATATGGTAATAGTGACAATTTCACGATTTTAGTAATCTGAAAATCACTGAAGCGTACACTTTAAAAAAGTGATTTTTATAATATGTGAATTGTATTTCAATTTTTTAAAGTCTTAACTGAAAAAAAATCTAGCAATGGGGTATGGGTCTTTAAGTTCCTGAGATGATTTTAAAAAAATATTCTTTTAGTTGTCAATGGACCTTTATTTTATTTATTTTTATATGTGGTGCTGAGACTCAAACCCAGTGTCTCACACGTGCTAGGCAAGCGCTCTACCACTGAGCCACCACCCCAGCCTTCCTGATATGATTTTTTAATGTAAAATGTGGAATATCTTTTGAAAATTAGATTTAAACATTGACTAGTGTGTAGCTTAAAATAGTTGTTATCATGAACTTCTCACCAACTATGAAATAAAACATAAAATGAGGCTTTGAATGATCTGGTCCCTACCCATCTTTTGAAGTTACTTCCCCTCCTCTCTGGTTCTGTAGCCCCACACTCCATTCCTCTAAGACCTTGAGCCTGCTTCTTGCCTGAAACTTGATATTTCCCCCACCTAGAACCTTTTGCCCCCAGATAGTTATATAGAGCAGGCTCCTCATTTTACAAGTCTGAAAACAAATGTTAGGCTCCCTTTCCTGAATCAGTGCTCCCCCTCCATCCCAGTCACTACTAATTCGTATATCCTGAATATTTCCTTTTGAGTTACAGTGGAAAATAGTTTTTGCTTGTTGACTAGTTTGTTGGTGTCCATGAGAATAGAAGTCTGGTCTGTTGTGTTTACCACTACAATAGTGTGTAGAATCTGACAAGCGTTTAATAAATATTTGTTGAATGAATAAATAGGTGATAGCATTTAATAAGGAAAGGGTATTGGAGTGTAGGAGATATGGAGAGGTCCCACAGATGTTCATCCCTGAACATCTTTGTGGTATAGGGGGAAGGAAACAGTGAAAATGAGGTTACATATGCAAAACAAGTGACAGTGCAAAGAAAAGAAAAATGACCGGGAAGAGGGGAGAAAGAGAAGTAACCCATGAAGTGAGATCTTGAAAAGGTTCTTGCATTTTCAAATTTCTATGTGTTTCATAATAATAGCTGAAGTTCTGGATTTTCTTTGACTTGTTAGCAGCTGACATTTTTTCTTAGTGACACTATATGTGGATGACTTAATACACTTTATTAGAATGATTTCTTTGTATAAAGAAGTTAGTGGTACACTTGCTTAAATTCTAAGATACTTCAGATTTTTTTTTTATCATCTTCTTGGGATTTTCTGACACTGTGCTCGGGAATTTTGACATCGACAGGCAGGTTAAGAATGTTTCGAAAATCACAGACTTTAATGTATGTCTCCAACCATTCACTGATGTGCCTTGGTTGTTTTCTAAGTCATTGATAAATTATGTTTGGGAGCCTGGCCAGCTCGGTGTGCTGGTAGAGGACAGGTCACTTTTCCTGTTAAGGTTAGTCTTGGAATCCATTAGCCAGCAGATTTTCAAGTTCATTTACATTCTTGGTTAACAACTGAGCCCCCACTTTTTCAATGAATTGAAATGAAGACTTACTCTCCAGTATGTGGGACTCTGGCTTCCTCTGATGTCCACCAAAGGGGCCCGTGCCTTCCAGGGCAGCTGTGACATTCTTGTCATTTGCTAAATCATGCTGGGGTATAAAAATATCAGATTATATATTTTTTTGCAATCAGCTTTAACATCCATAGCCATAATGTAATGACATCTTTATTTTTCTTCTTAAAAGGAAATACACATTTTTCATTCTTTTAACCAAAAGAATAGTACTTCTTTTTTTTTATCATGTCTGGCTTCCTGGTTGCCTAGGAGACATTAGTGTTCATGGCAGATTGCTTTAGCTAGGACATTTAGAAAAGTCATTTCCCCCTATATTGTATTCCTAAGTAATGACAGACTTTTATTAGAGATTTGGAGAATTACAGAATGCCCAGTGCTGACTAAAGTTATGAGGAATGGGCCTTTTCTGTACAGTTCTGTTGATTATAAATTATTAGAAACATTTCCTGAGAGATATTTAGCAGTTCATATCAATAGCTTTGAAGGTTCAGTATCCTTGGAACACAGTAATTCTTAAATACAGGAATTGAGGAGAGAGAAATAATCTGAGAAATACATGAATACCTTTCCCATGTGGTTGTCAGGAAAATAAAGGTAGATTATGGATTGCTTAGGGATGAAAATAATGAGCAACATTAACTGTCACTTCTGTTAATCAATTGATGCTGCTTTTTCATATAATTTTATTTGTATTTTTGGAGTCAAACCCAGGGCCTCAGAGCATGCCAAGCAATGCTATACCACTGAGCTACATAATCAGGTCTCCAGATCCTACTTTTTAAACTAACACTGTCAACCTCTGATATGGTAGTCCCTGTTGGCAATACAATGCCAAATACATGGTTTTTAAAAAAATCTTTATTTAACTATTGCACAATATTTTAACACTGTACCAAGTGTTTATCAATTTATGTATTAGCTGACACCAACAATTATTTATTGAAGAAAAGTTGGCATTCCTTCTTTCCAGGGTAAAATACACCAGCATGTTGGCCAACAGTGATCAAATACTCATGAGGTGCCTAATGTGTGTCCGTGAGAAGATGGTACTGTTGTTGTGCCTATTTTACAGACTCAGAAACCCTAAGGAACTTGCCCATGTTTATAACTAATTGAGAAAGAAGGTAGATTTGCACTCAAATCTGTCTAACCCTGGAGCCATGTTACCCTGGTTCTTGGAGAGGTTTGCCAGAGTCAGTGTATGAGGGAGCTTAAGAATGTGGTCTTTTAGATTTTGATAAACGTAGTTTTGTAACTGGTGCTCTGGTGATGTGATTCTCAAACATTAACATGCATTGACAAAGCAAGTCTGGGCTCTTGCCTGGGAGTCTGCATTTCTTAATGCTCAGGTGATGTAGATGCTACTGGTCAGCAGATCACATTTTTGAGCAGCAGAATACTCTATGCTTTGTGAAAATATATAGTCTTTTCATTTGTTCCAAAGAAGTCATTTGATACAAGGAAAAAGGAAGAGATTAACCATAAAACGGGAAGGAAAGGATTCCTGGTAGTCTGTTGGTTAGAATTTGAATCCACATGAATTTGTCCATGTATATGTGCATTTTACTGAAAGTCCTCAGTTTTTCAAGTTAAGGTTACTGGTTTCTGAGGGGCTTCACATTCTCAAAAAAACAATTAATATTTAAAATTTTTTAGTCAATGAAATAATTTGAACATAATAGGCAAAGGTTTATATTTTGAGTCATTTATTAACCTTCTTATAACAGGACTGCTATGTAACTCTAGCATCAAGGTAGCTCCTAAAATGACAGAGTGATCTTTATTTTCTCAAATTGGGGTGCCTGAAGTCAATTGGGGTTATGAAGTCTTAAGTTCTCAAGTTTTAAAAAAAATTCTTTAAATAGCATCCCCTTTAAAGATCCAGGAAAACCCCCTAAGGTTCAAAGCACATTTGAACAGGCCACTTGACCTACTGGACTTGCCTGACATTTCTAAAATAATAAGGCTAGATCTAAGTGACATCATAGGTCTTTTTCTGGTCAAAATTTCTAGAGTTTGGCTTTTCTTTCTTTTTAAACAAGTTTTGAAGCATTTCACATTTATTTTAGTTGAACATTAGCATAACATTTGAAAGCAAACCAGGAAGAAACCTGGTCTACCCTAAATTGAGCTATTGTCATCTCCTGTTGTTAATGGTTTGGAAATTTTACAATTTGGGAACTGCATTTGCTTTTGTGGCCATTGAACCTTATCCTACTACAAGGTAGGCAGCCTATCTAGCCCTATCAGAAAATGACTGATCAAATCCACTGAGTCACAAAATTAAATGTGAATGGTAGAGACCTTTCCATTATCTCCTTTCTATTCAATAAATGTGGATGATGAAGTTGTAAAAATATTGTAACGCTACCACCTGGTAAGAATTACAGGCGATAGGCAGAGGCAAGCTATAAGTGGTGGAGGTTACAATAGGATCTGTGTAGGAGGTAGAAGGAGGGTACCTTTGTAGCATGAGAAGATAGGGGGATTTATTAAATATCTTGAAGTCTCATTCTTTTCATGCTGAATAAATTAAGCTATTACCAAGGAAAACCAAGAAAAAATAGGCTAGAAATATAAGACCTTTGTTTTCCTTAATATTCTGACTTGTTTTTGTTTGTAAAAATATATACATATGACTGCTCATCATTTTGCATGTAAATTGAGTCCCTTATATTACTTTCTTGGCTAACACCAATAAATCTAAAGGCCTAAACTTCAACTGAGGTTCTAACTCAGTTCTTGATTCCTGAATTCTAGAAGTTGTGATCTTGAATTCTAGAAGCTAGGATCTCCAGAAATTTTCTGGAGATGATTTTCCCTTGAAAATTCAATAGAATACTGGTACATCTAGCTTTTTTGTTTGGTAGGAAAGATTCAGCAAGTTTATTTTAACCTTAAAAAATTGCTTTTTGCCATTTTCATTTAAGAGGAAAGCATTTAATATTTATCTCTGTTTTGCAGACAGTTTCAGATCTTGGAGAAGCATGAATCTTCCCATCACACAATCTTGATTCTTACCCTTTTCCTTAGTTCTGTACTTTTTTTACAGGCTTTGGAAAATTTTTCTTCTCTTGAGGAAATTAAAACTTAAGGAAATAGGTCTGCTAGCTACACAAACATTTAGCAGAACATTACCAAAAATAAGGAAGTAGAGAGAATTGAAAACAGCGCTTAGGGAGCCTACATCATGTAGCAGACAAAGTGAGACATACTTTAAAATGCTGTCATCTCCATTTTTCAGATGCGATATCTAAAACTAAGACGTTCAATATATGCAGAAGGTCAGGATAGGAGTGGCAGGGCTGAAACTCAAGGGTAGGTGCTTTGAACTCTGGCTCCACCTCTTAACTGCTTCCTCCCAACAAAGATTATTTTGAAGCATGTGACTAGCAAAGGAGAAGGAAAAGCAAAGAGATCAGAAAGCAGTCAACATTTTAACTCCTAAATGAGAAGAAATGTAATAGAAATATAAGTTTGTTGGTAAGAGTGATATATAAGGAGGAGGGAAATATAGAGTAGGATAGCCTGGGATAGAGGGAAAATGGAAAGTAAGCTCAAAATACAATGTTAGAGATCTGGGAGCAGTGGTGCACACCTGTAATTGCAGTGGTTTGGGAGGCTGAGGAAGAAGGCTCTTCAGTTCAAAGCCAGCCTCAACAATAGCAAGGTGCTAAGCAACTCGGTGAGACCCTGTCTCTATATAAAATACAAAATAGGGCTGTGGCTCAGTGGTAGAGTGCCCCTGAGTTCAGTTCCTGGTACCCCACCCACTGAAAAAAAAATACAATGTCAGGAACTAACTCAGTGGATAAATGAGTAGCACAATTTTGGACTGAGGCTCTCTCCAAAAAGGCATCAGGAAGATATAGAGACATGAGAAGACTGAGATGAGAGTTAAGAAATAGAATGAATAGCAATGTCAAGTAGAATCCTTAGCAGGTAAAGAAGTTAACTGAGGTCAGAGAGTATTTGAAGAAAAAAAATGAATAAGCATATAGAAAATGCCATGAAAATCAAACTCCTCATGTGGAAATGAACTTATAGTAAAGTTACTCTATAGTGGCTTGAATAGCACCCCCAATAAGGAAATTCGAGCATGACCTTTTTTTGGAAATAGGATCTTTGAATACGTAATTAAAGTTAAGACAAGATCATACTGGTTAAACTGGGCCCTAAATTGATTGATTTGTATTTGCATACATATAAAGAAGGCCACATGATGCTCAGGGGAAGTAGGGACAGCTATTAAGGTGATGTGACTACATGCCAAGGAACACTAAGGATTGTTGACAATCACAAGAAGCTAGGAAGAAGCAAGATTTCTGCACTAGAGACTTTAGAGGGATCATAGATTTGTTAGGATCTTCTCAGGAAACTAATATGTAGTCCTCACTTAGACCTTAGCAAAAGTGTAAGAATTTTGAGGTTAAAAACTGGAACATCCTATGGTGAACAGGAATCAGGTTGTCCTTCGTCTTTTCTATATAGCCATATCAGAATGCAAGAAGGCAAAGGAATAATATAATTTAAAAGTGCTGAGACTAGCAAATTTTGGGCTTAGAATATCATGAATAGTTACTTATTTAAATGGAGGGGTAAAATAAAGATATCCTGATAAAATCTCGGTTTGCCACATGTATACCCTTTAGGAAAGTAATTTTGGAGAATGTATTATAGCAATAATAAATGATGTTAATCCAGGAGGAAGGAATGGAAAGTAGGAAATAAGAGGAAATATAGAATTTTGTGATTTTTGTGCAAAAACACAATAAGAACTTTAGTTTCTAGGTGCATGATGGAGTGATGAGAAAATTTTCTAGTGAAAATAACTTTATATGAGGTGAATGTTCATTCAAAGGTATAGCTGAACTTTGAAGAAAACAGGGAACTAAGAACCAAAGAGGAAGCTAAGATTCAAAACAGGCAATGATGTTGGAGCTCAAAGTGTACTAGAGAGAGTGGGAATAAGGGTGTTAAAAAGCATGTAAATAGTTGCTTGAAATTAGAACTTGATATTATTTGATCATGCCAGAAATAAGGACCTGAGGAAGATAGAGTATGATATCTGACAGAGATCAGAGATGGTAAGAGTATGTTAAGGACATTGATACTGATGGGGAAATTCAGTATGAGAGTAACTGTTACTGAAACAAAATAGACTGTAATTTTCATAACCATGGAAAAAATTCCTGATTTAACTATGAAAGGTAGTAAAGAGAAGACATAAAATAAAAAGATGAATATGTTTGAAATAAAGAAACAATTGGCATAAATATAGATGGGTTAAACTTATAGGGTGTATTCTCTAATATAGAAAACAAGGTCCTGATATTTATATTAAAAATTACACAGATTGAAGAGGTGATGGAAAAAGTCATTCTTGTCACATGCACACAAAAAAAGGAACAATAAATGAAAGGGATAAAACAAGCAGGAATATCTACATGTCTATTAAAGAATAGCTTCAATATAGAAGAAACAGCAATTTATGGCATTTGCCTTTGGTTTAGCAACTGTAGTTAGAAATGTACCTGTTCTCAGAAACTGGTGAAGCAATGAGTCAAAAAGTAAGCAGAGATAGTTTTGGATAACAATGACTTTGATCTGTGTACATAGAATTGATTCAACAAAAGAAGAATTCCTTTTATTTTGGAGGGGGTGCAGTTTAGGCACAAATTTCATTTTCTAATGGGTCAGGAAGGAAGCCTCAAATGCTAAAAACCAAGAGTATAAAGGTGCCTTTCTCTAACTACAGTGCTATAAAGTCAGACATTATTAACGAAAAGATAGCAAAAACATTACATATGTCTGAAAATGAAAAGGCATACTATGAACTAACCCTCAGGTTAAATAGGAAATGATAACAAGAATAGCAAAATTTCAGAGCTGAATGATAATAAAAGCACAGTAGGTGAAAGAGCTAATGGAATACTTTGAAGGCAATATATGGCTTTTGTTAGTCAAGAGAAAATCACAAAGTTAGAAACCCCATAAGCTCAACATTTGACTCAAGTAACCAGAAAAACTGTAGCATAGTAAATCTGAAGAAACGAGAATGGAAAAAGAATCAGAAGAAAGAAGTGCAGAAAATCAGTCATGATATAACAATAATTTAAAAGTGAAAAAACCGAAGTTGATTCTTTGAAAAATTTAATGTTAGATGTAGCCTTGACAGGTGAAGAAAAAATAATTACATATATTGTGATAAGATACAAAATAGTTTAAAATAATGATCTATAATTATTTTATTGATTAAAGTGTGAATTTTTATCTATAAAAGTTTAAATTTGTGTGAAAGGATATTTGGATAAGAAACTGATACAGGAAAGAACACTTGAGTAGATCAGAAAACATAATAAATCATAATGATCATCAAAAGTTAGTCCTCCCTGTAAGAGGAAAAGGGTTACAGTTTTACAAATGAGTTATGCTTAACTTGCAAGGAACAGAAAATACTCCTTTATAAGAATTTCTTTTAGCACAAAAAATGAACCAGTTAAGTTTGGTTTTAATAAACAAGGTTAAGTTGAGGCTTGAAAAAAATGTTGGCCAACTTCACTTATGACATTGAGAGATACTAACTATTAAATAAAACTTGATGACTGAATCAAACATAAATGTGGAAGGATAGCACAATATTTCAAAAAAATCTGTAATGTCATTTTCCATATTCATGGCAAAGAAGTGGTTGCATCTTCATTGATATAAAACATGTATTAAGGTTTTTTATAAATGTAATCACTCCTTATCAAATTTAAAATACAAGGGATTTTTAAGTTTGATAAAGGCTTTCTACTAAAAATCTATAGCAGGGACAAGACAAGGATGACTCTGTTGCTTTTACTTCTCAACACATTACCAGATAGCTGACCATTGCAATAGACAAAGAGAGAAACCAAAAGAATTGAAATGAGAGATAACACTGTCATTACCTCTATGTGAAATCATTTATATAGAAAATCAAAGAGAATCAGCAGAAACTATTAGCAGCAATACAAGAGTTCAGCTTGGTTGCTAGCTGTAAGAGCAACACATAAAAATCAATAGCTTTCCTCTGTGTTGGGAGTAACCAATTATGAACTATGACAATAAGATACCATTTATAATAGTGACATAAACTAAGGTATGTAGGAATAAATCTAAGATAGAATGCATAAAACATGTAAGGAAAATTTAAAACTCTATTACAAGAGTTTTATTATGATATTAAAGAGCATAAATGCAGTGTTCATAAATGGCTTCATGGAATATTGTGAAGATGTCACATATCCCCTCCATTAAAATTCAAATCCGGTCCAACAAATAACCAAGAATTTTTTTTTTAAGGAACAGAGTAAATTTCTGTAGGAGAGTAAATCAAGAAAAATAAATTCTTTCTCCATAAGGTAAGTAGCAAATCTGTAACAAGAGTTAGCAAATACAGCCCACAATCAAATATAGTCTGGAATTGTTTTTGTAAGTAAAGTTTTATTAGGACGCAGCACACCTATTCATTTAGATATTGCCAGTGACTGCTTTCATGCTGTGATGACAGAATTGAGTAGTTGAAGCACCAACTGCTGCATCTGTCCCTCTGCAGAAATAATTTAGTGACCTCTCTTCTACAGCATCTGGCATGGAATCAGACTAAAACAATCCAGACTCATTCCTAGTACATATAGGATATAGTGTAGTCATTCCCACATATCAGTACAAAGAAAATTGACTCATAAAAGGAGAAAAGTGAAACTGTTTTCAAATTATGAACAAAGTCCCATGTGAAATAAATAAATATCTGTTAAAAGTGAGGAATATAAAAGTGATAAAAGAACACTCAAGAATATGTTTTGCTACCTAAGCTGGACAAAGTGATAAAGTGATGCATGCCTGTAATCCCAGTGATTCTGGAAGCAGAGGCAGAAGACTCTCAAGTTCAAGGCCAGCTTTGGCAATTTAGCAAGGCCTCAAAACCCTTCCTCCAAAAAAAAAAAAAAAAAAAAAAAAAAAAGACTGGGGATGTAGCTCAGTGATAAAACATCATTGGGTTCAATCTCTAGTCCCCCTCGCCACACTGTCACCACCAAAAAAGGAATATATTTGGTAACCTTATGATAGAGAAGGATATATTACATAAGACTCACAGAGCACAAAAGAAAGAAAAAAAAGAAAATGTGAATGCCCCAAAATGGATGCTTTTTGTTCAGTTGAGAGAATAGCAGAAAAATTAGCACATGATAAAAATATAATTGTCATGTTTAATAGGCCACAATCAATATTCAGAATATACTAGGGACTCTGAAAAAATCAGAAAGTAGAAGGGAGGAGAGTAATAAAAACAGAACAAATAGGGCTGGGGATATAACTCAGTGGTAGAGCACTTGCCTAGCCTGTGAATATCACTGGGTTTATTCTTAAGAACTGCAAACAAGAAAAAAGAGAACAAATCGGTAGTTTGTACACACATTGCTATAAGAAACAAGCAAATTAAAAAGAAGAGACACCATTTGCCAATCAACCAGTAAAAGTGAGGAGAGCAGATACTATAATAGTGCTGATAAGAGTGTAGGAAAACAAATCTTCATGAATTGCTCTGGGAATACAAACTGGTGCATGTATTTTAGAAAACCTAAGTACATATATTACCTGAAACCCATAATGGAAGTGTAGTATAGGTATCTAGGGAAATACACCTGCAGATGGCAGTTAGTGGTGTTTGTGGTAAAAGACTAGTCCATGAGCTCTGTGGGGAAGGACCAGAATTTCATGGTGGAATCCAGTGAGAAGCTGTAAGAGAGAAGGGGGTATTTATAGCAACATTGATAGTCTCTGAAAGAATGTTGAGAGAAAACAGAAGAATGGGATTTAAAATATATGATTTGAAGAGCCCTGAATATATTTTGACATATGAAATATATGTATACAAACACATAAAGGGTTGTAAATAGTACATTAATTGTGAAAAAGTGAATCCTTTAATCAAGGGGGAGGGATGGTGCTGGGCATAAAGGATGAATGGGAGAGTGATAATAAGAGAAAAATAAAACTACCAGGGAGAGCCCATTATGGACTCTTGATAATAGAAGCTCATCAAATACAGCCTATGCTTAATACTGTGCAAACGTCTGTAAAGGGACATTCTAGGGACATAATTCTTTCTAGCATTGTTATATCCAGATGCTTAGACAATGTCATCAGGTGTGGGTCTCTGTGTCTTGGCTCTGTTTGCCTCATGTTAGCTCTGATATGTTTTTAGGGAGATCTCTAGCTATTTGGGTTCATGTTTAACCAGTCTGGCAACTCAGCTGAAAATGCTCTCTTTAATATTAGCAGTAATCATTGGGAAGATATCCTGGCCTTCAGTGACTCATTTTGTGTCCCATGTCCTCTCCTGAAGCAGTGATAATGCCAGAGAAGTGCCCATCTCTGGTACCTGGCAGTAGGAAGAGCCCCATCTGTAGACTAGGGTGAAGTATACCCCAAATAAAATAAAAGTGATGTGGTTAGAACTCTAGAAAGTAGCTTCTGGGGAGGCAAAGAACCACAGGGATTACCAGTTCTAGAACCAGTATTGTTCTGGAGTGGTTTGCACAATTTGCATGTTTCTTTTTAGAAAAACTAGAAGAAATAAAGAATGGTTAAACCCAAATATCTGAGGCACTGTGGCTTGAATGATTCTTGTTTTATATGGCCCCAAGGAATAAATCCTCAACAAATGGGTGACTTGGTATTAAGAGTAACTAGTGGAGGAGTTAATTCTCTTAGAAGGAATGTATAGCAAACATCCCACCTCTGGGATATTTCAAGCATAAGATAGCCAACCGCTTCGCAGAGATTCTGTAGGAAAGGACCCAAGGATAGGTATGATAGTTAGGTTTCATTAGTGGTTCTCATTCATCTGAGCCTTATTAAAGTTCAGATCACAGGGCCCTTCTCCCAGATTCTTACGCAGTAGGTTTATGGTGTTACCTGAGAACTCCCATTTCTAGTAAGTTCCTGGGTGACGTCAATTCTACTGTCAAAGAATCATATCTTGAGAACTATTGGGTTAGATGATTTTTGACATCCTTATTCTTCATTTTTATGAGCTAGATGTATGTATTCTAAAAACCATTGTCTGTGCCATTGAGATATTTCCCCATTCCTAGTTCTTGAGCTGCAATGTGTCAAGTTCTGATTATATGGGTGCATCTGTAATAAATGACATTTGCATAGCTCTGTCTTTTTTGGTGTGTCACCTAGGACATTTGGCCAATTAAATTATGGGGCATTAGTCTGCTTTATAAAATAGCCTACCATTTTCTGATTTTATCCTTTTTTGTAATGTTCTGTTTTTTCATAGATTGATCTATGTTTGTCAGTTTTATAGTGGGCTATTACCAAATTTGAAAAATGAAGTAGTTTTCCAGAGATGGTGTGTCTTAGTCATTTAGAAAACGGCTCTCTCACATATAGACATCACCTATTGGAGAAATCATTTCTTGGTGCTTTGTGGGTTTATCTCACTCTAATTGCCAAATGCTTACTCTCTTCAACTCCCTTTTTGGGGCTTTTTTTTTTCCCTTTTAGCCAACAAAAGAAAGAAAGCAAAAAAAAAAAAAAAAAAAGAAAGAAAGAAACAATTTGTGTACCTTACTACATCCAGGCTCTGGGTCAACCCAACCAGAAAGAAGTATTCCCGTCTCAAACCGTTTTGTTCCTTCATTCTTTTTAATTTCAGAAAATATGCTGGAATAGTTCTCTGGGAGTGCTTGTGAGTTTGTAATTGTAGGCAAGGTCAGACAGTGTTTGTACAGGTTCAAAATTGCTTTTATATAAACAAAGATAAAAACCATTTGAGAGAAGCATTTAAGAATTAGAAGGTTTGTAGTCAATATTTAACAATGAAAAATTTCAGCTTAGCAAAGATGACAAAAATGGTTGGGGTAAAAATAAGTACTTGACAAATTGGACCTGTTGGATTTGAGGTGGCAACCTGCAGAGCAGAAGGATTTAAGAGTGAATGGCTGTTTTGTCATCAGGTGCAAGCTTTGGCTTGAAAACACTCTCTCAAATCTAGGCAACATAGTAAGGACAATGGAGTGTTTAGGGAGGACTTACCTGGAATTCAACTGGGTGGATATTAAATGGCAGACAGTTTAAATGGCATCCTCTTTAGAACCAAGAATCTTTAGTAATGGAATTTGCTTTCTTTAAAGTGGTACATGAACCGAATTTCTTATTTAACTTTTATTAATGTCCATTTTCTAAATTGTCTTCTTTCAGACCTCAAGTGTAAGGAAATGTCATTCAGATTCGGCCAGCATCTTATCAAGCCCTCTGTGGTGTTTCTCAAAACAGAGCTGTCCTTTGCTCTCGTGAATAGGAAACCGGTTGTACCAGGACGTATCCTTTTCTTGTAAGAGGGTGAAATAAAAAGGTATGCAATCACACGAATGCAGGCTTGGCCTTCAGTGACTGTCCACCCAAGGTAAGCAAGGGATCCACCTCCCTCCCACTTTGGAGAGACCAGGTAAGATGTTATTCACGTTTCTTTGAATCCAGTTGGTGGCACCAGTAATATGCTTGGTCAGTGTTGCAGAACTTGTGAGAAGAATTGCTTAGCAACTGTGGCTTTGGAGGTGAATTTTTGCTTGACCTTTTCACTATCGTAGCTGGGTAAATAAATAGGTGTTTCTAAAATTGGCCCAATGAATATCATGGGCACTTCATGTTTGTTTTATCCATTGTGAATTTTAATGGTAGGTTAGAAATTGGATTGCAACTAAGTGTTGTGGAATTAAGGGATTACATGAGAATTTGAATCTTTGTTTCATTACCTCTTACAGGTCATTCAAATTGTGAGTTTTAATTAAATTCATACATGTATACATACTTATGAAAATTGTTTTTCCTATTGTGATCAGACACGGCATTTTCTCCTGGGAGAAGACCTGGCTTCTAGACCATTGTCTAGTGTTGCTGGTGGTAGAGTTGTTTTATTTCCTTTGAAGGACTTTTCTTTCCCCTGTGGACTACTAGGAGCTTTACTCTAGTTTGCAGTGGGAGATGTAGGAATTGGTGAAACACTCAGGGGAGCTATTTTTATGTTGTTCAAAATATTGTTTGGGCTGAGGTTGTAGCTCAGTGGTAGAGCACTTGCCTAGCAGGTGTGGGGCACTGGGTTCAATCTCAGCACCACATCTAAATAAATAAATGAAATAGAGGTATTGTTTCCATCTACAACTAAAAGTTTTTTTTTTTAAGTATTGCTTGTGATTGTGTACTTGTGAATTTTATAGTGGCTATTCAAAAATTGTTTTCTTTGTTATGCAGAGTACAATAAGAATCAAATGTCATATTTTAAGATAATATTTTCTGTACTAAGATGTGATTTGACTTGGAAATGAATGAATTCTGAAAGCCCAGATATGCCAAGATTTTTTTCAGTTATGATTTATATTATTATATATGTTCAAAGTACCTACCTTTATGAATAACCTTCCTTCCTAATCATTATAAGCCATTAAAAAAAGGGACAGATAGAAAAACATGTAACAAAAGTTAATTGTGATTATATGATAGATTTCTGAATTCCCTGAATCCAAACTTTAATTAATTAAGTTTTGTGGATTTACAAAAATCATGATCAGTCAATAAACTGGTAAATAATGTTATGTGAAGTCTCTTCATATTGGTTTGTTTGCAAGAAGTGCCCAGTGTTTCTGAGGACAGGAACAATGACAGCCAGAACATTTCTGAAATCAGTGCACTCTGAAAGGCATCACATCTACAGTGTTGAAAATGGTCTTGGGGCCAGTAGACAATATATTCAGGTGATCCTTTTTATGTGAAGATTTTGGAATTTTTTATTTCACTTTACCTTTGTAAACTCTGTTTGGTTATAACGATGAGAAGCATCTTAATAAGATACTCATTTGCTTGCAGAAAGCCAGTCTTTTGTTCTGAGATTTGGGGGGAATTGAAGCTGTGGATAGCTCTGCTCACTAACACTTAATAAAATGAATGGGAGAAGTCCAGAGTGGGCTTTTATCTTCCCCTGGCATTCTATCCAGCCTGCCTTCTAGCTCTTTGGTGAGGGTCATCTGGATTTTAGCAACTCCCTCTCTGGGCTCCTCCCATTTAGCCTCCACCCTACTCTGAACCACAGCTCTGATCATATTACTCTTTTGTTCCCTTGCTAGAAAATAAGTAATGAGTCTCTGTTTTTGTGAAGAAAAAGTCCTCACTCCTTAGTCTGGTTCTTAAAGCCTTTTATTGTCTAGACCCAATTTTCCTTCTTTCTAGCTATTTCCTAAAAATGTGTTATACTTGACCATAGTTTCCTCTGCTACTCTTTACCTCTAGATTCTCCTTGCTTTTTTAAGTGAGCCGTGTTCATAATTATTCTTCCCTGTTAGGTAAGATATATGGCATCCTCATTGTGATGCTTGGTTCCTTGCTAACATGGTGATTAATTCAAAACTTTGCTACTCTGTCTCATGTCAGAACTGTGCATTCTTTTGTTTTTGCACAGAATTATTCCTTCCTGCGGGTAGGATCTACTCTTTTTTCTTTAATTTTTTTTTTAGTTGTATATGGACTCAGTGCCTTTATTTGTTTCATGTGATGCTAGGATTGAACCCAGTGCCTCACACCACTGAGCTATAACTCCAGCCCATAGGGACCTACTTTTGTACAACTCTTTTGTCTTAGCATCACAAAGTACAACAGTGACTGAATTCAAAGGGAAACTATGAACACCAGGAACATATTGTACTGTTTAGTTCATGGCATGGGAGAGTAAGGGTCTGCTAAGATCCCTTTTTCATATTCCCATGCCCAAAGCCCAGTCTTATTATTTGATTTTTTTTAGATTTATGATTTTTTTTATTATTATGACCAAACCATATTTTTCCAAACTTCATCCTTTGTCAGTTACAACTCTGTTTTTACAGTTATGTGTTATCCATGTACTGACTTAAGTGTAAAAGCAGTGAATTAATTGATGGCAGATAGGAAAAGATGCTTTTCCATTTCTCTCTGCATGTTAATTTGTCAGTGGACAAGTTTGTATTTTAAGGACAGTATTTTGGCATCTTCATGTAAAGTAGACCATTTCGTCTTGTAGTTTGGACTTTTTTTTTTTCTACTTAATGATATTTAGGCGACCTTTGGGGAGTGTGCCATACATGAGAGACTTGGAAATGTTATTTATCTTTGAACTTGTGTCCTTGCTAACATTTTGCTACCTACTCCATTTCTCTTATGACTCTTTCTCTTATGCAACACTCTAGAAGAATATGTCAGAATTTCTTAATCCATTAATTTCTTGTTACTGGAAAACGCTTTTTCAGGGTTTCTTGGTGAGAGAACAGCATCATTTTGGAGAGGGCATTTCCAGGATTTTGCAGCGAATGCTGTGTTCATGTGTATTGCTGTACCCCAGCTATTGTTCATGGCTTAAATAAATTTGAACCATTGTGGTTCATACTATTCCTCCTGCACTATGCTGCATCTACCTCTCCTCTCGGGTTGAGCATGAAAAGTGAATTTGAACATGAGTGGAATCCATTTGGGGACTGGGGCTTTTATTGTAAATAAAATGATTCATTTGTTATGTCCTGTAGTTTTCAGCAGACAGCATATTGATCTTTGGATTGCTATTCAAAATGGCAAAAGGTGCTCTAACATAAGGGGGACATGGCAGCGTTTGCGGATGGATTGAATGTGGTGTGTCATGACAGAGACAAACCTTGCTGCTGGCTGTACTATATTAAACAAACCATTTGTCAACAGTTTATTGAATCAGTTATTAAAAAGAGCAGATTTTTCCAAACAGGGGCATCATACATAAAATGTTATCAGGGCCAAATATTGTTAGCATGATGCATGGAGGGCAAGCTTACAAAGTGCGTTTGTGAAGAATAAGGTGAGGTAACTTAGAGGACATTTCTGCTGATGCATTAGAAACAGAGTTTGGGACAATGGAACCTGAGCTGGAAGAACCAACCTTAATAGATAAAAAAGAAAACTCTGGCAAATGTCTCTTCATACAAAATTTTACCTTTGCAAATATGCAGTGAAATGTTTTCTATTTTCAGATCATTACTACATTTAGTATTCCTGAAATAAGTAAAAAAACTAACAAAAATTACATCATTACTTAACAAGGATTCTTATGAAATAGATAAAAGTGCCCTTTCAGTCCTTCCATAAAAATCAGAAATATTTGTCACTTCCCGAGTGGATTGCAATCTTGTGAATTCCTTTAATTGTGCAGGAAACCGAAGTTATTAGTGATCTGATGATCTGTCTTTTCTCAAAAATGTTTCTTTTAAAACCCTCCTGTACAAATAAAAAGAGCACAAGTACTATTTTAATATACTTATTGCTAAAGATAGAGTTGTTCTCTTAAAATTGCCCTAAGCACATGTTTTAACTCTGACCTGTGTATATCAGCTAGCTTAAATACTTGGGTAGAGATGTTTGAAGGTGAACTTACTGCCTTTGGCCTGAGCTGTAGTGAGCACATAGGCTTATCTGTAGACATATGGTCATATTTTTTTTCTTCTTTTGAAAAGTTGTGTTGAAAGATATGAATGTAGCAGAGATTGCTCAGGTGGATCTTCCCCCCGCCCCCCTTTGGAAAAGATTTCCAGACACCTACCTACCCTGGGCTATTAGCATACATGTGCCCGGCTAGAACCAGCTTTCCCTGACATTTGTCAGCAAGAACAAAGGAAGTGGATGCTTTCATCAGTCTCTGAGTTGATCAACCTCTGTTTTCAGTGTCTAGGATACGCTGGAGAGGATCCAGTCAGTCCCCATTGTAAGATAATCATTGTGTGACCTTTCATCCTTCTTGATGTTGATCTGAGAGATTCCTGTGTAGAAAACGAATGCTTTTTATCCCAAATGCCAGCTTATTAGTTGGTAGTGAGCTAACAGTGTTGAGGATGATTCCCAGGCTGTGCTGGGGGTCAGCAGGGTGTGATTTATAGATATCACAAGGGAAAGAGAAATGGATATTTCTATATGAATGCAAGGAAGATTTGAAATTGTATAGAGAAAAGTGTATGGACTTCATGCTCCTTGCCTTGGACCCTTCCAATGAAGGTAATTTATCCATGATATAGTGTGCCCAAGCATGTCCCTATTGGTCTCTATCCCTCTTGTAAGCTATGTCCTGTTCTCTCTACTGTCCCTCTCAACATTCCTGTCTCTTTGCTGCCTGCTCTCTGGCAAGGATACAGGTATGTGTGGTGGCTTTGTGGTTCACCTAGCCCCTGTTGCTTAATGTCCTAGTTTTGATCTTTTCTTGACCTTGACCTCTTCTCCATAATAGAATTTACCTCAAAGTTTTAGACACTGCTGTGAGTGGGTGGATTGGGCAGGCCTGACCTGGTTATGCATCACAAGAGGACAATTCAACAACTACTACTACTTTTTTGTTTGTTTGTTTTTTTCCCAATCAGGGTTATCAGCTGGTACATGTCTCAGAATTGCACAAAGTCTATAGAATCATTTTACCAACCAGAAAAGGATACCTTTGTAAGCGGCCAATCTGTACATAAAAGTCTGTTAAAGATTGTGTATACAGGGGAGGAGAATATCAGGGATGTTGTCTGTCTCCAGCTCTAGCAAATGCTATGATAATAATCACATGTTCAAAATAACACTTTGAACATTTCTCACACTGATTGCTAACACAGGTATCCTGTAATGGGGAAATCTGCCCATTTCTATTGATTTTTTTCACATGCAATTTTCTCAGGCAGTTTTAAATCTTGCTGGTTAGCAATGATGGAACTCTGTTCACTACATTGTAGGCATATTTCTGACCTGCTTTTCAAGCAAGTCATCAGATTGTAAGGAACAGGAAAAGGCTGGTGATGGTGTTGCCAGTTTTACACTTGTAAAGAAGCATAATTAGAAGTAATGAATGGAATAATACATCATTATTCATAAGAAATGTCACGTAATTAACTCAAATAATGCAAAATATATTCTAATTTCTATTTGGAATGAAAATAGATTTGCTAGAACATCAGTAGGCAGTTAATGTTTATCCTATATTTTCATACACACATCAAAACTGTTAAAATCTATTTAGTGAATATACATGGATTTTCTACAATGTACTGAATCAAGATGGCTTTCTCCTAATAGAATCTTACGTGTATTCCTTATGTGTTATTTATTATATGTACATAATCTATATATGTTCAAGTCTTAAAATTAGCATAATTAATTTATATTTATTGCAAATTAATGATCTAATTTATTTACTTAGCTTTCATTTCCTTCCTCAAGCTAATTGACTGAAAAAAATAACTATAAATTTGCAAATAGCTTTTGGGCACAAGTCCTAAATTGCTGTTGCCCTAAGATTTCTGCAGTACTAGATATCTGAACTGGCTTTGTACTCTAAACTATTTTCCTGGGATTTCTACCACAGGCTTTGAATGTATTTCAGGAGTCTTTGGTTTGGCTTATATGTACCACAGTTGAGGATTAGGATGTGGGCGGCTGTGTGTAAGGCAGGGGAGTTATTTTTATATGCAACAATTAGAATGACACATAGCACTGACCAATGTCAGCGGTAGTTCCTGGAAGCTCAATGCTGTGCCAGACAGAAGCCTATTAATTTCTGCATGGTGGGGCGATCTGGAGTGTCCCCGGGGAGGAGACAAAGAGATGGTGAGTGAACAGCATTCAAGGGGCAATAAATACTGAAGTACTTCCCTATTTTAAAGCCGGGATGGCCATGCCAAAGTGCACACTCAGTCACAGCCCTGGTTTCAGAGATGAAGACTGATGGGGGAGGCTGTCGTTACGTCGCTGGGATCCAGTGGGCTGTTTGTTCATTAACACCATTGAGTCTAGCACAGTTGGAGCTTTCCTGGTGAATAAAAGCAACAGAACTGCTTCTAATGGCCATCTTCCTCTCATTGTAAGGGAAGCCCCCCAGTAGCACAAGGGTCCTCAGGCAATGTCCTCTGCCTTTCTCGTGTGTGTATGTGCGCTCACACACACACAGCAGTGGTGGCAGTGGTTGTGGAAAATATGTACATATACACGCATTAATATCTTACATTAAAATGACATTTTAAGTAAATGAATTAAGATATGCTATGACCTGCACTGCATTTTTGGAATCTTTTTTTATTGTTTTTTCCTTAGTGATGAAGGAGCAGTTTAGAAGGAAAAGCTATCTGGCCCCAGTTCACAGGAGTCCTGACTTGACCCAGGACTTTTGATTCTCTTTGCATTGTTTGTTGGCTTCCCATGTGCTGCAGACCTTCGTGTATCATGGCTTAGGTATCTTAAGAGCCATTCCCCACATCTGAAACCTTTCCCATTTGTCCCACTTCCTAGTGAAATATTTTTCTAAATGTATTCTCCTTCATTTACACATTTCACAGGCATTTTGATATGAGTAGCTTTGTTATTTTTTTCATAATCATCATTACCATTTAAGAATATAACTAACTTTTGTGACTTCTGAGAGTCTGTAAGGTGTGAGCTTAACTCTGGTGCCACCTGTGTGGGGCCAGGTACTTTAGCCTGTAGCAGTATAATTTGCTCTGAGGTAAAAGGAGTCTAGGAAGGGCGAAATTCATCTGGCTCTCTAATTTTTCTTCTTTGTAGTAGATTTTTAAATAGGTTGTACTTATCAAGAAATTCTTTTCATCTTAAGATTTATTTCTAATTCAAGAAATTGGTTAGAACTAAGATTTATCTGCTCAATGCTAATATTTTAAAAGTCAACCACGATGCCCTTCTTTTCACCAAATATGATTGCTTTAATAGTTCTTAAATAAGCTGGGTCATGATAAAAACAAATCAACAGGAATTCCCTGAAAATCTATTCCTAGAGTACTTCACAAGCCGACATCTAGAAGACTAGTTGCTATTTTTTGTCCTGTTGAGGGACCACATGTCCCCTAGAAACCTCTTTCTCATGGACCCATATCTGCAATCATGAAGCTCAGGAGTGTGACAGATGTTGAGGAAGACTCCATATTACTTGGAATAAGCAACCAGGGCCTCAGTAGGAAGGCTGGCAGCAGTTGGGGACACACACTTCCCACACCCACTATACAAAGAGATAGCAGGGGAGCCGGACTCACCTCACTGAAGCTCACCTCTGCGCTCTCAAACCACATAAGGGCAGAATGGATGAGGACAAAGAAAGATGTTTGGAATGGGAAATGCTACAATGCTCTCTTTTCTCATCTGGAGCAATCGCTCCTTCCTGCCCCCAAAAGTCACATGTGGAAGAGGGCTCCGAGGCCCAAAGGGGGTACTTTCAATAAAAGGAGGCTGTCATCTTGTTCCCTGGATGGATGCCACTGGTGATGGCACTGCCATCCAATGAGTGTGCAGGACACACAAGTGCTCTTGGAGAGTTTGTTTTAGTCACCTTTTGTGTTGCTATGATCAAAACACTTGACAAGAACAACAGAGGAAGAAAAGTTCATTTGGGTTCATGGTTTTAGAGGGTCACCCCATGGTTGACCAACTCTCTAGCTCTGGGCTTCAAGTGAGGCAGAAGGGCCTGGCAGAGAAAGCAACTCAGAACATGGCAACAAGGAAGCAGAGAGAGCCCTGCACCCACCAGAGACGAGATATAAACCCCAAAGGCACACTCCGGTGACTCACCTCCTTCAGCCATACACTACCTGCCTATAGTCACTACCACCCCAGTATATCCAGATCAGTGGATTAATTCACCGGTTAGTTTGTGCCTCTTTTAATCTAATCATCTTACCACTAAAAATCCTTGTATCATCTCGCACATGAGCTTTTGGGGGATGCTTCATATTTAAACCATAACAGCTTCTTACTTGCTCTGTGGAGTTTGGGGTTGTATATGGGTATACAACAGGGGTCTCTTCTCATTTGTGTGTTTCTGAATACAGGGTGAAGTGTGTAAGTTGTTGGAGAGGTCAGTAGTAGAAGGACAAAAAAGCTTCAAGGAGGACTATTTCTAGAAATAAATGGAAACAACTTTTCTACCCCCTGGAGGGAGCACACAAATATAGGTCCTTGTTAGTTCCTATAAAGGACCATGAATGCAAAGTAGCCCTGGATTATGGATGTCATAAGCCTACTCAGAAAGACAGAGCCAAGTGAGGTTCTGGCCTATGAGAGAGGGACTTGGGTCATAGGCCACTGGCAGAATTATAAATAGAGACATGACTGTCCTTTTGTGAATGGATCTTCAGAAATGAATAGGGTGGTTGGAATGTGAATTCATTCCTGGGGGGGCAAAACATATCTATCAACTCAACCATGCAGAGACCACCTATATTTGTAAGGGAGCCCAGTACATATAATGGGTGCTAGGTCAGGAACACCAGCCTTTCACTTATTGATAGATGACCAGTTACCTCAGACACTGTGTCTAACACTGGTATAGCTTAGCTTCAACAGGGAGGAGAAATGATAACTCTAAATGGTTAAATATATATCTCAAGCCTATGTTGGGGAGGACAAGCAATTTTAATCTGAGACTAGAAATTTAAACTGGATAGAATTATAATTATGGAAAATGGCTCCAAAATTTTAGATTCTGCCCAAGATATTGCTAAGGGGACAGAAAGAGATTAGAAAAGTGATGGCAAAGAATACAACAGCGGCACATCTTTGCCTCACTGAGTTGAAATTTGTTTGCACAAAGTCATGACATATATCCTAAAGAAAAAAGTGGCTTATCCCTCAATACCATGTTACATAGCAGTGTGTAATTTGATTGTTTTAACTCTTAGGAATGGAATCCTGAACAGAGTAGATGGTAAATAAATATTTATGGGATAATTTAATTTGGGTTCAAAATGAGATATTTAGGTAAAGGAACTTTCATTTGTTTATCAACAGATATATTCTGAAGGACTACTATTTGCCAGATTCTTCTAACATCCGTTTCTAATTCAAATCTTAGTTTGGCATGCTTTTAAGGCAGTGAAGTACCATTCCAAGGATTAAGTGCTACTGGAACTTTTTTGCATACTAGCAGTCATAGTCACCTATTAAACATGTTAAGTCCTTGGCAATTCTCTAGTTAGGTCCCACACTCTCCCTACCACAGGCTCCTTACCCTTCTCAAAGCCAAAGTTATCACAATTATTTACAAGGTTTATACATGAGTTCTTCCATCTGTTCCTGGCCACCAAGCATTACCCTATCAGTCCCTGTTTTCATTTACTGCTGTCATTCCTGAGGTGGGTTGAATGGTTACACTCCCAGAATACAATTCCATGTCTTAACCCTTGGAACCTGTGACTGGTACCTTATTTGGGAAAGGATCTTTGGGATATGATTGAGTTAAGGTCTCATGTTGAACTTAGGGTTTTTATATACCTATCCACATGTATAGACACATAGACTTGAAGGCATAATATTTATCATTCCCAAGTGGCCTTTTTTGAATGAGACAAGAAACAAGAGGTCTGAGCATGACTCAGACCCCTGCCTGACCCCTCAAGCAGTTTTCTTAGATTTCCATGTGCATTACAGCCAGGCTGATGGAATCAGTTATTTCTCAGCTGAGAGAAATTAACAGAAGGGTGTGGTATCTCATCAGTTGTGATCTTTGATTTCCCAAGATTGTATTTGCTACCATCTTGCCTTCGCCAAGAAATCTAGAGCAACTCTTTAAGCTATATCTTCAGTTTAGTCAAGTTTTTATGGGCCTGTCTTCTTGACTTCTCGTGCGTATATATTGTCTCATATAACATACTCATTATAAAGCTGTCTGACTAATCCTTTTTTGAAAACCTTTACTCCAACATATTATTTGCACAATAACCAAGGAAACTGTCCTTAGGTACTGTTAGTTTGTCTGTTTCCTGAGATTTTTTTTAAAAAAATGATTGACTGTGATGCATATAGTAAGATTAATTAAAAACATCTGGGTCATAAGAAAGAAAAGGTAACTAGGCTGGGTCCACATGGAGGTTAACATATGCGTTAGATAGAAAATATTTATGTACTTGATAGAAATTGGTGACAAAGTTGGTCGGAAACTTTCTAGCACCAAACTAAAGAAGAAAAGTGCATATATTCTCGGAGGAAAAATAGACTGATTATTCAGGAATTACAGAAATAAATAATTACTACAGAAGAGGGAGGTACATTTTCTGTGGATCCTTCCTCATAGGGATGGTGCCAGAATGAATGATTGACAGCATTTTCAAAACATCCTTTCAGTGCACATGCAGGCTCTTCCTCAGAAATATGTTCTGTGTCTGCTACTCACCATCTCTACCACACCAGCCAAATCTTGCCTGGATTGGGCCCAGTAATCTCTTTGATTTCCTTGTTTATCACTCCCTGTGTGCTTTCTCTACCCTTCAATCACCACCAAGTAGCAACTGGCATGGGTTTTTTAGAATCTGGAAATAAGAAGAGGTTATTTCTTTGTATTAAGAACATTGAGTTGCTGATATTTTGAATTAGAAAAAAAATTAAGTTCTTACCTTGGCCTCCTGGAATTCTGGTCCCTGCTTCATGAGTTTGTGTCTTTACCTGGGCATTTGTACCAACTATTGTCTCCATTGGAAATGGCCTTTCTCGGAACTTCTCATGGCTCCCTCTGACCTATCCATGCCTCTCTGGTTCTCACCTCTTGGATTACAGTTCCTGGGTTGTCACCCACACACCCAGACCTTCCCTTTTCTTACTATGGAACTCAATCCAGGAAGAACGAATGAATGAGTCTCTCCCAGTCTAGTTGGTGGCACCCATTGAATGTGTTTTGGACAAGAAAGAATGCTGCATACCAGTGGGCCTTCTGCTTGGCTTACCCTCTCTAGGTGCAGAACCACCTGAACTTGTTGAAACTACCAGTGAGCTTTAGACAGGGAATTGAAGTACTGGATTTTAATTCCATTTGGGGAACTTCAGTCAAATCACTTGAACTCTTCTATGTTTTGTCTTCTCATATAAAAATAAAGATACGGTCTTTACCTGCCTCCTGGACTGTTGAGTATTAAGACCAGATGATATGGAAGAATCGATGCTTTTGTCCAATATCCTGAGACTTTAAGATTGGCCAAGAGCTAGGGTTTGAGTAAAGGACATTGTTGAGTTTTAGCCCTAAATTTGTAAAACTGAAGCTTAAACTTAATTAAATAAACTTCTGGCATTTTCATATGAATATCACGTAGCAATTAGAAAAACCTAGACCCAATTTTAACTACTCATTTAAAAATGGAATTGAAATAACACCTCAGATTTAAAATAAAAACTATAAATTCATGGGAATTTGATGTTCTGTGAATCTTTCATGAGGCATGGTTTAAAAAAAATATAAGACATTACTTTCTGCTATTTGCTGTGCCTTTGAAGAGCAGGTATGTGAACAATCCTGGGTTTCATTCATGGCTCTGAGATGCTTTGCCAAAGTGGTTTTAAATTACACCCTCAGGGGGTTTAATATAGTCTAGATGCTCCACTCTCATTAACCATAATGGCGACTCCTGTTCCCTCCCTCCACACACAACCCTGAAAAATGATCCTCTTACGCTATGTTTGTGTCTTTTGCTTTGAACTGATTTTAATGGAATTTTTTTTTTTAAGTGAAG
The DNA here is from genome assembly GCF_964194105.1 of Spermophilus citellus. NCBI lineage: Eukaryota > Metazoa > Chordata > Mammalia > Rodentia > Sciuridae > Spermophilus > Spermophilus citellus. The sequence continues at coordinate 53,901,032 of NC_138184.1, read as the reverse complement.
CAGCTCTGTGCAATCCTCAGAGCCATCAAGTTACTGAGTGATAAGCACTAGGCCTTCATTTTGGAGTGCTTGGCCTACACATGTTGGAAGAGTTTGGGCCAAGACTTACTCTCTTTCTGGACCAAATGTTTCTCTTTCGTTTGGTTTCAAATGAAACTATTCCTCCCCTTCTTCCCCATCTTTTTTTCCCACACCCTCCTGTTAGAATAATCAGTACTCAATATATACTCAGTGCTAATGTAGTTCTGAGACTACTGAAATGTTAAGCAAAGAATTACATTTATTCAACTACTTGGTATTCTTAATGCATTCTGCTAGTAACCAGCTAATGAATTGCTTGACTAGATAAATGTTGTGTTTAAATTATGTAAAAGCAATCTAGTTTATATCAAGTGTAACACATTTTTAAATCTGGCACTTATTTTTTCTAATTATAAGAATATCTACATATTACAAAATATTATTATCTCCTTTATACAAAATAAAAACCACCTATAATCTCATTAACTAGAAATAACCTCTGATAAAATTTCAGTTTTTCTTTCCCGTTTTGTTGTCTTATGTTTCTCTAGAAAACAGAAACATTTTATAACCTGATTTTTTAACCTACTTCATTGTTGACATATTCTGATGTTTCAATATGTACTTCAAAGAGATTTTTAATGATGGTTTGATATGTGCCATATGGACCTACTATAATTTATTATTTACTACTGACTTTTTCAACCTACATGTAACAAACATTTTGGTAAAGAATCATTTGTCCTATTTCTGATAAATTTCTTAAACTGCAATCACTTGCCTGCTGAAAAGTTGTGTGTTGTTTAAATTGAAAAATAATTCTAAATTTGTTTTACACCAGCAATGCACAAGGGTAATTTCTCACAATGCCCTCTTAATCTTTAAGAATTAGAATTTCTAGCATCGTTCTTACCTCAGTCAAGTAGTTAGGTTTTTTTCTGGCTCATTGTTGCTATGCATTATTTAATTGATAGAGGGGTAAAATTTTAAATATATTTATGATTTTTTCTTTATTGATAAGTTACCTGTTAAGATTCTTTGCTCCTTTCTCTATCATTTGAAATAAAAAACAACAACAACAACAAAAAAACCCTCAATTTTTTAGGAAGCCTTTAGGAATTAACCTTATAGCTATATTGCTTGCTGCAGATATTGTTCCTATTTTGGTCTCAGCTTCTTCAGTGTGCTTATGATATATTGACACATAGAATTTTTATTGTAGTTAAACTTATCAACTTCATAGTTAAACTTATCAACTTTGTAGGTTTTTCTATCAATAATATATCTGGATTTAAAAAAAATGTTTCTTTATTCTCTCCCCTATTCTTTTATAGTCTATTATCACCAGTAAGTTCATAGCACTTTGTAGGGATGTTTTAAAAATTCACTTTGTTTCCCAACAACCCTTTGAAGGAGGTATCAAATGCTATTCCCAAGTTTATAAATGAAGAGACCAGAGTGTTGTGATGAACTCATCAGAAGCCTGGCCACATTTTTACATTCAGAAAATAATAATACTCATACACTTAGTTATCAAACTCCTAAGTTGGTTTTGATGTTATCATTTACCAGTTTTACATAGTCCCTGCATGCAGATAATATTGAGAAGATAGATATTGAGAAATGTGGTAAGATTATAATATGATTTTTGAGTTACCAAAGATATTCTATTCAGTATGCTGTTACAATATTGTTTTATATACTACATAATATTTAATGTAATTATGATGTGAAATACATTCTGTGATATTGTAATTCCTTGAAAATAAACTCTATGTGGCAGTTCCCATTTAGGGCAGATCCTGAGGCTGAACACTGTCCTTTGCCCAGTGGTAATGAACACAAAAGCCACAGCAGTATCAAGGCAACATCTTTCTGGGGCCCCAGGGAAATGGATATAGAGAGGCAATAAATAGCTGGTTTCATACAGTTCTGATGCTCTACCAGAGATAACTGGTAATTGATGAAAAAAGTTCAAGAATATGTGAAAGACATAGCAGGATTGATGAAGAGTCATACATTTAGTCACAAACTTGCATCACATGATGGAAGTAATAGAAATAGGAAAGATATATTGAACAAGTTCTGTATTCTATGTTCAGTTATCAGACCACCTCCCGAAGGACCCTTATGAATTTTTAGAAATGAATAAAAAACTTGCCCTAGTAAAAATATATTCACCCTAACCCAAAGTAGAATTGACTCTTGATGTTTCAGAAGTGTTCACCCACTTTTTGTCATTAAAAAAAAATGTTTTTGAATCTCTCAGCTTAACAACTTCCTGACATATTTTTATAGCCAAAACTCAACAGAAATTGTGGTGAAAAATTCCCCATCTGATATGACTTTGAACATAAAAGGGTTTTGAAAGTGTGATGTTGCTACTCATCCTCTGTGGGGTGGAGACACCAGTGATTTTTTCCCCCTTAAATCAAAGGCAGTAGAAGTATGCATCTCAATTGAATTCTCAATTTACCAAGGCCCCTATTATAACATGGATGTGACAGTTCACTCCTACCAAAGTGATCCCTGTCGTTGTCCCAACTGTGACAACATAGGATTAAGAATAAAGATGTCACCCTGTGACAAAGATTCTGTCTGTAAAATCAATTCATCATTCCTTTATTTATTTGACTTTACTTATGTAACATTCATACCATGTGATGTCTATAAGCATTTGACAAATGTTCGTTTAATACTCATGAACAACCTTATGAGGTAGGTAATGTTGGTCCCTCCATTTTATAGATGAGGGAAAGAGACTATCTGAGCTTAATCAATCTAACTCAGATATTAAGTGTCACAGACAGGTTGAAGCCCAAGTGGTCTTACTTTAGAACCATGCTTTTCATCAGTGGTTCTGGGGCCCCTGAGGGTCCCTAAGACCCTTTCCAGAGGATCCATGAGATTTTTCCTTTTCTAACTTCATATCTGTAGGAGACCAGCTTTGCTTCCTACACTTGGCCATAATCTATATCATGACAGATTGAATATAAAAGCAGAAATAGAATGCAGTTATCTTCTATCAAACCATTCATTAGAAATTTGCAAAACTATATAACAATGCCACTCATTATATTTTGAAAAATATTATCATAAAAATGTTTATCAGTAGGTATAGTCATGTGATTACAGGCTCTTGGGTATCAATAATTTTCAACAGTGTAAGGTAGTGTAGAGGCCAAAGGTTTTGTAGACTGAACCCATGGTGTGCTTCCCTCATCCTTTATCTCTGCGCCTTCTCTCTCTGTCCACTGTGTCTGCTTTTCACTTGTGGGGTGGGGGGTTGGGAAATGAGTCTTAGCCTCTGTGAGGTTCCTGTGTCCAACCCCCAGTTACACAATATAAATATGTATAGAAAACAAAGGTGATTTTGAAAGCTGAGAAGGCTATGCCTGGGCTAAGGAGGGTAAGCTTTGCAGCCCAGAGTTTTCATTTGAATCCCAGCTCAGCTCAGGGAGAGCAAGGCCCAGGAAGGTATATAACTTTGCTTTCCTTCAGTTAATTTCTCTTTAAAATGGGGAGTGATAATATCCACTTCAGAGAATCATTGTGAACATTGTGTAAGTTAACATATGCAAATGCATAAACCATCCCTGGTGCATAAAAGGGTTGAAATATTAGCTTCATTGTTGCTGTGTCTATTCTATGAGAGTTATGGAGTCAAACATGATTTTGAGCTCCACAAATTTTCTTAGAGGTTTTTTTTTTTCCTCCTCTTTGTAAACATTTTATTGATTAATTAAAGCCTAAACTTCCCTTCCTAGTTTGTTTTACTTTGGAGGACTGGGTCTCTGAGAGGGGCCAGTGTGGTTGTGTGGTTAGTTCTATTTGGAGTGGAATTGCATTTCTCTTCTGGTAAATCCATAAATACCGACATTAATGTTGTCATCCCTCCTTCATCATTCAATTCCCTCAATTGTTTGTAGTTCACATCCCGTAATGTATAGATTTTCTTCTTCTCCTCGTCATGTCAAGGGTCCCTGTGTGGGGTCTGTGCCAGGGACGGGGCAGCATCTTCTGTCTGCACACAGGGCTCTGCAGGCTTCCTGCCGGCTCTTGCCCACTTTGCCTCCTGTTCTAGGACTCTGCTTTGGTTTTCTTCCCACGCAGCTTCAGCTCACACGAGGACCCCATTACCTTTGCTTAGTGGCTTCTTTCTCTGCAGCCTTTCTGTGCCCCAGGTCAGAGGTGTTCCTCCAGGCATGCTCAATGTCTGCCTGTCAGTATACAGCGCCCACTTTCTTGTATGCATTTGCTTCCTGTTGTCCATGGCAGTTTGCTGTCCCCCCAGGGGATTTGGTAACCAGCTGCTTTTTATCCAGCAAGGTGGCCTCTGCTTGCATGTTCTTCTGACAGATTAAGGACTGTTGACTCACCAGGGACTCCTTAGAGTGAGACACCAAAGACTAGTGTCAGTGTGGGTGGCAGAGGGAGAGTCCTCAGTGTCCACATATACTCTTAGCATCTTTGTGTCAGAGTGCTTTGAGAAGTTTCATTTCTCCCAGTAGATCGGAGAGATTCTTTTCCTCTCTGACTTTTACTTATTGACATTGGAGATAAAATGCCTTGTGATAAAGATTGGAGGATTTTAAACTCTAAAGGGACTCTCATCTTGGTTACTCCTAACTGAAAAACATTTGCCTTTAATACATATGTGTGTGTGTGTGTGTGTGTGTGTTTATACATATATATATGTGTGTGTGTGTGTGTGTATGTATTTGTGTCTGCATATATATGTGTGTGTATATATCTATTTGGAAAAACATTTGAAAAGTCAAATATTTTGAACCTATTTGCATTCATATTCATACCTTCTGCCAATAAAGATATGAGCTGACTTACAAAAATACAGTGTAACAGATTTATTTTAATTATAAGAGAGAAATTAGGGCAAAGGGAAAACATCTGGAATATTTCAAATGTACTATGTGAACATAATTTTCAAAATTAAAATACATAAGAAAATATTTCAAATTCATTGGAAAGTTGGGAGACCAGTTCAGTGATCACCTATTGATCTCTCATCATGATTCATCAACTTTAACATCTTGATACACTCATGCAGTATTTCTCTATGGGCAGGAAGACAGATACTTCTCTTTTGCTAAACCATACAATGGCAGTCAGCTGCCAACATCATGACACTTCATTCCTGAGTACCTGAGCATGCATCTCCTAAGAATAAGAGCTCCTTTCACACAACTACCCCTCATTTACCGCATCCAAGAAAATCCACATCAGTTCAGTGACATCATAGTATTTTCATGCTCAAATTTTCCTAATGAGCTTCTTTCCTCCATGGTACAAGATCTGCTCAAGGTTCATAAATTACATTTGATATTTAATCTTTTTAGTACCTCTTGATCTGTAACAGTTCCTTAACTCCCTTGGTTCTCCATGACATGAAATCATTTAACAATTCCATGCCAGGTTCCCCATGCCATACTCTATTTTTGTGGTTCATCTTATTGTTTTCTCATGATTCAGTTTAGTTCAAACAGTTTTGGCAGGGATGGTAAATAGGTATTTTTGTCTGTTTACCAGTGCATCTTATCAGGCTCTTAGAATAACTACTGCCAATGATTAACTGGACTACTTGGTTAAAAGATGACTACCTAATTGTCCCATTATAAAAGATACTTTTTTGGGGAATTTTTAAATTGATACATAGTGAGGACTAGTGCATCCCACCACTCATTATGTGAAATACAAAGACAAAGCTGGATTTATTGTGAGGGAGAACTGCACTAGTCACATACAGTTTTATTGCTTAGATCAAACTGCAAAGTGTGGACTTAGGCTGGTTTTTAGAAATTGGCAGTTGATGTGATATGTTTAGGTTGATTGATTGACATCGTGTAAATACATGAGTCCGTTTCTGATTGGCTGACATTTAGCAACAAAGGACTCTTACTAATTGGTTGACTAGCATAAGTGTCTGTTGTAAAGGCTTCAATTTGGTCCTAGATACTCCTTGTTACCATGGCTCCAGGACAGTTAATCTCTTCCTTGGCTCATGTTGACTTAAATGCTCAAGTGTATATCTGGTTCTTATTATTATTTTCCCTGGTCATTTATTTTAGCATTTACTATTGTTACTTGCTGGAGTTGTTTATAATATGGGGTTTCTGAGGCGTTGGCTTTCTAATTCTGTGGAACTTTCCTCACTGCCCTTTCACCTTTAGTCTGTTTGTGTCTCATCTGGTTGATTCAGATTATTTTAAATTCTGGGTGTTATAATCTCCTGCTATTATATCATTTTGATTAAATTTACCCACTCAAGCAGCAGGTGCCCCTTTGTGTAGGAGTATATGTCCTTTTGATGAGACCCTATTAGTCTTCGAATGCTTTCATATTTCCTGGCACAACATGCTCCAAGATCATTCTATACCTCTCTGCTTCGGAGCTAGAATTAGCTATTTCTAAAGACCTCTGGCTCATTGCTACTTGGGTAACCTTTTTGATAGGGACTTCTTGTGAAAAAGACAGGAAAATATGTAGGATGTATAAATAAAATTTAAATGATGGATTGACAATAATACCTCCATGAAAATGTAGCACAGTGGTGGTGCTTCTTCACACCCCCCTATTTCATATTTGTACTTTTCTTATATTTATCCTATAGTCCTATAATATACTGAAGATAATTTCAGAATTATAACACCATGCCAGGTACAGTGGTGGTACATGCCTGTAATTTTAGCAACTCAGGAAGGTGTGAGGCAGGAGGATCACAAGTTCAAAGCTAGCCTTAGCAATGTGGCGAGATCCTATATCAAGATTTAAAAAATTAAAAAAGGGCTGGGGATGTGGCTCAGTGATTAATCCCTGCTAGGTTCAATCCCCAGTATCAAAACAAAACAATAACAAAAGAAACAGAATTATAACACCAAAATTCTAAACTTCAGATTAAAGATAAATGGTCTGAGTTGAAAGTAACTTTAGTGATAGTTTAGATTTTTCTGTAGTTACAACTTATTTCAAAACATACAAAACAATATTTGTGCACTAAGTAACAGACATTATGAAGGATGATAAGTACTTCTATATAGACCAGTACTGATGAAATTTTAACAATGGTAGTAATGGTGGTTAATTGAAGGATTACTGTATGTGCAGCACTGTACTAAGTACTTGGTGTGTCTTTTCATTAATCTTCATAAAAATCCTTTAAGATAGTTATGATTGTGTTATCTTTTCCTTTTCACCAATGAAAACCCTTGTGTGAAGCCATGCTGGTAGTACTGAGCAGATCTGAGACTCAAATCTGGGCATTTTTGAATCCAGATTTTTAGCCTGTATGTTGTACATGCATTTTAAAATTTTAGTAATAAAAATAGCTACTCATAACAAACTTTATTTACTCTCATTGGAATTGCTTTTTAGTTTGCCTTTCCAACTAGATGTAAAACCTCAGTTTAGAGACTACAATTCTGTCATTTAGTGTTAAATCTGCCACATCTAGAACAGTATGTGGTACATGGATATGCTCAATGGATTTTTAATAATGGAAGTTTAGTTTTGATTCCTGTGTCAGATGTTGTGCTAAAACCTTAAATTTAATATTTTGAGTTTTCATAATGCAGAATAAACATTACTCTTCATATTTTGAGGAAAGAAGCAGATATAAAAAAGGCAACATAATTGCTTGGAGCCCTACAAAATAAATACTAAGAACTTGAACCCAGGTCTCCTATCTAGAAGCCTATTTTCTTCATTATCACCCATGAGATCACTGTTTCGAATGAAATTCTTCCCAATCCAGTTCATTGGTACTCTTGTGAAAGGGTAGATATTTGGCCAATTCAAAAAACCAATAAAGATAAAAGATCAAAAAGTGCCCTTATGCTGAGCAGATGTTCCATCCATCCAAATTCAAGGAATAAAGATAATATGGAAAAGAAATAAACTGAGGGATCTAGAGCCCCTTTAAGGAGAATATGACTATTTTTAACTAAACTTTTACAGAAAATTAATTATTGACCTTTTCTGTGCTTACAGAATTGTGATCTAGGCTTCAAATTCCAGGTGTGTTTGAATTGCAGACTTCACTGTGCTGAGTCTTCAGTGCTGTCTCAGTTTTCCCCAGTCCCCAGGATGCCCAGCTCAGGCATCACATTTCCTTCTGCTACCCTCAGTATCCTGCATTTTTCACTATTGTCCTTGATTTTTGAGTTCCACATTATTTTGCTACTGAAGCTGTCATTTTATTCATTGTCAGAATACAGAGATAAAGGGAGTAGAGTAAGGGTACTCTGGGAGGGAAAATCTTTGCTGTCAGCTTTATCAAACAGTAGTCTGAAGTTGGTATTTGTCTTGCCTGCTGGCAGCTCTGTGAATGGTGATGTTGGTAAGGGTGAGTTGATAGCAAAACCTCTTAACCAGGTACATGGAATGTATTTGGTGAAAGAAACTACAACAGAATTAGAAGTCTTTTCCATTACTTAGAGAGGAAGACTATATGCATAATATTAAAGAGACTCATTGGGGATTTGTCTCTAAAAATAAAACAGATTACTGGCAACAGAGGATGAAAGACCATTCTGGATTAGTAGTATAGCCACAGAAAAATATGAATATTCTCAAAGGACTAAAATAGATGTGCTTTCTAAGTCATCTACCACTTGCAAATAGCAAAATAGCAGATTCAGAGTACATTTCATTGGGAGTTCTAAAGGATATACTAGTGAAGGAAATAAAAGCTTTTATTTTCTTTTTTTATTTTTATAATACTTTATTTAACACACCAATTTTCATGTACAGACTTTGTTTTCTTTACTGATGAGCAGGTTAGTAAAATGAATATATCTTCTTGTTTCATGAAGATGACAAACCTCTTTGATGTGTTTAGATTCATATAATGTTTTCATATACCATTTAGATAATTACAAACTAAAAAATCAAATCCAATTTATTTTTAAAAGTATTAGAATTGTACTAACATTTTACTTATTTATTTTTATGAGCATTTTAAAATTTCTAATTAGTTATATATTACAGTAGAATGCATTTTGACATATCATATATAAATGGAGTATAACTTCTCATTCTTCCGGTTGTACATGATATAGAATTATACTGTTCATGTAGTCATATATGCACAAGGGTCAATAAATGTCTGATTCATTGTACAATACTTCCTACCCCCATACCCCTCTGCTCCCTTCACTCCCCTCTGTCTAATCCAAAGTAACTCTATTCTTCCCCAGCCTAGAAGCCACATATCAGAAAACATTCAAGCTTTGGTTCTTTGGGATTGGCTTATTTCACTCAGCATGATATTCTCCAGCTCCATCCATTTACTGGAAAATGCCATGATTTTATTCTTATTTAAGGCTGAATATCCATTGTGTATGTATGTATATGTGTGTGTGTGTGTGTGTGTGTGTGTGTGTGTGTGTGTGTATCACATTTTCTTTATCCATTCATCTGTTGAAGGGCATCTAGGTTGGTTCCATAGTTTGGCTATTGTGAATTGAGCTGCTATAAACATTGATGTGGCTATATAACTGTAGTATGCTGCTTTAAGTCCTTTGGGTATAAACTGAGGACTGGGATAACTGGGTCAAATGGTGGTTCCATTCCAAGTGTTATGAGGATTCTACATACTGTTTACCAAAGTGGATGCACCCATTTTCAGTCCCACCAGCAATGGGTGAGTGTACCCTTTTACCCACATTCTTGCCAACATTTATTGTTGCTTGTATTCTTGATAATTGCCATTCTGACTGGAGTGAGGTGAAATTTCAGTGTAGTTTTAATTTGTATTTCTCTAATTGCTAGAGATGTTGAACATTTTTTCATATATTTGTTGATCACTCATATTTCTTTTTCTTTGAAGTGCCTGTTCAATTCCTTAGCCCATTTATTGACTGGGTTATTTGGGGGTTGGTTTTCTTTTTGGTGTTGTGTTTGCACAGTAACATTTTAAATGACTACATATGATTTCAATATAGATTTTACTTCCATCTGTGGAAGCCTCTTAAATGCTTTCAGCTTTACCACTTTTATGCTTTAAATTTTTATTTTATTTTAATTAGCTATGCATGACAGTGCAATGATCTTGACATGAGGTACTAGGAAACAGAATAGTGAATGTTATTAAGATCTCATTTGTGATATAGCAGAATGAAATTTAACCCCTATCTCTCACCCTGCACAAAACTCATAAAGTGGATCAAAGCTCCAGAAATTAGACCATAAACCCTATACATACTAGAAGAAAATATAGACCTAATACTCATCATGTCATCTTAGGAACCAACTTCCTCTTCAAGACTCCTAAAGTGCAAGAAATAAAATTAAGAATCAATAAATGGGATGGTATCAAACTAAAAAGCTTCTTTGAAGCAAAGAAAATAAAAGCGTAAAGAGAGAGCCTACAGAATGGAAGAAAATCTTTGCCTCCTGTGCCTCAGAGCATTAATCTCTAGGACATTATAAAGTACTCAAAAAATGTAATGCCCAAAACCAAATAACCCAATTAGTAAATGGGCAAAGGAACTGAACAGATGCTTTACAGAAGAAATATGAATGGTCAATAAATAAATGAAAAAAATGTTTCAACACCTCTAGCAATTAGAGAAATGCAAATTAAAACTACACTGAGATTTTCTCACTCCAGTCAGAATGGCAATTATCAAGAATACAAGTAACAATAAATGTTGGTGAGGATGTTGGGGGAAAAGGTACACTCATATATTGCTGGTAGAACTGCAAACTGGTGCAACCACTCTGGAAAGCAGTATGAAGATTCCTCAGAAAATGTGGAATAGAATCACTATTTGACCCAGTTGATCCACTCTTTTGTATATACCCAAAGGACTTAAAATCAGTATACTACAGTGACACGGCCACATCAATGTTCACAGCTTAATTCACAATAGCTAAGCTATGGAACCAACCTAGATGCCTTTCAACCAATGAATGGATAAAGAAAATGTGGTATATATACACAATGGAATATTACAGAGCCATAAAAAATGGCTTTATGACATTTGCTGGAAAATGGATGGATCTGAAAACTATTATGCTAAGCAAAACAAGCCAGTTTTCCTCAAAAAAGGTCCAATGTTCTCTCTGATATGTGGATGCTAACACAGAACAAAAGAGTGGGGGGAAGAATAAAAGTTTAGTAGATTAGGCAAAGAGTAATAAAGAGAAGGGAGGAGGGAAAAGAGTAGGAAAGACAGTAGAATGATTTTGACATAACTTTCCTGTGTACACATATGAACACACCACAAGGCTGGTATCCTGATTAGAATAAGATGTACTCCACGTTTGTATAAATAAGTCAAATTATACTCTACTCTTATGTATATCTAAAAAGAACAACAACAACAACAACAACAAAAAAACGTAGATCTTGTATTCAGACCAATGGAAATGTAAACCCTGGTTTGTCATTTGTTGTCTGTTGGATTTTGGGCAATTTAGTTACTCGGAGAAATGCCTTCTATTTGTATAAAGGCAATGGGTTGGAAAGCCATGAGAAGCAGGGCATTTAATCCAAAGGGAAAGTGGAACAATAACAGGCCTCAGAAATAACTGAAATTAGGGCAACTTTGGGCATTCTGATTATAGAAATGACAGTCTCCTCAGGATGTTGCCATTGAAATGATGTAGCTCCAGCCATCCATGTCTTCATGACTCCCTGAACTGCCAGGAATCAGATTTCCAGAGCATACCATTTTGTGTGGCCTATCCTGGATCTTGCCTGAGAGGAAGAAAGGTGTTTTTTTGATCTCCTACCAGGACTTTTTCCCTGGAGGAGGAACAGGCATCCCAAAAAAATTTGAGTAGGAATAGATTAGTTGGAGAACACCCACTGACATCTCCTGTGTGGGTCTAGGGATAGAAACATAAACTAGAGGTGTGTGTGTGTCTTTCTGTCTCTCCGTCTTAGTACTTTCATACTACCAGAATATCTATCTCTACTTCATGAATCGGATATGGAGTTAGGATTTTTTTTAATAACATAGGATTTGGGCATGATGACAGCCATGCTTTGTCATTGTATATTTTATAATTTAAACTCTGAGGCCATAAGTCTTCACTTCAAAGATTTTTGAAATTCATCTTTGAAGTTTTAAGATGTCCAAGAAAAAAAAAAGTGCATCATATTATCCAAACCTCATGCAGCAAGAATGGAATTTGAGCTGTCTTGGAAGGAGAATTTTTGACAGTTTGAAGAATTTTATACTGTCTGTAGGGTTATATTTTTGTTTTTATCTTTTCTAAAATGTTGATATAAATTACATGAAAGGGGAAAACTCAACTTGAAATCTCTAATGAAATCTATATTGATAATCGTCTATTTATCCAAAGTTTTCTCCTGAGATGCACAAGTTTCACAAATATCATTTATGTATGCACATTATTCATTGGTATAATTTCCATCTGTAACCAGGGTGGCAATTATGAGTTATTTTCAAGTAATCAAAATTAATTGATAAATGAAGTAAAATTCATCATTCAGAGATATTGTGTCTTGTATTTCTTCTTTGTTATAAAACATCTCTCTTCATGGATGGTAGTATTATAGAATATTCCTCCTTCCTTTGCATGTAGTACTGTATTTCCCAGGACTGATTTTGCTGGGTTTACTTTCTAAATATCACAAATCTAGTTATTTCTCTAATTTCAAATGCCCATATCCTCACCCAAACTCTCAGCATTTCTCACCTGGATTATGTATTACATTTACTCTATTTTCTCTTCAATCCATTTCCCACGTGGTAGTCAAAGAGAACTCTAAAACATAATCTGAATGCCCCTCTCAAACCACAGAGAATATTTTGATGGCTTTCTTTTGTGCACAGGGCAAAGACTCACTTGCTTTCTAAATGTGCCCTCAAAGTCCTCTAGTTTTGCTCTCTTGTTTTTCCAAGTCCACATTCTACCAGGCCATCTTCTATGCGTGGCCATACCAGTCTCTTCCTTTCCCCCACCAAATCATGATTTCTTCAGCCATGGGGAGTTTGCTTATTTTGACTCTTTTGACCAGCTTTTTCTCCCACTGACTTTACTGTGTTAACTCCTGCTCATTTTACCAATGTCAACTCATGTGGCCTTATTCTAGAAGGGCTTTTCTGACACCTCCTTCTTAACTCACCTCCTTATATGTTCTAATGGGACATTCCTCCTCCTCCTCTTTAGAGTTTACCTGTTTGTGACTGCTGGGATGATTGTGGCATTTCCATCTGCATCCTCTGCACTGAGAACAAGAAGCAGTTATCTTTTTTGTTGCTATTGTTCTTATTATGGAAATATCAGCACAGCATTTTATCTGTAGAAACCACTATAGTATCATTTATTGAAAAAAGGAAAGAGATAGAATGACTTTTTAGAGGAAATAATGCCATCTACTGCAGATAATAAACATACTTGTCCAAGATTTTCAAATAAAGGGATATCTGCCTCTGATACTGAATTGCAAGCCATTAATTTGTCAAACACAGTGTTCATATAAAATGAATAATATAAATAATTTCTGTAACGTAGACAGTTTTGAAGAGTTGAAGTTTACAAAATGAAAATGACCTTCACATTTGGCCTACAGATGAATTGCTACCAATCCGATCCTGTGGAATACATCCATCCTTTCCCACCTATGTACTGCCCCCCAAGAAGTAATACCTGAAAAATAGACATGAGTCATGCATGTCATTGGAATAAGTATTTGTGAACTATTTCATTAGTACTTAATACATAAAATATGCTGTAAAATAACAAGTAAAGCTCAGTGCTGTTGTCTGTGAAGAGCACTATCAGAAAATAGTATCAGGCTTTCACATTTCATTGATGGCTTTGTTGATTAATTGGAATAAAATAAGACTATTGAGAAAGTTGGTCATATTTGTGAAATTTCTGAAATTGAGGAGAAATCAAACTTGATTTTTACAAATGGCTTATTGGTCTCTTCTGCACAAAGCTAAAAATTAATTAGCATGAAGAGGCCTTAGTTCATAACTGTGGTGTTATTGACAACAAATATTAACCGTTAAGGTCTGGTTTCACTGAAGCCTGATGAAGCAAAACATTGGAGAAACAGGCTGATGGGGGAAGAAAGAAATTTACTGGCAGTTATTTGGAAGGTGGGGACTCTTGTCTTTAAAAAAAAAAAAAAGCTATCTTGTTAGGCACAAGGCTTTTTATAGGGATTTGTGGGGAGGCCTATCAGACAGGTGGGTGCCAGGGTAGTTAGAAATTTCAGGTGGCCTGCTTTCCTGATGCATGTGCTGCTGTTATCTGTTAGTCACTGGAGGCTTTGGGTTTTGTAAATCTAAAGAGTTACTGATTAGAAAGTTGTATGACTCTTGTCATTTAAGATCTTCTTCCCAGGAATAACTAACTCTGCAATTAATCATTAAGAGAGAAAAGGCATCTTTCTTCAGATAGAAGAGGGAGGATTAATCAAAAGGCACCTGTCCCCCAAAGAACAGGGGAAGATAATGGAAAGGCCACTTTTGCTGGACAAGATAGTGAAACATACCTCTTCCCAAAAGAACTGTTTTAACCCATAAGGTAGCTTCAGCTGGAGGGGTCATCTTCAGCAAAGCCAATAGAAGAGTAATAACTTATTTTTCGACTGCATGATTTCTGAAATTACTGATTTTAAAAATAATTTAGTAGCAAGTGGAGCTAGAGGGTTTATTTAGATTTTTCCCTTAGTTACAAAATTAAAGCTTAATAGAAGTAGTCATAATATGAAAAGAGTCCATTGGATGATATAGTGCCATTGGAATGCCAAGGAATGCCCATTGGATGGCAGAAGTCTAAAAGCTTATCAATATCTTGGCTACAGCAATCTGTGGGGGATTCAGACGGCTCTCTGAGACTTACCGCAGGAAAAATAGCAATCAAAACCAACCCGGGTAGTATGTCTTCCTAATCCATAGTCTGATTATTGTAAAATATTAGAGCCAAAAGAAACTTTGATAGATGAGATCCTCCAAGTGGGAGGTGAAGATGAAAGGATGAATGTAATAGGGAAGGTAGACCTGCATTACAAGCAGCTAAATAAAGAGGTTGTTTGCAACTTTGTCATTAAGATGTTTTAATGTAGGTTTTAAGAAACATTTTGTTGCTAATAACAACATTCATTAATTGACATATTTTCTTTGAATATTTTATATTTAGTAATAACAGTTAGTGTTTACTGAATGCTCACTGATTTGGTTAACCTCACTTAACATATGTACTAGAAGAAACCTAGTGTTTGGGAAGTAACCTGTCTAAATTGACTCAGCCAGGTACTAGTGGAGTCTCCAGATAATGACCATTCTAATTGCAAAAATAATTTCAAATTTGGGGTCATATCACAGGTCTGAGCCTACCTAGTTTAGCACTTTACTGAAAAGAAAGAAAGAAAGAAAGAGAAAGAAAGAAAGAAAGAAAGGAAGAAAGGAAGAAAGGAAGAAAGAAAGAAAGAAAGAAAGAAAGAAAGGTTATCTCAGATGAATTTCTATTCATTATTTTTTGTTTTGTTTTGTTTTACAACTCATGATCTAAATAAACAGGGAGAAAGAGCTTTGAGTAATGTTAAAGGGTTAGTCTAACTGCAAACCTTCCTGGGCTATTGTAGATGGGGAAGCAGGTCCCAGCCCTTTGGGAGCCATTGGTTCAGCCCAGTGATGTCATTCTGGTATACACTTTGATTTCCACCCTGAACTCAAACATGAGAATTTGCCTTTTCAGACTCTTCATCAAACTTCAAAAAATAATTGTAAATTAAATAACTACTTAATTTGATTTCCACCTTTGGGCTTACTACAGGTCAGAAAAGCAACCTAGCCATGAAGCTAACAAGGAATAATTTCATCCTTTCCATAATTAAATTTTTTTTTTTCCTTTGGCATATTTTCTTTTGAAGTAATTTTCTTCATTATTTTGTTAATCACTTTCTCATTTGAGGTTGTGGTTGAGCACAGAGATTATGTGCTACCACTGAAGCTCGACAACTTCATGAGATACCTCAGATCAATATATTGTATTTGGCAGTTCTTTTATTAACTGTATTATACAATTATAATTAACAAGTGGCTGTGATATGAAATATTTGGGTTAGGATGAGAAAGAACTTCAAACTTCTTACTCAGTAGCAACTTTGTTGAACCAACTGTTTAAAATAAAAATGATATGAATGTGCATGTAGGTTAAAGGCAGTATACTTACATTTTGAAAATGTATTTTACAATTATTTTTTTCTGATCTTTTGTGTTGTGAAGTTGTTTATATAGTAAAATTAACCTTACTTTCTGATGTGTGCCACATAAAACGTGGTATTACATAAAATGCTTTGTTTTCTTCTCTCTCCTAAATACTTATAAGTAAAACTAGGATAGTATTTCACCTATGATATTCTGTTTTTTTCATTTCTAGAGTCATGTTTTTTTCTTTCATTAAACACTGTTAACTTTATTTTCAGTGGTTCTGTAATATTGTAATGATTTTATTTTCCACAACTTACTTATTTCTCCTGGATTTTAATGTTTAGTTTTAGAATTTTCACTGTTAGGTTTCGTGTTGCAAACATTTAAAATTTATGAACACATAAGCAAAATAGAAAAGCGTTTTGCTGTGATTATACTCACTGAATAATAGAATTTCTACATATGCCAATTTTATAAATGAAAATGGCATGTTAGTTTGAATTGATTTGACTACTACCAAGGTATTATTGAAAATTGAAAAAAAATAAGTTTATCACTCCATTTTTAGCAGTGAGGACATTAAGGCTCAAATACGAAAGTTATTTTATCAAAGACACACAAATAAGGGAGATAACCAGACCTGACCACCCATTTGCCTGATTGCTTCATCTCTATACTTAACCTATATGATATAGTTTCTTGTTGTACTTACCTCCTATACAATTGAGCATTAGGCATATGTCATAGTCTGTTTAGGAATGACTAAACTGCCTGTAATTTTTTTTCTACACTTTGACCTTAGAAAACTTCTAAGTCACCATCTTCTTTGTCTGCCATTATGTATTTTATTTAACTACTTTTGTCTAATTTAGATATCATACAAATTACCAATTTTGACTGTGAAATTCACCGGCTTTTACTGTGGTGACAGGGTCTTTAGCCATCATATCCATAGGCTGCCATTTGTCATTGCCACTGGGTTCAAGATTTAATAGTCTGTTCTTTTGCATGCCTAACATAATGTCTTATACACAATAGGCACTAAAGAAGGAATTCTTTAACGATGAAGGAAGATTTTTTTATGATGCATGGCATTATTGAGTTAATCCTTCCTGTGATCTTGGGGGAAGTTGTTGAGAAATCGAGAGCACTCTCTGCTCCCCACAACTTTGCAGGGAGATCCTAGAAGGGTTAAGACTGAAACACATGGAAAAAAATGTCAGGATGAAACATTTGATTAAATGTCAAATGAAGAGACTAGCCAGTGATTTTTTTATTGTGGGTCCCAAGTGAAGGTGAGAGCATGCTGTACTTTGTGAGGTCATCCTGGACAGCTCCATAGAGGTGAAGGCTGTGTAGTAGCTTGGTTCATGGTCAACTAGATCTTCGTTCCTCTGGGACCACTGAGAGGCAATGACTTTTGGCTAGCTTGCAAAAGGTAACTTTGGAATCTTTCCTAGGTTGCTTAGATTAATAACTGAGAAAGCCGGTTTAAAGTCGGTTTATCCTTCCTGTGATCTAAGATCTAAAATGTTAGCCGTGGTGAGAACAGGTCCTGGTGCACCTACAGAGTATAATAACTACTATTACTTTTTTCCCCCTTGCTGGTTTCAGCAACTGGATCCAAAAGGCATTTTTCACATTGCTGACAACCTAGACCAGCTTGATTGCTTCTTTCTCTGAAATCTTATTACATGTCTACTCATTGAGCTGTCAGTCATGCATCATTATGACACTGCTATACATGATTTGTGTGTATGCATCTTATCTAAGGATCTTCTCGAAGGCAAAAGCATTATGTCTCAAGTTTTCTTTGAAACTTCATTCCTACCAGGGCTATGTATTCACATAATATTCATTCATGTGAACGGCTCTGAGTAAAGCATGTATTATCACTTTATTACCTTTCCAGAAGAGGAAAGCAGTGATTGTATAAGAATGCAGGGTTTTGGCCCTTTTCCGGATTGTGGATATATGAAATCTTGACCTAAAATAACAGATTCCCAGGAAACTAAAAATCACCTAAGAGATTAGTTAAACTACTGATTCCTGGGCTGTGTCCATAATGCTGAGGATACTGAATTAGAAAATTGAGTGGAATATGTAGGAATTGGAAATTAAAACAAAAAACTAATGCAAATACCTGTGATTTACATTCATGAACCAGTTTGAAAAACAACATCCTAGACAGTCAAAATTTAAAACCATGATATTTATCGTTTACTGATGTTTAAGAGAGCTGGTAAAATATGAGTTCATTAGGATCTCTTAATTAGAAAGAAAAGAAATAGCTTTAGAACTGAGTATTACAAGATACTGGAAGGCTGTTGCATGAATATTGTTTAAATTTTGTATTTATTTATCTTTATAATTCAAATAAATGATGGCAGCCTACAAGAATTGATCAATAAATGTTAAATTGATATTGAATCACATTTTAAAAGTCATTCCTTTCAAAAGGGTGATGAGGAAGGATTTCTCAGGGACCAACATGTTTTCCAGAATGACTTGTTCTCAGAAAAGTGAGTCAGATTTTTGCTTAATAATTTCACAAATTGGCTGACTAATATTTCTGGCACAAAGAATCCAGTTTGATCCAGTTAAACAATTCATGAATGTTACCTGCTATGTGGCAAGCCCTGTGATACCTGCTGTGGTTGATGTGAAAAAAAGAAAACAATGCTTATGCAGTTACTTGATAGAGTCTAGGCAATGCATTAGCACTTTATGTATTCAGCCTGCAACCTCATGAATAGAGCACCATGATGGCTCAAGCTAGGTTTGAATTTTGAAGGAAGTTTCCTTTGGGCTTTAGGGTTGTAACTCATTTGCTTCTTTAAAAAATTATCTAATTTATTGTTCCTGTTGTAAATATGAAAATTGATTGAGAGAGGTTCAGGCTTCTGTCTGAGGCAGACTCAGGATCTAATCTGAGCAGCCTGGGTTCTCTACCCATAATCATAGGCTATATGGATGAACAAGGAGTCATGACTTAGGTTCTCTTGGGTTTTTCTATGCAGAGCCAGCTGACATATTTTTCAGAATACTCTTTTTAATTTAAACCCATGGTACAATTTTGGTTTGTGCTGTTGAGGGCTAGGACCCCCAGGAGATGTACCTTATGATCCCTGGCTCTTCATGAAGCCTCTGAATGCTGTCCACTACCCACCAAACATGATGCATGTACATTTTTAAACTTCCAGACCGCAATGTCCTTCCAGAACTTTCTATGATGTTTGGAAAGTCCTGTGTCCGTCCAGTACAGGAGCCACTTGTAGCTAGTGAACGCTTGAAATGTTGCTAGTGCATCTGAATTTTTAATTTACTGCTGATTAATTAACTCTGATTTAAAGGGCTGCAGGTCCTAGTGGTTGCTGTATTGAACAGCACAACCCCAGATCCATCTTTAAACCATTGTTTTCTTTGCCTGTTTGAGAGTCACTGCTTTAGGGAAGTATTTGCCCACGTCTCAGGCAGCTGATACAGGGAATGCAGCAGCAGCATAGCTCTTGCTGAGTGATGCTTAGGGCTTTTCAGGAGCTTTCCTTTGGGCTTCAAGGATTCGTTCAAAATTATTTAAATAAAAACTCAATAGACCATCACTCTTCTAAAAACAACAATAATACTTTGTTAATTTTGTTCATTCAAAACATACATTGTGTAAAGACCACAGAGTTGGCAATGTTTCTCTGCAAAGGACCAAACAGTGAATCTTTTTCTGGATCATGTGGTTTCTGTTACAAGTTCTCAGCTATGTCATCATAGTGTGGAAGCAGCCACCAGCAACTGGAGAATGAATGAGCATGTCTTTCTTCCCATAAAACTTCATTTACAAAAATAGGTGTCAAGCTGATTTGGCTATAGAGCCATACTTTGCTGACCTAGATTTAGACACACAGTTGTCTATTATAAATTAATGAATATTTTGATTTATCATTGAATTGCATGTGAGGCTGTGGGTATTCAATAGTGAAGAGAGAAGGGTTTTATATTAATTTTTCTGTGTATGTTAATCATAAATCCATAAATTTGAATCTATAAGTCATGAACATTATTTTAGATTGTAAAAAAAAAAAATTTAAAACAATATGGTTGAGTGTGAGATGGAGACAGGAAAACCTTCTCTTTGCTGGTGGCGTATGATCTGAGAACTGAGTAACCAGGAGGCCGGCCCACTGGACAATGGGCAAGGAATTCCAAGTAGAGGGAAGTAAGAACCAAGTTCCAAGGGCAGAAACAAATTTGCTTATTCAGTCATGTTCTAAAAAGCACAAACAAATCCTGTGGGGGTGAAGTATGATGAGAAAGTAGGAAAATGTCTAGAACCAGAGAATAAGTCTTTCTAGGGATGATTTTGGTTCAGTGATAAAGCTATTGAGATGTGGAGAGTGGAAGGGAGAAAGGGAGGAAAACAGAAAATAATTTTTAATATATCAAAATTCTTTACTGCAGGGTCATTGAGGTGTCCTACATCATACCTTCTGGTTCTCGCCACTCTCTATCCCCATTGATCAAATCTTGTACAAACCCTGTAGAAACAGTGAAAGAGGGTTTCCCTCCATTTCAGCTAGTTGGCATTGATCTCCAGCGATCACCCAGGGAATCTCTGTGCAAGTCCAACACTATGAAGCATTTCTTTATTGGTACTATACCTTTGAAGTAGATTTGTGTTTCACAGGACCCAGAATCCAGTCAAATGGAACTTGCTGGTTTCATTTAGAGGAGTAATTACAGTGCCTCATATTGTTTAACTGTTTGTTCAACTTTGCCTAGTACAGCGGAATACAAATATTTGACCTTCTTGACAAAGATGGATAGATTGAAGCTACTCACCATGATATCATTAGATTGTCGAATAACATCATTATTCATGATTATAACAAATTATTCAGGTGAAATGGCAAACCTAATAGGAAGCCATTATTTGAATAGAGTATAATTTCACTGTCCTTGTCATTCCAACCACTTAGTTGAGTTGAAGATATGTGTATTTATTTTACTACAAAGAATCTTTAATAGCATAATTTAAACAAATGGAACCAATTAGAATTAGTAATTTAGTAGATCAGATCATATAATACCCTTCCAGGAAGAAGTTGGTATATTATAAATCTAAAGAGGAACATGTTCATCATTGATTGAGTTATTTCATTCGTGTGAATTCATTTTACGTTGTGTAAAAATTTCTGAACTGATTAAAACATAGGCAAAACTATTTTTCCCAAGAAAATTTGAGGAGATGCCTTAAATTTAAAATAGTACTTAAAGCAGTGCTTTTTGAAGACCCTCCAGGTATCAAAATATCCTGGCCTGGGGCCAAATTTCACCCCCTGTCTATTTTTGTAACTAAGGCATTATTGGAACACCACCACACTCAACCCTTCAGGTATTGTCTGTGGCCATTTCTCTGTAACAAAGACAGCTTGAGTTGTTGTGACACAGACCATATGGCTTGCAAAGCCTGAAAGACTTACTATCTGGTCCTTCACAGAAAAAGTTTACCTGTCCATGTACTAAGGAACTTAATGAAAACAAAATCATGCACTAGTTGATCTCAGAGCAGTTTGAAGGAACTTCTGGAATCCACACGACTGACAGAAATTCCCACCTGCAGCCATGGATGTGAAGCAGGCTTACCCTTCTGCCATCGGCTTCTTCCAAAAATTGTTAAGCCTTGTTGCAGTGTGCTGTGAAAACAGGAAAGAACTGCATTAACTTCATTTGGGATTGTTTTTAGAATCTTCTTGCCTGAAACTGTGATGATGAAATAAACCTGTGATTGTGCATTAATCCTGGGATTTCTTCAGAGCCTTCCCCTGTAGCTCTGTATGATCAAACAACAAAATTAAAAAATAACAATGTAGACTTGATCATGAGCTGGGCACGGTGGCAAACACCTGTAATCCTGGTGGCTGGGGAGGCTGAGACAGGTGGATCACAAGTTCCAAGCCAGCCTTAGCAATTTAGTAAGAATTTGTTCAAAATTTAAACAAAACTGTAAAAATAATATATCAAAATTATTTTGCACAGGGTCATCTAGGTGTCCCTACATAATACCTGGCTGGGGATGTGGCTGAGTGGTTTAGCACCACTGGGTTCAGTCCATACACACACACACACACACACACACACACACACACACACACACACACACAAAATGAGTTTGACAATATTGTTTTCCAATTACCTATTTCCAGAAATAAGCCAGTAAAAGAATTATGTAACTTACATCAGATTTATCAATTAACTTTTTGTGGAATGATTTAAAAATTTTAAACTACATAAATGATGTATTTCAAATTAAAAAAAGTGTAGGTAATAACGTGGCAGACTCCTATGTATATTCTTTATTCATTTTTCCATATATAGTTCAGAACTCCCATTATAATAAACAGTTACAGATACACATCATCTTCTCCATCTGTCTTCTTCTTCTTCTTTGTCTCTCTTAGAGCTGAGGTTTTCAAACTTGGCCCCACTGAAATTTGGAGCCAGGTAGTAATTTCTTGTGGAGCAGCTCCACACACTGTAGGATATTTAGCAACATCTCTGACCTGTACTCACCAGATGGAGTAGCATGCCCTTTGACAAGGGCAGAGTGATTCCAAAATGTTTGGGGAAGGCAAATTTCCCCCTTTCAAAAAACTATTGCTTTAGGGCTGGGGCTGTAGCTCAGCAGTTTAGCGCTTGCCTAGAATGTGTGAGGCACTGGGTTCCATCCTTAGCACCACATAAAAATAAACAAATAAAATAAAGATATTTTGTGAATCTACATTTTTTTAACTATTATTTTAGGGCTGGGGCTGCAGCTCAGTGGCTTAGTGCTTGTCTACCATACATGAGGCACTGGGTTCATTTCTCAGCACCACAAATAAATAAGTAAAATAAAAGTCCATTGACAACTGAAAAACAAACAAAAACTACTGCTTTAGAGGTAATTATTAACCTGAAGTCAGTGTGTTTCCTCTCTGCTTTGATTTCTAACTTTCTTATGTTTGTATCCCTAAAAGGTAAACTGTTCTTTGCTTAATATGTATTTCATGTTTTCATCTCCTACCATACATAGTCAATTTCTTTCAGCATTGTTTTTCAGATATAGCAGCATTAACAGATGAAAACTTGATTCTTGAAATTTTACTTCCTGTATTGTATTCCAGTCTCAGAATATATGACATATAGATCCTGTTGCCTTCTCTTAGATTGTTTCCAATTCTTCTCTATCATGGCAATGTAAAATATCCTTGTCTGTGGCTTCTATTGTACTGGTGAGTCTCTCTGTAGAATATTCACCTCAAAGTGAAATTTCCATGTTGGAAGGTATGCATTTCTTCAACTTGGGAGAACGATTTCACAATTCCAATAAATGGTCACATCAATTATTGCTCCATAGCATTAGGTGAGAATTCCTTTTGCCCATGTCTTTGTTGGCCCTGTATCAGCAAACTTCTTAAATGCTTGTTACTTTCATGGGTATAAATGTTATTTCATTATTGTTTTAATTTTCACTTCTCCACTTATCAGTGGAGTAAAACATGTTTTCATTAATTCTCTGGGTGTTCAGGTATCTTTTTTTTTTTTGGTCAATTTCCTATGTATATTCTTTATTCATTTTTCCATTGAGTCTTTTTTTTCCTACTGACTTCTGGATTCACATTCTTTATGATTATATCCATATTATGACATTTTTTGACTTCTGGCTTGGAATTTTAGTGAATTTGTGTGAATGTGTGAATATGTCTTGCTGTATTCTAAATTTCTAATTTTAATGTAGCTAAATTTAATTATATTTTACTTTAATGTATCCATTTCATATCTAGCTTAAGAAATTTTCTGTGATCCCGAGATTGAAAGATTACTTATAGTTTTATCCTAAAGTATTAATGTTTACTTTTCACATGTATTTTGTTATCTACATATTTTTAAGTGTGTATGAATTATTAATTCACTTTTATTCAAATGGAAAACTAGTTCCTATGGTTTTGATGTACATGTGTGGATTTATTTCTTGTCTATTCATTGAGTTCAATTAGTATCTTTGAGCTTTAATTACAATGTTTTGGTTACTATGGTTTAATGGTATCTTTAAGTATAGAAGGGTCCTCATTCCTTTTTTTCAATCACATTTTTTGGCTGATCTTAACCCTTCATTCTTTCACATTTTTCTTTTCAAGATCTGTGGGAAAAATCATTGACATATTTTAAAAGAATAACATTGAATATCTAGATTCATTGATGGAAATTTCATATATTGCTTCTTTTAAATCTTTCCAGTCATGAACACAGTGCAGATATCCATCTTTTTAGGTTTTCTTTTATGTTTTCATACAATCAAGTTGATGTGAGTAATACCCTGGGTGTTTAAAATTTAAGTGAGTCTTTATCATTAGCTTTTTAGTTTGGAAAAAAGTAGTAAAAAATCATATTTGTTCACCTCATGAACAGTGCCTATTAAACTTTTGGAAATAATTTTGGGAAAACAAAAATTAAAAAAAAAAACAGGAAATGAAGGACTTAGGCACTTTTTTCTTCACACACACACACACACACACACACACACACTTTTCTTGAGATGCTGGGGATGGAACACAGGGCTTTCTACATTCTAAGCATTTTTTTTTCTGTAATGAGTATTTTCAATTCTTTTTTATTGGTTTTAGTTTTTAGATACACGACATAGGAATGCATTACAATTGTTATTACACATATAGAACACTTTTTCATACCTCTGTTTGTATATAAAGTATGTTGACACCCAATTCATGTCTTCATACATGTACTTTGGATAATGATGTCCATCACATTCCACTGTCCTTGCTAATCCCCTGCCCTCTCCCACCTCTCTTCCCTTTCTAGAATTCATCTAATCCTTTCATGCTCCCCCTCCCTAGCCCACTAAGAGGAAGCCTCCTTATATCAGAGAAAATATTCGGCATTTGTTTTTTGGGGACTGGCTAACTTCACTTAGCATTATCTTCTCCAATGCCATTCATTTACCTGCAAATGCCATGATTTTATTCTCCTTTATTGCTGAGTAAAAAATTCCATTGTGTATAAGTGCCACATTTTTTTTTTATCCATTCATCCACTGAAGGGCATCTAGGTTGATTCCACAGTTTAGCTATTGTGAGTTGTGCTGCTATAAACACTGATGTGGCTGTGTCCCTGTAGTATGCTGTTTTTTTGTACTACTGAGCTACACCCCTACCCCTATGAATATTCTTAGTTAAAATATATTTTAAATACTACCCAATTTAAAATAGCCATTCTATGTATCCGATTCGCCAGAATTTTATTGAGGATTTTTGCATCTAGGTTCATCAGAGATATTGGTCTGTAGTTTTCTTTCTTTGAGGTGTCTTTGGTTTCGGAATCAGGGTGATGTTGGCCTCATAGAATGAATTTGGCAGAGCTCCCTCTTTTTCTATTTCCTGAAATAACTTGAAAAGTATTGGTATTAATTCTTCTTTAAAGGTTTTGTAAAACTCCGCTGTATACCCATCCGGTCCTGGGCTTTTCTTGGTTGGAAGTCTTTTGATTGCTTCTTCTATTTCATCTATTGATATTGGTCTGTGTAAGTTGTGAGTATCCTCCTGACTCAGTCTGGGCAAATCATAGGACTTAAGGAATTTATCGATGTCTTCATTATCTTCTATTTTATTGGAATATAGGTTTTCAAAATAATTTCTAATTGTCTTCTGTATTTCTGAAGCGTCTGTTGTAATATTGCCTTTTTCATCCCGTATGTTAGTAATTTGAGTTCTCTCTCTTCTTCTCTTCGTTAGCATGGCTAGGGGTCTGTCGATCTTATTTATTTTTTCAAAGAACCAACTTTTTGTTTTGTTAATTTTTTCAATAGTTTCTTTTGTTTCAATTTCATTGATTTCTGCTCTGATTTTAATTAATTCTTGCCTTCTGCTACATTTGCTGTTGTTTTGCTCTTCCTTTTCTAGGGCTTTGAGATGAAGTGTGAGCTCATTTATTTGTTGGTTTTTCCTTTTTTTGAGGAATGACCTCCAGGCGATGAATTTCCCTCTTAAAACTACTTTCATTGTGTCCCATAGATTCCGATATGTTGTGTCTGTATTTTCATTTATCTCTAAGAATTTTTTGATTTCCTCCTTTATGTCTTCTGTAACCCATTGATCATTCATTAACATATTGTTCATTGTCCATGTGATGTAGGATTTTTCCTTCCTTCTTTTATCATTGATTTCCAGTTTCATCCCATTATAATCTGATAAAGTGCATGGTATTATCTCTACCCCTTTATATTTACTGAGGGTTCCCCTATGGCATAATATATGATCTATTTTTGAGAAGGTTCCATGTGCTGCTGAGAAAAAAGTATATCAATTCTATTGTTATGAACATTGAGAGTAGGGAAATTCATAGAGGTAACATATTAGTGGTTCCAGGGATTTGGGGATTGGGAAATGACTGCTTAATGGGTATCAGGGTTTCTCTGGGGATGATGAAAACATTGTGGAAACAGCAGTGAAAGTAATATAACACTGAGAATATATTAAATGTTATTGGATTTTGTACTTTAAAATGATTCAATTGATAAATTCTATATCATCTGAATGTAATGATTTTTTAAACATGAGTATATATTTTAAAAAATGGAGAGAGAAGTTTTTTAAGTTGTCTATCTCTCCCTCTCTCCCAAGAAACAAACAATACAAAACATATCTCAATTTTTATGAATGACATTTTTTTTTCAAATTATGATACTGGTGATTCACAGGAGACTGAATTTCATGTTCCATCCAACACTTGATTATACTTTTAAAGAAGAATCTAATATTTGCCCTTGGAATATTTTAAAAATCTAATTATTCTAAATATCTAGAATTTTGGACACAGTTATCTCTGTTCTCAATATTACTCCAAATATTGAACCTTCTATTCAATATTATTCCAACTTTTGAATTTGAAGCTCAGTACAAAATGAGATGTCAAAATGTAGTTTTCCCTTAAGTCCACATCTAAAATTGTCATTTGGAAGTGGCAATAAGTAGAGCATTAAGAAACTGGTACATATACACACCAGAACATTACCCAGAGTTAAGAGAATAAAATTATTGAATTTGCAAGTACATGGATGGAGTTGGAGAATATCATGCTAAGCTAAGTAAGACAATCTCAAAAAACCAAAGGCCAAATGTTCTTTCTCTCTGATAAGTGGATACTTATCCATAATGGGGGGCATGGAGCGTGGGAAGAACTTTGATTGGGCAAAGGGGAGGGAGGGATAGGGAAGGGGGTATGGGAGCAGGAAAGATGATGGAATGAGATGGACATCATTACCTTAGGTACATGTATGATTGCACATGTGGTGCAACTCTACATCATGTACAACCAGAGACATGAAAAGTTGTGCTCCATTTGTGTACAATGAATTGAAATGCATTCTGCTGTCATATATACCTAATTAAAACAAATAAAAAATAGAGCATTAAACTAGAATTAATGGGATGACGTTGAAAGTGTGACCTAATTAAATGCACATGTAAGCACACTTTTTTTTTTTAAAGAGAGAGAGAGAGAGAGGAGAGAGAGAGAGAGAATTTTTAATATTTATTTTTTTTTTTAGTTCTGGGCGGACACAACATCTTTGTTGGTATGTGGTACTGAGGATCGAACCCAGGCCGCACGCATGCCAGGCGAGCGCGCTACCGCTTGAGCCACATCCCCAGCCGTAAGCACACTTCTTTAAAATTGATGTTACAGCTTAGATACTCCCCAATAGTGCAACTATTCCTAGTTGATAATATGATTTGACAGGTTTTCTTCACAAGTTCATTGCTTTAACCTCACAGTGTAAGCATATATTGGCTTGCCTGATGAGAAAATGTAGTCATATTCAAGAAGTTTAAAATGAAACCTAATGAGTTGTGGTATTCCTGGATTTATGATATCCTGCTTATTAAAGAAGTTTTATACATTGTTGAAAGTCAGTATTTTAATACAAAATTCATATTTTAGTCACTTTTTGTCTCTGCATTCAATATCATTTTCCTGTTCTTCCTCTTGTCCCCAAATACTCTCATTTCTCCCATTCCTCTGTATTCCAGAAGTCTTTTATTAAAAGTCTTACCTTGTGTTCATTACATGAAACATTTTCTCTAAATTCTGTTTGTGTTTCTTCTTGGTCCTTATCCATTCTACTGTCTTACAATCGTTCATGTACATGTACTGTGTCCTTCTCTTAAGGAGTTATCTTCTGGAGCACACATAGATCAACTGACACATAGTAGGACTCTAAAACCAAATTATTAGAAGAACAGAAAATTAAGCAAATGAGTTACACTTGGATGCAATAAATCTCTTGTGCATAAGCCTTGCTATCTTCTCACCATTAATTTCTTATAAAGCTGTAGATAGATAATCATACAAAATTGCCATCATGCATTTCTTATTGGTTGATAGAGTTTGGGTCAGGAATGTCCCCCGAAGGCCTACGTGTTAAAGGCTTAGTTGCCACCTTGGCACTACTGGGAACTTTTTTTTTTTTTCCAATTTCTTTTCTTTTTGGGGGGGGTACAGAATGATAATTTAATACATTATACAATGGGTTTTGATCAAATCAGGGTAATTTTCATTGCATTGCCTTATATATTTATTGCTGGAAAATTTGAACTCTTCTAGTTCTTTACAAAATACATAATAAATTATTGGGAATTATCATAACCCCTCTTCTACAAAATACTAGAACTTGTTCCTCCTCCTTCACTAAATTTCAACACTCACTCTCCTGTGTCACTCCACCCCTTTGTGGCCTTCTCTTTCTAGCTTCTGATGGACAATACTAAAATCAACTTTTTTAGCTTCTAAGTTTAAAGGAGCATTTGAAGAATCTGTTCCAAAGGTGCATGTCCATGTTTAAGTGCCTGGATCCGGAAGTTCCTTGGGTGCATGTCCATGTTTAAGCCCCCGGATCTGGAAGTTCCTCAGGCATCCATGTTTAAGCTCTGGGATCCAGAAGTGCCTCAGGCGTCCATGTTTAGGCCCCCGGATCCGGAAGTTCCTCAGGTGCACGTCCATCTTTGGGCTCTCGGATCCGGAAGTTCCTCAGTCCTCCCTGTTTAGGCTGTAGCATCCAGAAGTTCCTTAGGCGCACGTCCATGTTTAGGCTCTATTATCCAGAAGTTCCTTTGGTGCACTTCCATGTTGAGACTCTGGAAGTCCCTCAGCTGCAAGTCCATCTTTGGGCCCTCGGATCTGGAAGTGCCTCAGGCATCCATGTTTAGGCTCTAGGATCCAGAAGTGCCTCAGGCGTCCGTGTTTAGGCCCCAGGATGTTTAGGATCCGGAAGTTCCTTTGGTGCACGTCCATGTCGAGACTCTAGGATCTGGAAGTTCCTCAAGAGCCCCCATGTTTAGGCCCCCAGGTCTGGAAGTTCCTCAGGTGAGTGTCCATGTTTAAGTTCTAGGATCAGGAAGTTCCTCAGTCCTCCATGTTTAGGCCGTAGCATCCACTACTGGGAACTTAAAGAGTGGAGTCTAGTTGGAGGTCTTCTCATCTAGGGGGCCATGCCCTCGAAAGGGGAATATTGGGCTTTCTACTGCCACTTCTTCTCTTTAATTCCTGCCCATGTATTGAAAGGCTTGCTTTACCACTCACTCCCTGCTATGATGAACTGCCTGGCTACAGGCCCACAGCAACAAAGTCAAGAGAAATGGACTGAAACCTCTGAACCTATGAGCCAAAATAAACCTTTTCACTTTATAAGCTGATTTATCTCAGGCATTTGTTATAGTGATGGAAATCTAACAGATGGTGATTGTAATGCATTAACTAGTTTATCCAGTTACTTCTTATACCTTAACAAGTACTTATGAGCTAATCCCTTAAGTTTTTTCAAGGTGTCCAAATGTTTATGATGACTTGCAACATGAGTATAGATTTTATACCAAGATTCTGCTCAAAAGTGAGAAACAATCTATTATTTGGCTTTGAAAGACATCAATATTTTAAATGCTGAATGTCTATGTTCCCATATAACTGCTGTAGTTTTTCAGCCTTCAGTGTTGCCTGTTTCCTCCACATATGCATCATATGATAAGATTTAGTTTTAGCTAAGAACATATGATGAAATTAGAATTGAACAGCATAGTGCTTAAAAAAAAAAAGAATATGCCAACCATTAAATGGAAACAAGTCAGATACTTGAGGGAATGTGACACATTAATTTCCAGGAATATTTGTGTCTGTGATGTCAATATTCCAGCAGGATACTTTTTTGGAGGATAATGGCTTTGAGCAAAATTGTTTTATGTAAACAAGGTTAGAAAGTTCTTTATTGAAAAGAGACTGGAAGGAAGATTTTAAACTAACTAAACACGTAATGCAACTTTAAGCAACCTTCTTTTGTATTCTAATACAGACATTAAATCAAATATTATTATAGTGGAATGGCCTCTTTCTGTTGTAATAAACTAAAAAACAAAAACAAAAACATAATGGGCTAAAGGCAAAATTGGTAACCCACCCCAAATATTTCAAAAATCATGTAAAGCCTTTCTTTTCTTAAATAGCTGATGGTTATAAAATGAAATGCATTTAAATCCATGGCTAAAGATGATTAAAATATCATACAGACCCAAAGCACTCGAGTTGTAGATGTTCATTAAATTGACCATTAATAACTTGTGATAAAAAGGAATATTACTGCATTCATAAATTTTGTATGCAGATTTTATTAAGCTGGCATGTTATATGAATTGATTGTCTGACATCTTCTGGCTGTGGCCAAAGATAATAGTGTTTCATATGCAGTTTTCTTTAATCCAAAAATTCCAATGGACTATTTCTAGCTAGTTATTATGTTTTTGTTCTGGTTGGCATTTCTTTTGCTTCGTATACAATTAGAAAATATAATTATAGCCTTTGGTATGAAACATTAGGATGTTGGTCATGTCAGCATTTCTATTATAACCCTACTATTTGTGGGGATCCAAGTGTGTGTACGCATGTGTGTGTGTAAAAAGGGACAAACTGTCAGTTTGGTTGACTAATTTGCCTTGTTAATGAATTATTTCCATTTCTTTCTTGAAATGTAGAGGACTCTAGTCAGCTTAATTTAAAGATCATATTTCAGCTGGTTATTGTTTTCAGATCTGAGCCAATGTGATAGGCTTATCAACTTGTTTCTAATGAGCAACCCGGCACCATTTGTCTGCTTATCATTGACCCACCAGATTGCCTTCCCCTTTGTAATCAGTGGAGATCCTGAGTTTGGAACCACAGGGAAGGTCTGAGGGCAATGTATGCTTTTCATGTTAGGGAGATATAGTTTATTGCTCTTCAACCTAACACTTTTCCTTAATTTGCAAAATATATTCAGAATTAGAGAAAATATAGGTAAATGTGTGTTGTAGACTGCCTTGATTAGAGGCCCAGTAATGCTACCTATGTGATTTCATTTATTTTATGTTACTATAACACAATATCTGAAACTGGTAATTTATTAAGGAAAGAGGTTTTATTTTGGTTTATGGTTCAGGAGGCTGGAAAGTCCAAAATCTGTCAAGAACCTTATGTTGCTTTAACTCATGACAAGAGAAAGGGAAGCAACACACATATTAGACAAAACACAAAGGGCAGCCTTACTTTATAATGTCTTGCTCTTTCAAGAATGTACCTACTCTCTGGAGCTCTAAGACACTGATCTCTCTTAATAATCTCATTTCCTTTTAAAGGTCCTGCCACCTCTCAACAGTTATAGTGGGGATCAAATTTGAACATGATTTTTTGAGGAGATAAGCTATATTCATACCACAGAATTGTACAAGTTACTTAACACCTTTATACATGTGTATTTACCTGTAAAATACTGTGATGCTAATGCTTACCCTTTATGCTTGTTTTGAGAATTTAATTTATGCAAAGGGCTCTGAGCAACATAAGCACTCAGTAAATGTGAGCTGTCATTTATACTTAGAAAAATACATGAAATTTATATCTAGTCACTTTTTTTAAATTATCAAATGAGACATGATAATGAAATTACTGCCTTAATATTTGAGGCTGTTCATGGACATAGTTTATCCCCTCAATTTCCTGCATGTTCATCCTGTTAAGAGAGCAAAAATTTTTAGAGAGAGAACTAGGCTTGAGTGCTTGACCTTGGGAAAATAAATTTAGAGACCTTAGCACCCAATTTTGTAATATATTGATAATTGTGTTAAGTATATAATGAGTTGAATATAAATGTTAATTAAAAATAAAATTCAATAGGGGACACATGCTATTAATATAATAGTAAATGGCTCATTTTGTGTCCTCTATGACACTTTATTTTTTTCTGGTACTAGGGATTGAACCCAGGGTGCTGTACCACTGTCCTACATCCTTAGCCCTTTTGAGACAGCATCTCACTAAGTTGCTGAGGTTGGCCTTGAACTTGGGATCCTTCTGCTTCAACCTCTTGAATAGCTAGGGTTATAAGCCAATGCTACCGCACCTGGCTACCTATAACATTTTTTTACCTGTCTAATGGGAGAGGTTTATTTGAATCAACAGATGTGTCTAATGTAACATGTTGCTCTTTTTCATTGTTAATTGTTCAATATTTTCATAATATTTATCAGTTGACCAATTATATATTTTTTAAAATACACAACCAAATAAGGTTGAGTGGAACAATGCCTGTGGCTCAACGAGCATCATGAATATTGATTACCTTACATTATGATTACCTAATTGCTTTTAGAATATTGTTTTATGTGTTGATTTGCTTAATTTACAGTTTTAGAACTTGGCCATGTCCCTGTATTTTGAAATTCATTGCTCATTTTCCTCAAAAGTAAACATTGAGGCTGGAAGAGTTAATTTCTGCCTCTCATTTAATGCATGAGTTAAATAGAAGCTGGTATGCTTATTACTCAGAATGATAAAAAACCGAAGCAGATGACTTTGGTTTGGAGCCTACTGTTTTATGACTGGGAAACTTGAAATCGAAGGAATTCCTCATACTTTCTGACCATCTGTGAGTGTGGCCATCTTTTGGCTATGAAAATTGGCCCAGGACTTCCTGCCAAAACTGAAAAAAGAAATTAGGGTGAGCCTAATGAAAATTAGGCATAGAGCCTCAAAAATTAGCATATTGACTGCTTCTTCTTTTGCAATAATAGTTTAAAAGCCTGTTATGCTAATATAGATGTGCACAGAATCTTTATCTAAAGCCGGCAGATGTTCTAGAGGGTATCTCAGCCAGCGGTAGCATGGTAGAAGCAGGTGTGGGTGATTAGTGAAGTGGGCACAGGTGGCTGTAGTTAATGTATGTGGGGTTAGTGCTGCACACTATCTGTGCCAAGTTGGTGTAAGCTACACTTAAACTCAAGTTTAGTCTCAGTCGTCATGCCGTGGTTTAATTCCATGTGTTTTGTCAAAATACAGACACTGATGAAAGGAGTTTAACATATGCTCCTTTACATTGGACAGCACTGGAAGTTGGAATTTCGATTGTTTTCCCAGAAACAAAAAGGATCCTCACATGTTTTCCAGTGAAACTCATATGTGAGTTTGCCTTCTAAACCTTCTAAAGGTGTTGTTTGCTACCACTGTTGTTTGCTACTTGAACTTGGATTTTCAGATTTTCCCATCGGGATTGATGCTATTTTTAGAGGGAAAAAGATAAAATGAATAGGTATTTCTACATTAGAACTGTCCCTCTTAAGCAAGGGGAGAGAAATAATGATGTTTTCTTAAGGATTATTAATATTTTTCCAACAAATGTTATTGTGACAGAATGTTTATTTTTCTAACACCTATTTGTACTGTTAGTGCTCTCTTGGAAATCCTGATCTATTAAATATCACCTCTTTCAATTCTTGACCCATCTTGGACATTCTCTCTATGGCAGAATGTGTAGAGTTATGTAAGTGAAAACTCAAGAAGGATTAGCAGAAGTTTGGAATAGACTTTGTTCATTTGCAGACATTCAAATTATTCAGGAAAATATCTGTACTTTTAGCTATTAGACATCTGGTCTTTCTTTAGTTCCTTGGACATATTGACTTTGAGAGAGTTAAATAGTAGGTATTTTTTTAATCAAGAAAGCAATTATCTATGGAATAGTAAAACTTGTTTTATTGCAGAAACTAAATTGAAAAAGTTTCTTCCTGGAATCTGTACACATTAGTTATTATGTTTTCAACAAAAACTTTTGACAAATCTGAGATAACCTGCCCTTTCCACTTATTTAAAATGTACATCATAGTTACTAGTTATATCACATATCATTTAGCTGGAGAGTTACCTAATACAGGGCTTGCACTTGTTTATCCCAACACAAGACTGGCTGGGATTCTGTTTAAACATAAATGCTGGCTTAGTCACACTGGTTATTAAAATACTGAAATAATATTTATCTTGTATAGAGCTATTGCTCTGAGTTCCCAAGGATTCAACACTGCCATTCTAGGTGTCCTGGGCCCTTCCTGTGATTCTACAACCACAGAATTAATGGCTGAACTTCCTGCTACAGCAACACTGCCAACTTCTAGTTGCTCTATCCCTCATTGGATGTCACTTCTGAAGAGTCCTATGATAAATGTCAGTTGAATACATAGAGGATAAATGGAATCGGAGGCAAGGGAAAAGTATCTTTAAAATTTGCTATGAGATTTATTTAACCATAGAATCAAAGGTTGGCATCGAATCACAGCAAACATGAGCCAGGCCTATAACAATACTTCAGTGCCTAGAAATCTGCTAGGAAAATAACAGGGACTCAGTAACCCATCTATAGACTGAGCATCTCAAATCTCTCTTTAACTGGCTCACAGTAATCAGATGATTGTTCAGCAAGGACCCTGCTGCTCTGGTTTCCTGATCATTTCACGGAGGTGCATATTTAAGTCAAAGGAAACGTGCACTTCTCTTTATATTTTAAGTAGCTGCAAAGGCCTTGTCAGGGTTTTCTTTCTAGAAACATTTGCATTGACAAGAACATTTACATTGGAGCTACAGAATGCTGGCTTCATAGTCTTGTAAATAGTTGAATAAACAACCTTTAATACCTGGCATTTTAGAATGCTATTTAAAAGGTTCATCCAAAATCTATTTACTTTAGCTGCCAAAATAGATTTTTTGGGTAATGAACTTGAACTTTGTCACTGTGTTACATCTTTGAGCTAGAAAAAGGGAGATGAAATTAGGAAGAAAGTTGTTGTATAAATAGCATAGCATTAAAGACTGCATCATCTCTGTCTTGTTGGGTGAATGAGATAAACTCAAGATTCACTCTTTTGTACTGTAAAGCTTGGTGATGAGTGTTGTGAATTTACAGATTTTTTTTTTTTCACTGCCTTGGCAAGTTTGAAATAGCCAGGCACCACAGGAAGCCCTAAGCATCAAGTAATTGAGAGGCAAGTTTAAAATAGATTACTCTGGCCTGTAGAGGTATATATAACTGTACCTATTAATTGCTGCTCTTAAGGCCAGTATTTTCAAATGATCTTGAAAGAATGTGACATCAGAGGCGAGCCTTCCAGGTGTCTTAGAGCAGAACATGGAATTCTCTCAAGTGTGGCTTTCATGGGTGGATCCCCTACTTGGAAAATATTTCCATAGTTAATGTTCCTGACTCTGAGCAGTAATTAAACTTGAAAAAGAATGATAATTATGAGATGGCAGGAGCTGACCTTAGTCAGTTTCTTGTTCTACTCTCAGTAGCCCCGTTCATTCTTCCTGTTCCTGTTTCCCTCCACCAGAGCTCTTAGATTTGTGTCCTCAAATGCTGGGTACAGAGACAGGAGAGGAGAGGATGCTGCTTTGACTTGCTTAGCTTAATCTCTCATTCATCCCCTTACATGCTGGGTACCCATGGTCAATTCTCCAAACCTTTTCAGGGTTGTTTTAAAAATGCAATAAAGTCAAGCCAAAGAGACTAGCTAAGGGTCTGGCACACAGAAATTCCTTAACAAATATTGATTCTTATTTATCATGTACTTTGTGTTTATGGTGAGCCAGTTTACTTGTGACCTGATTATTTGGTTAGAAATCACGTGTCTGTGTCTAAATCAGTCACTCTCAAAAATTCTGAAGAACTGATAATCTCTAGTTGCATTTTGTACTGTCTCTGAGATAGCAATAGGTCAGTGGTTTTAATAAAAACATACTTAAGCTAACTGTATTCAGAAATTTCATTGCCATACAAGTTACTAGCAATACTAAGAAGTTTTTAAAAATTAGTTTGGGACTTAAGAAATAAATGAGACAAATGGAAATTTGAATACTTTATGGTTAATATTTGTGGGTTTTCATTATTGTTAAGTTTTGATTTTTAAAATTTATTTAATTTTGTTAATTTGTTAACTTTTAAGGTTTTATTTTTTTTCCTAGAGACCGACTTTTTTAAGGCTTTGCTTTTATTTTTTTTATTTTTTTTCAGTTTTTCCAAAATATATTTATTGTGCAAAAAAGAAAATGATGATGTTATACATTTGGCAACAAAACATTCTTCCACTTTTTCTGCCCCTTCAGGTCAGGGAGGAAAGCTTTGGAAAAATAACAGTGCTCAGGTTCCATTGCATTACTCACATTGACTATGTGAGGACCATCCACCTGCAAGATGAAAATCTGCATCCAGATTCCCACTGCCTCCACCTACCATATCAGTGTTTCAAGATATGTTTTAACTTTTCTCTACCATCAAGTAAGAGTCTGAATTCTAGACCACATTAGTTTCACAATCCACAATTAATGCTATCACAAAAATTTATATATTTAACCATGTAGAGTGAGGAATGATTTTTTTTCTTTTTTTTTTAATTGGTTGTTCAAAACATTACAAAGCTCTTGACATATCATATTTCATACATTAGAATCAAGTGGGTTATGAACTCCCAATTTTACCCCATATACAGATTGCAGAATCACATCGGTTACACATCCACATTTTTACATAATGCCCTATTAGTAACTGTTGTATTCTGCTACCTTTCCTATCCTCTACT
Organism: Spermophilus citellus; assembly: GCF_964194105.1. NCBI lineage: Eukaryota > Metazoa > Chordata > Mammalia > Rodentia > Sciuridae > Spermophilus > Spermophilus citellus. The sequence continues at coordinate 53,863,888 of NC_138184.1, read as the reverse complement.
ATCCCCCCTCCCCTCCCATCTTCTCTCTACCCCATCTACTGTAATTCATTTCTCTCCTTGTTTATTTTCCCTTTCCCCTCACAACCTCTTATGTGTAATTTTGTATAACAATGAGGGTCTCCCTCCATTACCATGCAATTTCCCTTTTCTCTCCCTTTCCCTCCCACCTAATGTATCTGTTTAATGTTGATCTTTTCTTCCTGCTCTTCCTCCCTGCTCTGTTCTTAGTTGTTCTCATTATATCAAAGAAGACATTTGGTATTTGTTTTTTAGGGATTGGCTAGCTTCACTAAGCATAATCTGCTCTAGTGCCATCCATTTCCCTGCAAATTCCATGATTTTGTCATTTTTTAGTGCTGCGTAATATTCCATGGTGTATAAATGCCACATTTTTTTATCCATTCATCTATTGAAGGGCATCTGGGTTGGTTCCACAGTCTAGCAATTGTGAATTGTGCTGCTATGAACATCGATGTGGCAGTATCCCTGTAGTACGCTCTTTTAAGGTCTTCAGGGAATAGTCCGAGAAGGGCAATAGCTGGGTCGAATGGTGGTTCCATTCCCAGCTTTCCCAGGAATCTCCATAAGGCTTTGCTTTTAGAGAGATACATACAGAAATGCATAAGCTCAAATTATGTCTATGAGGGGCTGGGGTTGTGGCTCAGTGGTAGAACACTTGCCTAGCATGTGTGAGGCACTTGGTTTGAGCCTCAACACCACATAAAGATAGAGGTATTGTCTGTTTACAACTAAACAATAAAGATATTTTTTAAAAATTATGTCTATGAAATGTATCTAAATAATATAGAAAGGAGGAGTGGAGAAGAGCAGCTAAAACAAGACTGATCGTGAATTGATCATTTTTGCAAGATAGTGGGTACATCAAGATTTATTTTTACTTGTCTATTTCTGTATATACTTGAAATTCTCCATACTACAATTTATTTTTTATTAAATATTTTTTAGTTTTCAATAGACCTTTATTTCATTTATTTATATGTGGTACTGAGAATAGAACCCAGTGCCTCACACACACTAGGCAAGCACTCTACCATTGAGCCATAACCTCAACGCCCCCACACCCCGTACTACAATTTTTAAAGAAAATACAAACTAGGTTAGAGACTTGAAACCCAATCATTATTAGTAGGCAGCATTAATCATGAGCTCTACAGCAGCTATAATGAGGTAACCCGGGCTTAGTACATGGATAAATCAGTGGATGGCTAAAAGAGATAAAAGTAGGCTATAAATGACAGAAGGGTTCCCATCTGTTAGGGTAAGTTGACTTGAAATATATGGTCAAATCCAATTTTATTGGTGAGAGAATGTTCACTAAAACATAAAATATGCATGATATCTTTTTGGATAAGGAGAAGTATTTTGGCTTTGTTTATAAAAATCACATCTTTGAAGCATAAAAGGCTTATATTTGAAGTTGTTAGGATTTACTGACATCCAGAATATTACCTTAAATAATTAATGGAGGAGACATGAGAGCCTGTCTCTCTGTGACCTATAGATTTTTCGTCATCAGAGGAAGAACCAACAGTATACATGCTTTCTTTGCCTAACCTGTGAGGCCCCTCTGGAGGTATACTAAATTTGCTGATGGATCCTAAACTGATGGATTAATGTTTGATGTTAGGCAGCTTTGGGGAATTGTTCAAGAGATTACAATTGTGGTAGACAGGAAATATGTGCTTTTTATGATCAGTTCAGTACTAGTTCTTTGTGACCCTCTATTTTATGATCGGATTTTGCTTTTTTGTAAGCACATGAATAAAATGCATCTGACATGATTTAATCTTTTTCTTCCCTAATTAAAAAACCAAAATCTTTTTTTGAAATGCCATCTCTGAATCACCTCTTTTTTTTCACTTTATGTACTCTTCATTTCATGTATTTTTTCAGTATTTTTGTACCTTTTTCCACACTTGAATTTGTGCCTTTTTCAGATCCTACTAGGAACTGACAGCATATATTATTTTTTGAAGGTGGGCATTGTGGGGAGTGTTCTCTGTAACGGGTGCCCAGAAGAGTCGTATACTCTGGTATTTTATGTTGATTAGTAAAGTCTTAGACAAATAACTAATCATAGGGAAACTGTCTAGAATAACTGCATCTTCAACTCAGAGGTAGTATCTTTATTTATCTGTGATCTCACTGCAATTAGTAATCATAGTTCACCTTTCCATATACAGATCCCAAACTCTGTGGATTCCTCAGTTTTCAGGGGATTGTAAGGCCTTTGATTCTATGTACTTGCCCTCCCCAAATACTTATTGCCCTCCTTCTCCTCCCCAGCCCACTTCAACCCTTGGATGTTGTGCCAATGGACCATTGCCATCTTGAATCAATGGCATTAGGATCTTCTAGGACACTCAAAACTTTGTATCCTAATGAAAAGATTGCAAACGCTTTTGGCCACTGTTGCATAGCACTATAACTTTGTCAGTTAAGGGACAAAGTCATATTTCCTTTCTTCCTTGGAGAATCAATAATGTGGTCACACTGGCAGAGACAGGCACGTCTGACCACAGGCAGGCAGTACATTATTTTCAAATCTCTCTTCTCCCAAAGGTCCCTCAAGTCTAGTCTTCTTTGACAGTTTCATCATGAATGTTCTACAGTCTTGCTGTCCTGGGCAACGTTAGAAAAGTTTCATGGAAAACAATATAATTAATACAGTGTCTTTTTACTAGATCCCATCTGTAATTCCCAAAGCAATAGTTATATTACATTTCACTTCAAAAGCACACTCCATGGTATGTGGCTTGGATTTGATATGCGATGTGATTATACCCTCAGTGTCATTGGGAATTTTAAGTGTCTTCTATGAATATTTTTTCTGTACCTTCAACTCAGAGGTAGATTTCAGCATATTCTGCTGTTTCATTTATTTTTTTTTTCATTTCTTCATGCAAAATATTGGAGTGCTGGCTGTGTGTAAAAGATTTTGCAATGTAAGTGAGGGAACATGCAGTGTGGTAGGGGAAAGAGGTGATAGGTGACGCCTATAGCACAGTGCAGACACGGAAATGGTGGTGGGTTTAGTGGCATTATTACTACTGCTGCTGCTGTTGCATAGCACTGTAACTTTGATGTCAGTTAAGGGACAAAGTCGTATTTTCTAGCATTGTCACCATCACTATCAACCTTCCAGTACTTTTTGCCAGATTAATTCCATTGCTCTTTATAGATATGGCAATTTCTTTGCTATAAGAGACACTAAGAAATTAGGGAATCATTGGTAGGTAACTGGTTTGAAGGTAACAGTCATATCAAGGTCTAGATTGTTTTCTGGAAATGAAATACATTCTAATTTGTTTAACTTCCTTGCCCTTGAATTTAGTGGCTAGGATTATTCTCTTAATATATTGACCAGGACAAGACCCAGGTCATTTCATCCAATTGTTTCAAAGAGTCCTAGCTCTACAGTCAGACTTCTTGGGATCACTTCTTGGTTCCCACTCTGGTAACTATGTGACCTTAACTCTGACTCATTTCTTCTTCTGCCAGCACAGATCATGAGACTAATGCTTATTGGAAGGATTAAATTTGAAAGTCAAACAAGTAGCTCCCCAGTGCCTGGCACTTGCTGAGCAGTCAATATGTCAATTCTGTAATTTTTGTCATTGCTCTACTTGTGTTATTACTGTTTGTTGTTTATTTTGTTGTGGTTATTCAAATCCCGAAGACTAATTTTCTGCCTATTACTCAACAATGAATCTCCATTCTTCTGTATGTTCTAAACTCTCTGCTTTATAGAGTGAGCAAATAGAATCAGACCAGACCAAGATAACTCACTCTTTCCTCATAGCATATACACACTAGAAGGATGCTGCTCCCTAATTTAATAACAGAAGTTTGGGTGAAATCATGATAGATTCTCAGTTTATCACTAAATCCAACTGTGAGCTTCTTGCCCTCCACAATAAAACTGTTTATGACCTGCACTTGATTTCTGAGACATTGCATGGAAGTTTGTGTTTTATATATGTTTATATCCACATGCCTATAGTGATTGTGTATGTATCCATACATATACACACACAAACTTGTGTCAAGAAATCCCCCTACCAGAAAAATATCACTATTGTATATCTAGAATGCAAACTTTAAATAGCACTTCTTAAAAACACTGCAGTTTTTACTGGGTTATGTCTAAATCTATAGTAATTGCCACATGATATGATTAGTTGGATACCTGGCAAGGTAGTCCACGTTCATTATTAATAAGCTAATGATAATAATATCAAGGAGCCTTTAGTAAATAACCCAAAACTATTAGAAACCTAGGGACAAACACTAACTCTCTAATTCCCTCCCTGCATATCTCTTCAAAGAAAAGAAGTATATAATGAAAAGATGAATGAACCATATCCTAATTCTCTCATTAGAACCTTCCTTTTGTGTTCCAGTCATTTTTTTGGTTTTTGTTATATCTCAGGCTATAATATAAAAACATACATACACTGTAGTCAAGGGAGAACTGAAAAATGTGAAATACATTTCAAGGTCCTCAAATAGTTAAAATTATCCCCCCCCAAAAAATGGGTTAACTTTCTTTTGATTTCGTATATATTGCCTACTTTCATAAGGAAAAAAGTGAAAGTTATTGTTTGAATATATTATAATTTTTTAAATACTTAAATGTATATTTCAGTATTACATATAAAATACTCAAGTTATATAAATATATAGTTAAATATATGATATAACTTTGAGATATATATAAAATTGCCAAAAAAGTGAATGACCAAATAATATATTTTTTATGGTTTGTTTACCTGAATCCAGTGATGCTGGAAAACAGCAGTAGGTAAAGAAATCTTGTACCCTTTGTGTTCTGAAAGACACTTGTCAAGAGCCATCCTTTTCTGTAAAATTTGAAAAAGACCAAGGAAGAGGCCCCTCTTTATGTAAGGGACAAAAGCAACCTTACACATTTCTGTAATTTGCATTTTAAATCACCTGAACTCTTTGGACCTCCTGACCAAATTTAATTAACCAAACTTTAGTCTGGGTTCTCTCCTTCCCTTAGACCATGTAACTTTGTCCTGATCTTTTATAAGGAATGCATAGCAGTCTGTCTTCCTGGGAATTGGTTGACTGCAGGGAAAAACTTTCATTAATTGCCCTTTCAGGCTGCTTACTCATCCCCTCTTCTGCACCCCTGTTCTTATAAGTCTTGTTTACTCCTTCCTATACAAGAAAATTCTTTTTAGCTCATTTGCCCATTTATTAATGGAGGGGGGGGTGGCATTAAGCCTCTTGAGTTATTTATATATTCTATGATATTAATCCTCTATCAGAAGAGAAGCTACCAAAGATTTTTCCAATTGATAAATGGGCAGATGAACTAAAGACACCCTTGTCAAAAGAAATACAAGTGGCCAACAAATATACAGGGTAAAAACATTCAATATCATTAGCAATTAGGGAAATGTAAATCAAAACTACACTGAGATTTCATCTAACTCCAGTTAGAATGGCACCAATCAAGAATATGAACAGTAATAAATAGTGGAGATGATGTGGAGAAAAAGAAAGGCTTTTGCAGTTAGTGGAATTGTAAATTAGTACAATGAGTATGGAAATCGGTGTGCAGTTTACTCAACAGACTAGGAATGGAGCCAACATATACTTCTCTTCAGTGTTTATCCTAAAGAATAAAAAGTTGGCATACTACAGGGATGTATACATGCCTGTGTTTATAGCAGCACAATTCACAATGGCCAAGCTATGGAACCAGCCTTGTTATGTCAATGGATGAATAAGAAAATGTGATACACGCAAACACATACACACAATGGAGTTTTATTCAGCCCTAAAGAAAACTGAAATTCATTTGCAGGAAAATAGGTGGAAGGGGAAATACTTCAAAATCATATTGGCCATATTATATAGTGTGCATATATGCATATGTACACATATGTAAGACATATGCAATCCCATCATATATAAATATAATGAGCAAATTTTTTAAATATGGAAAAAACAGCATTCTTTTTTGTGTGAACTTTGTTATCCTGGCACATCTCGAGGTCAGAGAAAATGTCTTGTGATGGCAGCACTGTCCTTCCCCTTATGCAGTCATCTTTTCAAATAGTCTTTCTTAAATACAGCTCTGTTTTTATTTGGATATTTGCATTTATTCCCTCTGTATCTTGTGATGCTGTCTGGTCCCAATGTTTGAAGCACATTTAAACTAATCATAATTAGAACTTAATAAATTCTAGGCTCTCTCCATGGTTTTATTGAAACATTAGCTATTTTTTTTTTGTCTCCTACAGGGGGAGTATTTTTATTTATATTTCATACCTAGAGATGGTGAAGTTCAGGTTTATTGAGTAACTTTGCAAGTTGTGGATCCCTCTTAATGAGAGGGATGGGATTTGAAGTCTGTGTTGACCAACTTGATGGCCCTTTGATTTCTTCTGCCCCTGCCTCCATTGGCTCCTTGGGGTGATGGTTACTATGGAAAGCGGCAATGACTGACCACAACAACTCTGCCACTGAGTGCACAGTTCCTGCTCAGGTCTTTGCCTTTTCCCATATAATACCACAAAATTGGGAGGTTGAACCATCATTATCCCCACTTTGTTTACACTAAGGAAGCATGGGGTTTGAGTTGGTTAATCAATTGGCACAGGCATCTGAGGTTGTCTAAGTGACTATGGCACTTGTCACCTTCCCCTTATGATGTTCCACAGACTGTCTGCTTTTCTGGATGTGGGCCCCATGGGTTCCTCTGTGGTCTGCAGTAGTGCTAAGCACACAAGTGCCCCTCCAACTCGCCTGCCCTGGTTCAGCCTAGGCTCTAGGAGTGATGGAGCTTTGTCTCAAAATAATGACCAGGGTATTAAATCCATCTTCCCCTTAGGTTAAGTTAAAACTTATTTGTTGTTTATCTGAAATGTTTTGAAAAATTCAGAATTAATGCAAGAATGAGTTTAAGAATAAAAAGTCTTAACTAGGGAAAGAATGCTTTTTAGATCTGTAGAAGGTATCATTTTAGCCTGAGTTACTCTCCTCCCTGAGACCTTTCTTTAGTTTCCTCATCTGTGCATTGAACTTCTCAAGATACCAAATTGATGGAAATGTTGTGAAGACGAGAGATGAGTGTGTGGCCCAGTGCCCAGTCCACAGTAAAGTCTGCACTCATTCCTGCAGCTATCATTGCTCTTACTATTAGCTTTTCTTTTTTCCCCCAATTGATCTGTTTATATAAATAGTATCTTTTTATTATATGATCAAAGCTCTAGAGGTAAGTAATGGCAGATAACAACCTGGCTCATTCTAACAATCAGTTGTGTTTACTATTTAAATAGTGCTATTTAAAAATTGGAATTGTATTTTATCAAGAGTAATGCACATGTGAAATTGGGCCTCCTGTGCTTTAATTTTACTATTTCAGAGATGTAGTTAATGATTTTCTTGCCTAATCATTAATAAATGCAAAAGTTATAATATAAAAATGAATATTATAGAACTTCCAGAACACTCCAAAACTACTCATTAATTTAGCCCTATAAAATTGAACTATAAACATGACTGGAGTTTTTATTATATATGAGCATGACAGAAGCCCGTGGGGGCTTCATCCATTCTCCATTGCTCTATTTAGTTGATTTAAGATTCTGAGGCTTATTCTTTCATTAATTCTGAATTTTTCAAATTATTATAATGTGAACATATGTTCATTTTTCCTGGGATGAAAAATATAAACTTAATGAGGAAAATTATTTAGGTTTGGTATACCAGAAAAAACGCGAGTCTTTGGTGGTGTTACAGTCAGGGTGACCCTCCCTGCCTGCTCTCTGTCTCGTCCACTTCATCTCACTTGATTGCTGGTTGAGCAGACAGAGCCCCTGTCCTGATTGTGTCACTGCTCCTGTTAGGAAGAAAAATGCATCAGAATTTATGGAGATATCTTTTTCCAGTTCTGAATATAAGGTTCTATAAACGTCCTTCCAAAAAATGTCTCTACCTATGAAATGTCAGCCAGTGTTATCTGCAATCCCTTGTGTGCTGAGGTTTTCATATGGAGGCACTCTGACTTAACTGCTCCAAAAGAAAAATTTTTCCCATCCACTCATTACCTCTGCTTTTGTTTTGTTACTTAATGGCCTTTTCATTGTCAGTTTTTAAACCTTGTGGTACTTGTCTCCCCTCTTCTGTTATCTCTCCAGATTGTACTTAATTCTGTCTTCATAAAGTTTCTGACATTCTCCATTGTATTCCCATTTTCATATCCAAGGGTAAGATTGCTGGGTATGTGTACCTGTACTTGCCTGAGCTCTGCCTTTCTATCCCACTGTCCCTTTTCTCTGTTTTTGTCTCTTTGTCTGAAAATTTTAATAGATTCCTAATTGATCTCCCTGCCTCCAACTCCCCTAAGCCCTTTAGTTAATCTTGGAACAGTGCTCATACAAATTAAGTGCTTTAATTACTATTTGATTTGAATCGAATATTATTGAAGAAAATGGCTACCTATGTGGGGATGAATTTTTGTCAGCATCATTGCGTATCTTGAGCAGCACTTGGAGAAAAGGGAAGCACCTCTTTGAAGACTGTATACCTGTTTGTTAAATCTCCTTTGCATCATTTATCGTAACTCACTTTGGCTTGTAATCAACATAATAGCTTTTGCTTTCTCAAAAATAAAATATTTTTTGAAGAAAAGGATCAACGCTGGAACATGCATTGTACTAGTATAGAAGTACTCAGTCTTTGTAAAATGAATAGAATAAGAAACATTTCTATAATATTACATTAAAAGAGATAAATGTTGGGTTGTCAGAAAGCTTAAATGAATAATGGTATTTGAGGCATTTATTTTTCCTCAAATTTATGATATAATTACTGCTATTTAAATTTTCCTTCAACTTACTTAGATGTCTTTGGGATTGGGGTCTTTTGGACACCTAAGGCATTAGACATTTTCCTATCTTGTCAGAAATTTTGTAAGAATTATGAATACTTTCTGTCCTCAATGAGAAAACAGATGATAGAGTTGAAAGGCAGCAAAGACTAGAATTATATTGAAAGCTGAACACTGTACAAAACTTTGCAGAATGAAGAGCGGCCATGTAATTTGAAGAAATAAATGAGCCTGAGAATGCATCAGTTTAAAAGATGAAATCTTATGATATAATCTTGGCATGCAATTAGGTTAATCAGTTAGTAAAAATATGATCATTGGTACCACAGCAATCCCTTTATTTGAAATATGACTCTGCCTATCTTATAATTTAATGGTGGAACATTCATTGGCTGGACTTAGCCTGGAGGCTTTTTATTTCATATCAGGAATGCAAGGAGACCTGGAAAGATCTATTTCTGTTCCTTGGGTCATGCCTTTTTGAGCAGGAGACAAGGGGATCTTTTGGTGACCTCAATTCTGTCCTAGCGTTGCTTATTATAGACATGATTTTACTTCTGTTTACTTTTGTGCTTCCAAAGGATTATAGGGGCTAATGAGGATGCTTTTGTGACAATACCAATGCCAAATTATGCAGACAGGGAACAAATGATATGTCCTCCTACAGCAAGATCCTATGCTGTGATAACCTTTCTTGCTGCAGACTTGATGGAAGGGCCGCAAGTCCAACAGGAAGTGGATTTTTTTTTCTACGTAAAGTTATACTGATTGGCAGACAATAAACAACTGCTAACACTATCCTCTATTGTGCTGAGCTCTCTGCTATTTAGTCTTGATACACGAGTGTAAGGTATATACTCTTACATTCTCCATTTCACTTACATGGATGCTGTGCTCAGAAGAGTTAAGAAAATGGCTGAAGCATCGGCCAGAGCCCAGGTTCTTATAACTTCAAGGCCATGTCCAGGTCCTCAGCAACTCCTGTGGATGTGTTATTGCTTCTCCTGCATTAAAATATTTGTGAGATCATGATTCGTTGAATTCAGAATTTTATACTCCTCTCCTCCAATAAGTGGTGGATTTCCTAAAGGTTTCTTTCCTCTGTTCAGAGAGGGAGGTATGGAAGGAATAATGGAAGGAAAGCAGAGAAATGTGCATTTAATCACTATCAAAGAATGCTAGTTTTAAGACCTGTAATTTTGATTGAAAAACCACATCCCACAGAATTTTGCCCATTGGTTAGTGTTCAGTGGTTGGTCTGATATGATTAAATCCCTATGTATGAAAAGAAGAAAAATAATTTTCTCTTCAGGGAAATAAGTTTGTATATATATCCTTTTTCATTGATTTGAAGATTTTCTTTTTAAAAAAAAAAACTGATTCCCTAGAGATAAGAAAAACAGGATTTTTTCTTCTCAACATTTACATGAAATAACACCTAAATACTTCTAAGTGTGAACAAATCTCCTATGATATTCAATAATGTGATATATCTGTTTCCTTCTGCCACATACAAATGAGATTTTTGAAGAGAGTAGCATTATTTTTAAACTTTCTTATTCTCAAATCTCCCTTCTATGCTATAACACAAGGATCTCTTGAACTGCTTCCCAGGCAATGGGAATTAGGTGGGAATGAGCTGGAGGGGCCATCTCAGCAAGGCCCAGCACACAGGTCTCAGTTCAAAGAAGACTGTAGGGGAGTATTCAGAAACACATGGAACAATCCAGAATAGGGTTGGCCCATCTGTTGGGAAGACTGTGCTGGGTTGGACATGATCATAAGGATCTCACGTATATAGGTACATCCATAGAAGCATTTGAAAGAACATACATGGCCAAGTGATTCCACCTGAACATCTCCATGACCTCCCATTGTCTTAGGCTCTGCCCTGCCTCATATTTACTTGCAGAAGGAAAAAAAAATGCCACCTGTGAAGTTCAAATAGGTAATAATTTGAAGTGATCATATCACACCTAAATTGTTCACTGCTAGACAAAAGATCCCACTATGACATAGAAAATGATCTTGAGGTCTACTTTGTAGCTGCCACCTTCTCATCTGAAGGGGGATGTTACCTAAAATGAAGAGAACAAAGTTACACATCCCTTTTATTAGTTACTTGATTTCAATTTAGTTGAATCACTGAGTATGGTAATTTCTTCATGGGCCACTGGATAATCTTTCTAGCCCCCCAAAAGAGAGATCCCAGGAGGCAGGTTTATTTAAGAGTATTACATATATTCTAGGCTTTGGGTTTCTGTAATTCTTAAAATAATAATGGTACACATGTAATTTGGGGTTGATTTTTTTTTTAACAAAAGGAAAGTCGTGAATAAAACTATGGAATAATATATTTAATTCCAAACAATTTCATAAAAATAATCAGACTTTTGGCACATCAAGAACTGGTTCAAATAAATATTATGCTTTTCAGTGAGAAGAAAAAAATTATTAGATTGTATAGTGGAATGAGAAAAAGTAAAAATATTTTTCCCCTTAACATTAAGGGCAATTTCTTAAGAAAGATTTTTTTTTTCTCCCAGTGTTGTTATGTCAATTTTTAAAAACCAACTTAAAATATATTTCCTTTAAATAGAGTCCTAAGTTAGAGATTGATGAGTAAGGATCCCTTAAATTCATATCTTTCTTAAGTTGATTCACTACTTCCAGCATGAATTTTCTTATGAACAAGGAATGAAAAAATATTTAGCTGATATGGGCCATCTGGCATTAAAATGTAGAAATTTGTCTTCCAGCCTGCATCTATTTTAGAGTGACTATTGGATTAGAATTCAAATGAATCCAAAATAGTAAATTCACAATTTAAAGTTTAATGCTTTGGAAATTGTAAATCACAGCACATATGGGATGATACATGTTTTGGGAGAAGTAGGCCTTCCTAGCCCACATTAAAATTAAAGCTGTCTGTGTTCTGTGTTTATTGAATATATTTATTTACCAAGGTGGGTCTGAATAAACTTTTCCTACGATTTTAATCTTCTTGGGATTTTTAAAAACTAAAAAATTATATTTGTCAAATTATTCTGAATTCTATATATTCATTTCCGATCTTTATAAAGTTTCTTGGAAAAAGTAATGGCTCTCCTTGACATTTTTGCATGGATGTTTTTCTTTTTTATTTATATTTTTATAGCTGCATTATAATTATATAATAGTGGATTTTATTTTACATATTCCTGCATGCACCCAGTATAGCAATATAATTTGGCAAATTTTGTTTCCCAGCACCTCCCCTTTCCCTTCTTCTTCCTTCTCCCTCATCCCCATCCTCTTATTTCTTCTTTTTTTTTTTTTTTCTATGAGGAAAAACATATGACCCTTGGCATACAGTGACTTTGGCTTATTTCATTTAACATGATGCTGTCAAGTGTTGTTCATTTTCTTGCAAATGATATAATTTCATTTTTATTTGTGGCTGAATAAAACTCCATTGTGGATATATTGTGTGGTTCAATTTTAAAACAAGGTGTTGTATTGAAAATAAGTTTTGATTCCCATGGTCAATATAGTTAATCTGAAGACACAGAACTCCTTTTGCTACAGACTTCTTGTTCTGACAAGATGGAGTATTTGGGCAATGATTTTAATAATTAGGATGGCCAAGAAACTTTATCCTATTCTATGTTTTTCAAATTATGTTCTGATAAGGTTTATTCCCCCAGGGATGTGGAAGAGTTCAACATCAGTTCAATAGATAGATCCACTGAAGGATTTTTTAATCTTCAAGTTACTTGGTCTGTAAATATGCATGGTGAAAGAAGGCTATAGAAGCAGTGTTTCCCTGACTATTGGGTCCTTGGAATATTTTGTCAGACTTCTGTTTTGCAGATTAATGGAAGGACCCCTGTTGAAAAATGTCACCTTTCTACTAGAGACTTTCTTGGGTATACCATCAAATTCCTCTCTGCCTTACTCCACTCCAGTGTATTTGGACATTTCTAAAATTGGAAGGCAGTTTGTAATTATCATATGTATTTTTCATAATAATCATATATGTGGGGTTTTCCCCCTTAATTCCAGGATGATTATGCAAAAATGACAGTGCCTTTGAATGAAGTAAATTATTAAATAATGCAGCTTTTAATTCCAATTCATTCAATATATTCAGCCTAATCCATAGGAAGTACATTATTAAGTGAAAAGAACTGAGTGAGAAGAAACAGGATGTTTGGTGGGAAATACACTTACTACAATACAATGAGCATTGTTTCCCAGAATTTCTGATATCTGGTTAAAAAATAATAATCACTGTTACTCTGTGGCAGCTAACTATGGTTCAGCTCAACACCAATTGTTATTTTGTACATGTATCTGTGATAAGTGTTATATTTCATTTTTAAATTGAGGAAATTAAGATTTAGGCCCAGCAATTTATCAGCTTTACTAGCTGATGAAGAGTGAGATTTTAATCCTATGCCTCCTGATTTTCACAGCCAACTCTTTGTTTTAGTTAATGATTTACATTTAATATCTGCTTCATGAATACCATTTTATAACTTAGCATGCCAATGATTCCCAGAAATGGATCAGCATGAGAGCTTGGGAAACCATGGATTCCTAGGTTCAACCCCCCAGAGACTTAACTTGCACTGGGGGGGTGGTTGGGTAGCTGAATTTTAAAACATCAATACAAGGACTCCAAGTGATTTTGATAAAGCCATTATGAAAAATGCCTCTCTTTCCACTGAAGATAAAAAATGAAGTTGAATGCAGCTAACCCCAAACCATGATGAGCATAATTGAATGATGTATGATGCCTGTGTTGGGCCTTGGCATCTGGACCGTGGCAGTCAGGCTGTGTTGAGAGAGCAGATAAGCATAAACCCAAACTTGCTCAGGACTTTTGTCTAAAACTGTGAGGGTGCCCTCATACCTCTCAATCCATATGGTCTTCTTGTTGTATTGAAAGACTTTATAAGAATAACCTCAGTGTAAACTGTGGCAGATGGATATGGGTAAGATGTCAACATGCACAACCTTTGAGTCTTGGGTACTGATGGCAATAATAGAGTGAGCCCCTCTAATCTGCCTGCAAATCGCCGCATCTTCCTTGATCTGGTCTAATCAAAGGAACAAGCCCGTAGGGGTTTAAAGGATTCTGTGCTCCTGCCACTGCCTGTAATTTAATTGCTGAAATATAGTGACTTATGGGGAAGTCCAGTTAAATGCTGAAATCTTTGGGGCAAGAGACTGAACAGGTTACTTCCATAATTAGTGTTGTTTTTAAGAAGGGGCATAGTGTTCCCTCAAGTGTGGCTCTGCAGAACTGACCAAGATGTCTAAGGCAGCATGAAAGTAAACAAACAGGGCAGGTGTGGCCTTAAGAAGTGTGCAGGAGTGAATTTGGTAGAGAAAGTGTGAAATAAATGCCCTTTGATATTAGTGACGACTTGTCCACCATCTTTTCAGGTATCCAGGAACTATGCCTCCTTTCTGTTCTCTTTAAGCCGTATGATAAGGAAAAAAAATCCTTTTAAATATTGATGTGTATAAATATTTAAATGTGATGCTGTGTATTTTGTGTCGTACAAATCCATCTGTGAACCAACATTATCTAGGGGCATCTGATCCGATGTGAATTAATTAATTCTGGCCCTTTTTATACCAGCTCATTTCAACTCACTGGCAATGTCTTCATGCGTAGGATTCATTGGCTGCCTTTTGGATTAATCAACTCATTAAATTAATCTATTTATTACATGGTTGGACTCAGTTTACCCAATGGTTAATGATATTTATTTGGAGCTGCAATTGGAAAGCATGTTTGTCTAATAATGGACTCTGATCTTTTACATTTATTTACTTTTTCCTTTTTGTAAATTTTCTTTCTCTGATACCAGCCTAATCTCAGAGCTATTGACCAAGTTTTAGTGAAATAGTTTTCTTCCAGTTGAGCATATAGCTATTATCATAATAGGACAGTACTTCCAAGGAATGCTTACTTGTGGAAGCTATTCATTTTTCAGTTATTCATTTTATATCATTTAGCAGGGGGAAAGGGGCATGTAGTTTATGATATCACTCTCATATTAGTTTAATGACTCTTCAGGAATCATTATTATCCATAATAATTGTCATTAATGGAGCAAACAAATTATGTATCCACTGAGTGCCTGACACTGTGCTACACAAAACCTCATCTTGTTTTAATCATTACAATAACTCTATATTGATCCGTAATTGGCTTGGTTGGTTGGTTGGTTTGCAGACCTTGCATGTAGGTAAGTTGTTTTTGTTTTTTGGTACTGGGATTTTAACCCAGGGGAGTTTTACCACTGAGCCACATCCCAGCCCCCAGCTTCTTTTTATTGCTTTCTTTTTCAAGACAACCAGGTTCTCACTAAGTTTTTGAGCCTGGCCTTGAACTTGGAATCCTACTCCCTCAGTCTCCCATGTTGCTGTGCACAATGGTATGTGCACTAGTCACTTTGTAAATAGCTGTGTGATGATTGCTAAACTATAGCTCAAGAAGAAAAGCCCTCAGAGTTTAATAAGGGGTGGGTGGCCCTTATTTTCTAAGACTTTAGCTTATAGTTGTGTTCTGTGGCTGAAAGGAGAGTCCTGTCCATCCATGAGGAAAACCCAACTTGTTTGGGTTGGTATTTGGATTTTATTTGAACAGCTAACTACAGTGATTAGACAATTTGCTTTTTTTTTCCTTCTCCATTCACTCTTTGCCCCTCAATTGGCTTACTCCACCCTACCTTAATTTGTATTTTGAACTTGAGTCCTAGTTTTAGAAAAAGAAGGAAATAAAATACATTACTAAGGTATATATGCTATAATATGATATCTGTGGACATGGAATTCAAAGTTGGGCTCAAATTACAGCTCAAAAATATGCTTGTGAAACCTGGGTAAGTGACTTAACTTTTCTGTGCCTCAGTTGCCTTATCTTTAAAACTCTGAGTAGCAGTAACACGTTTATGGAAAGATTGTGGGTAATGAGGTTATTTATGTCACAACTTTGCAGTGCCAAATGCTTCAAAAGGGTCCTTGATGTGCTCAAGAATTGGTGGCCATTTCTTTTTAGAAGACTGATTTGGGACTTTAAAAGTTGGGGTAAAAAAAATAATGACTTTCAGTGCTCCGGGATTTGTGGACTCAGGGACTCATGCTGCAAGAACAACAAACATGAGCCTGCTTATTTAATAGAACGTGCTCTCCCTGAGATTCTCATCTGCTTTCAGCTTGAGGAATGTTTCAGAATTTTAATTATTTGGAGGAGCTTCCCAGGGTAATAGAAGTTGCTTTCTCTTCATGTCAGACTGAAGGGATAATTGTAACAAATGAGCATTTCTCTGCCAAGACGTGACACAGCAAATGACTTTATGGATGATGATGATAACGATGCTCATCAGCATGGCCAGGGTTCCAGGGTGATCTGCAAACTACTTTCTTAAGATGAAACAGCCATTTAACCGAACATAGCCTCTTTTCTTAAAAGTCTTTCTTGAACAGTGCTCAGGTTACTTTTTTTTTCCTCCAAAGATAATACCAATTCCTCAGTATTATCTCTCTCCCATGCAACTTCCAACTATTCAGACCAAGCTACTCCAGGAAGATTGGCTGCTCTTCCATTGTGTTCTTATTAGCATCCTTTACATAGCTCATTCTGGGGTTTCCTATGATGCAAAAAAAAATAATAATAAGGTAATTATGAACATTTTTACAGCAGGTAATATTCATTGAGCATATACTATGTGCCAGACATTATATTAAAAGCTTTGCATCAACAGCTCATTTAATCCTTACACCACCCTGAGGTGTAGGGACTTTCATTGTCTCCATTATCTAGATGAGGAAGAGGTTAAGTTCCAGAGTTACAGTAACATAGCTAATCACAGCTGGGATTTTAACCAGGTCTGACTGTGGAACCTGAGGACATAGACATGACCTGAAGCTGCTTCTCTGTTTTATAATTCCTTGCTTCCTTCCAATTTCCTCCTTGGTCATTAAGCACCAGGCCTCTCTGTATCTATCTCACATCCTTTCCCAGCATTTTGCACGTGGAAGGCGGTGGGACATTGGAAAGAATGAATGAATGAGTTCAGCACTCTGCAGAGTGTTGAAAAATAGCAACAAGTCTTTATAAGCTTAAAAGTGAAGTGAAAAGAATTTTTTGAGAACCATTTTTTTTTAAGTTTATTCCTCTGAGTCCCTTGAAAATTGACTATAGTGAGAGGATGGCAAAGCCAGGTTAAAAGCATTCACATTTGGAAGTTCTATGGAGCACTTGATTTAAAAAAAAAAAAATCCTCAGGCATAAAATAATTAAACTGTTCATGACAGCATATAATTGCATCATTATGTACAAAACTCCGTTACTATAATTTGGATCACAAGAGAGCAAAGTGTCAAAATCTTTGTAATGGTGTTTAATTTTGTTTAAGGTTTTCCTACAGGAAGTGTTCAGTTTATGCTTTGAACTTGTAAACTTTTGACACATCTTCACATTTTTTGCTATTAAAAATCATTCATGTATACAGAAATGACTCACTGTCCATTTTCAATAATTTTGATTCAGCTCCTTCTATAAATTCAGTGTTTCAGACACCTATGTTTGCGTACTTTTAAGGTACCTTGTTTTTAAATCTATTTGGCGTTATAGTAATAGAACCCATTAAAAAATAACTCAATTTATGGAAGACCATTTTAATTAAAAATATGTGCTAACTCTTCAGGGACCAGGTAGAGGTTTACACTTCTCTGGAGATAGGGGTTGCTGAGCAAATTAATAATGTAAACAAGATTTTGGAGAGAATATTTAATCAACTGAAGACAAGAAACTTTTCAAGCAAGCTCTAGCACTTTAGAACTATCATTGACATTCACAAGATTGATGTGTTAATTACTAATCATTGTTTTGAATTAATTAAACTGATTGCTTTAAATACCTTTGTTTGGCCAAATTCTGCTAGTCTCAAACAAATTCCAGTATCTTTTGACTATAACAGTGATGCTTGCAGCATCCTTCCTTAATAATCACTAGTCTTACTTTCCACAAACATAGTTTTTGGGCACACAATAAACCTTCCCTAAGCCTTACTTTTTTCATCTATCAAATGGGTCTGTTATAAACACCATTTAGGATTTTCCAAGAATGAAATGAGACAGTGTATATGAATCACTGGTGCAGTGCTCAAGGGATAGGTTATTGAAAGTCAAAATGAGCATGGTTTTGTTATCAAGTGTGGATGCCACTGATGAATTTCTCTGCCCTAGTGTTGCAGTGAGAATTCACTTATGCAGGGCTTAAAATGAAGACATGTAGTTAGACCATTTCTCTCCCTAGGCTTGGGCATTTATTTATATGAGAAACCTCACAGAAGTATATTAATAAAGTATGGCATATTTATTGATTTTCCTCTGAGCAAATAAACCTGCAGAAAATCACAAGTCTTGAAACATCAGTTGGAATAATCTCGTTGAATTGTGCCTGATGTCTGAAATTAAGGAAACTTCTGAAATTTGGCACTGGGTGGTCCCAGAGTCCCAAGTAGGCCTGAAGACCACATCTTTACATTACATTCATGGTTAGCACTTATTCCTTTGCCAAAGCTGTGATTTTTCTCTCTTCCCATATTGCTAGAATTTGTCACACCTTTTCGCCCTGTATTCCAGGACTACCTGCTACCTGTTGGGTGACACTCAGTTGGGAATATTTTCTGTTGAGAAGTCAGGCTTCCTAACTCAGTGTTTTTTCCTGGGTATTCTTCTAAAAATACCATGTAGTATTAAATTGTACGAAGTTGTCTTTGTGCAAACCGAGGTGTCCCATAGATACTTGTCTTCTTTCTTGGAGTTGTGCACTGGTGTGATCAGTTGATACTTGTTATCCATTGTGAAATTGTATTTACCTGGTATTTTGCATGCATGCATCCTCTAAAATACAGCATCCAAACAATATGCTTGATATGGTCTGTTTTTTCTGCTGTGGTTTTTGGCAAAAAGTTAAACAGTTGAATATGTGAAAGAGATGATATACCAGACAATTAACCCATTAAGTCCCAAGTTTCAGTCCTGCAAATATTTCAATGACATTGACACAGGTACACAAAAATAGATTGGAAATAATAATCTAGAATGTATTGATTAATATCAGTCAAGATATAAGTATAAAATTTTATTATTTTACAATTATATATAAACACTATATTTAAGTTTTTATATGTGTTTTGCAATCTGGGACAATGGGACAAATGGGTTGAGGAGATGATTTCATTCAGGTTGTTGAAACAAGTGGAATATTTATTACTGAAAAATATCAAAGAGGGAGCAAAGCTGGGGTTTTATAATACAAGGAAGCATTCAGGAAGGGTGGAGGTGGGTCTCGATATTCAACAGTGGGTTGATTCCTATGGTTTGGAGTGTTTCTCCAAACACAGAAGGGTAGGGTTATCTTTATCTCAGCTAGTTACTGGGAGCACAGAGTTTAGGTAAAGTTCAATACTGACAAATAAATAACATAGGAAATACTGTTTTTTGAATGGTAATAAAAACACAGTGGGCTTTTAATTAAGTTTTGATTACTTAATTGCTCTTTTACCAATGCTTAACTCAAAGCATTTCAATATTGTCATTGCCTTTTTAGCTGTCCTAAAAATGCCTAGCAACAAGTTTTCATAAAATGAATTAAAAATATATAGTAACTCTGTTGGAAGCAATTAATTTGGAAGTCTTATCTATTTTTTATACATCTCATTTAAATATTCTATATATGCTCCTTCCTGTAAGAGATTATAATACTCCTCATATTATTAAATGGAAATCAGCTTTGTCTGCACTAATAATAATCTAATAATCATAAAGATTTACATATTTTATGAAAATTTGCTTTTGAGACTAGTAGTGCTTTTCAAGCTTGCTTCTATTGTAAGAACTGCTAGGCATTTACTTTTGAATAGTCATATTAATCCCTCCCCAGAGACCACATTCCCTTCTTTCACTCTCCTCCCCTTTCTCTATTCTTTTTAGTCTCAAATATAGAGCTCCCCATGCTCTGTCCTGAGTCTTATCTCTTTGCTGAGCTTTGCTTTGTTTATTTATTTATTTATTTATTTTTTTGCATAGTGGTGATTTTTAGCCTTTTCTGTAAGCCAACAAATTGGAGGTATGACTGCTTATTTCTGTTTACCTAGTGGATCCTGAAATAGTGATTCTCACCAGGATTCTTTCTGAATGTCTTTGGGTGGGGTCTCACCTTTTGTAAAGAACCCTACAAGTGACCCTCTATGACAGCCCGTGAGTGTGCCCTCCTCCCCTGTGATCTTGAACCCCAAGTCCTGCCTCTCTCTACACTGGGTTGAATTGGATAGTCTCAGCTGCTTTTTAATAGCCCATAGATACTTACATTAAAACTCAAATTTATAATGATTAACCCTATATGCATTCTCCCTCTGACTTCCTTATTTCTATTTTTGCACAGATTTTCTGAATTGTTTTGAAATAACAAAATTGCCCTTAGGAGGAAAGATAAAGATGTATTATAAGTTTTTAGTTGTTTTCTCTTTCTAATGATAGAAGTCAAATGATATCTGAGGGTGTTGAGAAAGTCAGCTGTAATCCCACTGTACAGAAGTAGCTGTTGTTGACAAAATATCTGAGTATATAGCATCCCTGAGATTTTTTCGTATGTATTTAATCACAATTGTGTTATTTTTTACAGAAATATACACTTAGTTGACCTTCTGCCTTCTATTCTAACATGGTATAAAGACAGGCAACACATCACGATAGAGAAAAAGCACAACTCCTGGAGTCAAAGTCCCCCCACCTCCAACATTCATTTTATTATTACTGGGATTGAACTCAGAGGTGCCTTATCACCAAGTTACACCCACAATCCTTTCTAATTTTTTTTTTTAATTCTGAATCAGGGTGTCACTAAGTTGCTGAGGCTAACCTTGGACTTGTGATCTCCCTGCCTCCTGAGTTGCTGGGATTACAGACCTGCGCCAGCACACCTGACCAAATCCCCTTTTGAATCTTGTCTACCATTTATGCGCTCTATGAATCTGATGACTAATAAATTCCTCAGCTTCTGATACCTAGTCAGTACATTGGGGGTATACCTTCACTAGATTGTCAAAAAGCAGGTTCCTGCATGCTAACAGGTGTTTTTATTTGTATGTTTTTAGTTTATCATGTTTGGCACACAGCTTTTCTATATCAAATTCATTTATCTTAGGAAGTCATGGCCTGCCACTATTTCATCCTCAAATTCTGAACTTACTATGTGCTCGCATTAGGGAACTATCCAGGATCCACCTTTGGGACAGCCTGTGCACTTCTCTTCTTCCCCATCCCTCCACCTGAACTGTCCTGTCCTTTCCCATCACTCAGTTGGGTGGTGGATTTTGTCTGCCACCTTCTGCTTTGTCACTTGAATGCTCCTGGGCATCTGGATAATATGCAGAACTCGGTGCTTCATATACAGATATGTGTGTGCATTGCATACGTATGTATGTATGTATATGATCTCATGTTTGCATAGTGTTTGAAGTTCTTTTGTTCATTCCATCTTTATAAGAACATCACAAAACAGTTTGTCATCTTCATTTCTTCCAGGAGGTGACTGAGCTCACAGTCTGACTTGCTCACAGTTGCACAGCTATTAGACAGAAATGCCAGGGCCCGGATCCTGTTCTCCTTCCTCTGTGCTTAGTAAATGTCCAGTGAAATGCAGATGTGCAGTGTGAAGTTTCTGGCAATCAAAGCAAGTTTTTGCCTCCTCTATGAGCGTGGGGAGTTGTGGCTCCATAGTAGTACGCTTGCCTAGCATGCATGAGGCAGTGGGTTCAATTCTCAGCATCACCTCCAAATAAATAAAATAAAGGTCCATAAACAACTAGTTAAAAAAAAATCCAGTGGATCTACACACTAAGATGTAGTTAGCGGTGTCATGGGGCAAGTAAGCGGTTTGTGCCCAAGTCCTGTGTTAACCAGCCCTTTATGTGGTGGAGAGCACCTTACAACTGAGACTAGATGCCCTACCAGGGCAGTGCTCTGAAAAAGCCTTCAACGATTTTGATGAGAATTTATTATTGCTCCTTTACTTTATTCAGAAATAAAGTGCTTTACTTTTTTCTGGAAACTGCATACCCTTTTTGTAGTGACTAATCATTATGCAGGCCTACTAACTTGTGAAAGAGAATAAACCAAGTAGCTCATTTTCTAAATCTACTAAATTAGTCTCAGGAAAAGGGCTGGTTGGTTGAAATGAAGGCCTCTTAGACATACAGCGATTTATATTGCCTGTGTATAATATCCCCATAAAATGAGCTTCCTGGCAAGACTTAGTAAACACATTTCAACTAGATATAAAGATTTCATAAACCATGTTCTTAGTGAGATGTACTAGGGAAGAATCACAGCTCCCAGGATGTCATTAATTTTATATTTAGTTTGGAATTTAAGAAGAGGTAGGAAAGGCACATGTCCATAATCCATAGTCACATTATTGAAGTACCAGTAATGTGCAGCTAGGCATTAAGATGATCAATGCAGTCCAAGAGGCCAGTAAAGTGATGTGGTTAAGGGCTTTTGATGTGGCATCCAGAGACCTAGTTTCAGGTTGGTTCTATACACTTACTACATCAAGCAAATTCCTAAACCTGACTGTGTATGTCATTTTTCTCATCCATAAAAATGAAGATGATGACAGTATTTATTTACTTCAGAGAGTTAGTGTGGTTACAGGCACATGTGATATATCCTTGGCACAGTGCCTGCCACCTGCAGAAAAATTTTTGAATATTTTTGCCAATTAGCTGGTACCATTTGATACTGTACACCAAGGAAAAGTCTTTTGTTTGTTTGTTTGTAAGCCTTTTTAAAAAATTTGTTTTCAATCTTAAAAGTCAGTAATTGTGAAAAATCAAGCAATTGGTTAGATTATGTGCCATGTCCTAATGGCTTATCACATTTTCATCATTTAAGTGCCTAGACATTTTCTCTTATTAATCACACATAAACATACACATGGAGGATTCTAGAGTTCTCGCAACAGGAACTGCTGGTGTAGACATTTACAATCCTAGAGGAATTCACATTGGCAGCCGCTGTGAACAATTCCATCCCAAGGCCTCCCCGTGTCACCAAGCTCTCTACATGGGAGAGAGCACCTTTCTACTGAGACTAGCTGTCCTCTCAGGGAAGTCCTCTGAAAGAGCCCTCAACAGTTTTGATAAGGAAAATTTATTGTTGCTTCTTACTTTATTCACGAATCAAGTAATTTACTTTTTTTTAGAAATATTAGAAATCCCAGTTGAAGATGACACACGGAAATGGGGATAATGTGGTTATTTTACTGTCCCTTCCATGTACATTATCATCTGATACACCATACAGAAAGACTGAAGTCAGATGGTGACCCCAAGGAAATCTCTCCCTCTTTGCTTCAGAAGGGACCCACATCTGGCACGTGCAGACTCACACTCCATCAGCAGCGTTCTCATCTTGCTCCCCGACAAGCATAAGGGTGGGTGTCTTGTCATTTTTTATTACTGTATTACATGAAACCATTTCTCTGCTGAGTGTCCATTTATCATGAAATATTTATCAAGAGCATCTGAAATATTCCAAACTATATCATTGATTTATGGTTATTTGAAATTTCTTTTAGAGCTGTTGACAAATTACAAAAATTGCCTGATATGCCGTCTTAAAGGAGATCACTGAACTAAAAGAACTGGTTGATGTCTTGTTTTGAAAGAATACATACGCGCACACACACAAACATACACAGTATGTGTTTTTGTACGTACACATTCATGTACCCACATACATAAATACATGTGTACATATTCATTTCTATGTGTGTGTGTGTATATATATACACATATATACACACATGTATATAAAATCACATTTGTAATCAATTCTTACCAAAATAATCCCTACATGGTGTATGCAGAATAAGTATTTAAATTTGAATTTGAACTTCAAATCTCAGAATAAAAATGTTACTTCTAAGGGGAGTAGTTAAATTACTGTATTAAATCAACCCGAGGACTTCAGGTTTTGGCTGCGTTTAAATGGCTTGTGACAAACCAATGCATCTTTGGAAACAGTTGAAAAGCCAAATGTAAACAAAATGTGAAACATGCCTAACTTATAGAGGTAAAAAAAAGTGCCAAAAAAACCAAGACTTCCAGAGAGCAGAGAACTGTAGGGTGGTAAACCAGTAATTCACTTTTCCCTTCAAGGAACTGACCAGTTTTGGGCTTGGATGAGTAGCTCAGAAACTGGGCAGATTGTACCTACAAGGGGGAAAAAAATGGTGCTCTCACAAAATGAAAGAACAAATATTGAAGTCTGGGACTTCAAAAGCAGCCAGGATTCAGATGGGGCTAGCATCTCAGAAACAGGCACTAATTCAGAATGCTTTGGCATCTCGAACATTTGCCTTATTTTTGTGCCTTGTATTGTGTAAGACTACGAGATCACTGAAAAAGCAGTATTGATAGTCTCCTAATGCTGAGGATAAAATAATTGGAGTTCCACCCCCATGCCTGACAAGGAACACTTGTCCATATGACACAGAATTTTAAACAACACAAAAACTTAAAACATCCAAGGAATGTAGACAAACCAGAGGCAGGCAGACTCTTTCAAACCCTGACCAGCTTTGAGTCAACTCAATCCTGGATTGGAGAAGGATAACCTGTCCCATCTCAGACTACCTGTCCGAGAATGGGATGACCCTTCTTCTGTGGGAGAACCCCTCATCCAGAATTGCTACTTTTTTTTTAACACATAGAAACAGTATTCAGCTTAAAGTCACTTGACACATCAAGAAATATAACCAACAGGTAAAAGCAGAAAATACAAACAATCCCAAATTGACCCCATTGGACTTTGGTCTGGAGCTAATTAGCAGCAGTTCTCTTTAGATAAAGCTAGACCTCTGGAGTTCTCTATTCTCCCTACTTCTTTCTCTTTCTACCTCACTCCTGGCATGGTCTATTACATTACATTATTTTTTTTTTAAGAGAGAGTGAGAGAGGAGAGAGAGAGAGAGAGAGAATTTTTTTTTAATGTTTATTTATTTTTTTTTAGTTCTCGGCGGACACAACATCTTTGTTGGTATGTGGTGCTGAAGATCGAACCCGGGCCGCACGCATGCCAGGCGAGCACGCTACCGCTTGAGCCACATCCCCAGCCCTACATTACATTATTTTACTTGTGCTGTAGGCATTTCATGTGACTTCTGCTTTTCAGAAAGCAAGGAATGTTTGATTTTGATTGATAGTTTGTCTCCCAGTGACACCGTATGGATTTGCACACAAAAGATATGGATATGTTATCAGCACTGTAGCTTTTGGATTTTTTTTATTTAATCTGTTGTTCAGAGTGACAATTATAGTCCTTCATTGTATTCTTTGCCTAGGAATATGAGTAGAGGGGTAATAAGGAATCTTGTTACCAACAGAAACACTTGATTTTTTTTTTTTTTTCCGTTAAAGTTTGCTAGTTTGGTGAAATCACATCAGTCTTTGCCTTTGGATTTTTTCTTGCAAGAAAATCATGAGGGCTTACTGTTGAAAAAAATTACAAAAAACAAGTTCAGACAGGCTTACATAAAATTACACTTGGCCCTCCAAGTGACTTCCTGGGAATGTGCAGAGTGCAGTTTTGACATAGGCTGCTCACAGCTCTCACCAGCGGTAAAGAATCAGGAATGAGATAGGCCTTTGCAAATTAGAGTCAGTTTGTTCTCAGTTCCGAGTGAGGATCTGTTACTTTAAGTTTTTTTTTTTTTTCTTTTTATAAAAGGATAGCCTTCCACTGAAGCAGTGTAGTTTCTTTGAAGACCTTTGGCAAGAAATGTCTTGTTAAGTGCTTCTCAAAGCTATAGACTATGCTAATCCAAGAACAGAATTTACATACAGTTTGTAATGTAGCTTATCCTCTCTCTATGCTTTGGAATAAGAGTGTTCTAGAGTGTTTCTCACTCAAATCCTGGCCCTGAGGCTTGCAGTTGACATCACTTCTGAACATATTAGAAATGCAAAATCATTGCCCCCACCCAGACCTAGTAAGTCAAAATCTCTGTAGATGAGGCTGTTTAAAGAGATTCCCCAAGGGATATGTTATGCCCAGTAGTGTTTAATAACTTTTCTAGAGTACTTATGGCATAGGTCAAGGTAACTAAGCCACCTATGTGGTGAGGATGTAATGCAGGAAAACATTGCACTGATCCAACCCTCTAATCTTGACCAGAAAATCAGAATGAATTGGAGAGCAAAATTTTTCTTTCAACCATGAGGTAATAGCTTGACTTTTCTGTATATCACATCTTTGCTCCACCACTGTCAGAAATTTTTTGATTGTGTGTTAAAAAAAAAAAGTCTTAGTTAATTAGAAAGATTTCTTGGGTGCCTTTGCTCTACATAAAGCAATCAGGCATCACGAGAGGATCACATCCCTTTAAGACAGAGAGGAAAAATGAGCTAAAATGTCCTTTGAGAAGGACAATGGATAGGTAGAAGGGAAAGTCAAGCTTTGAAAGGCATCCCTGTGTGCATCATAAAATGATTTTTCTCCAAGAACAACAGTACTCTCTCTCTCTCTCTCCACACACACATACCCCCCCCCCCACACACACACACATCAAATATTAACTCTTAAAGAGTCTTTTGGTCTAAGATTTATAACACAGAATTTTATAAGATAATAAATAACCTGACTTTTAACTAGTGTGACTGTAGCTGTTCTAAAAAGTATGTCTGTACGTTGTGTTCTCTGTGGGTTAAATGATTTCTTTTCCTGTGCCTATTCTCTAAGGTCAACAACAAAAAAGCAGTTGTTTAAGAAGTTTGGGATGATAAATTGTTTTAAAGCTTTTCTTGTTTTCTCCAGCCCAGTTTCTAAATGACTTAGAGAGCTACTGCACTGCTAAATGGATGGAAACTCCATTTGCTCCCACAAAATTATTTTGAAGAATACCTATATTTATTGCTAAATAATAATTACAAGACACTTTTAGTCATTTACATAGTTTTGTGACTAAACCTCCTGCTTTGACAGTTTACTGAGTAGTGAAGCGACTTGGTTAGACTGTAGTCAAGGGGGAAACTAGAGGGAGAACTCGTGCTCCTCACCCATTTACCACCCCTATGTGATGTACCGAGAGGAGAGGCAGATTCTTTCAATGGAGAATTGTCTTTTATTTATTTATTTATTTTTTGCTTTTGTATATGCTACATGCAATAGAGGCTGTGGTGTGAGTTCTGAGAAACAGCAGTGGAAAGGAAAGAGATAAGCTTGCAGGTTTCTAAGAAGGGGAGATTGCTTTTAACTGATGATTGTTTCTAAGAAGTTCATGATACTGTGCTCATACTGGGTTGCCATTTATTAGAATGTCAGAATCATATTCCACATTCCAACAAACCATCTCCAATTCTTAGGATTATGTAATGTCCTCTGTTATTTGCACTTAGGTTTATTCCCACTGAGCTGACAACTGGAGAGAGGGGCTAGGACAGCATTGATGTGAGAGAACCTGGTCTAATAAAAATATCCTGAAATGATAGATTCTGGAGGGTTGTTATCTCCACTGAATATTGTAAAATGATAAAGTAGAGAGAAAAACTATTGATTTATATAATTTTGTTATATAAATATGATTATTCTTAGAGAGTCTTTGAGCTCTTATAGTTTGGACTTAGAATTTGACACAAGTTCACATTCCCTGTTGTCGTGAGCCATCCATGGGCTGTCTGTGTGCACTATGCAAATTTGAGTGGTATAAGAAGACTGGCCTGATGTTACTGCCTGATTGGGCTGTGTGACGTATGCGTGCCTTCTCTCTCACTCTGCCTGGGATCCCACACAGCACCTGAGATGGGTTGGCTTTCCAAGATGTCAGTCAACCTGCTGACCACAAGACTCCACCCTTAGAAACCCGATCCCTTTCCTTATTTGGGTGGAATATTCTATAAATGGCTTTTCCCCAATAAATAGGAGGGTTTCAGGGGAGCTCTCTCTCTTGATTGCCTCTCTTGCTCCTCTTGCCATCTTTCCAGTGTGGGAGCTGATCTTTGAGATCACAGAGCTGTCCTGACCCCCGCAATTGATAAAGTATTTTCGTGTTTGTGTGTTTTTTTTCCGTTGCCAGCCCAATTCACCTGGAGTGGCCTTCCTTCTGTCAAGGGATGTGGGCGACACCCTGAGACTATGGGCTGAGCATCTTCATTATGGTGTATCCATAGTACTTTCCTTACAGGATTGCTGAGTGGATCAAATGATAATATAGGTAAAATTCTAGGCATGGGACTTGAGCCATAGTGAACACCCAATATGTTACCTTTGTTATTATTGCTTAAAATGCTATGGTTATTTGGCATATGCTTAATTTGACATCCCTAAATTATCTTTAAAAGTTAGAATGATCGTGTGTATATTATGGCAAGCATGTGTGTGCACACACGCGGGCATGCACATGGATAAAATCTCCCCATCTTCCAAGGAGAGACAAATAGAAAATTTAAGTGACATGTCATAGAAATATAATACTCCAGATTTCCTCTTGATAGAAAATCTAGTCTTGAGAACTAGTGGCTGTGGATAGGAATTGTTTGTTTGGGTTCAGAATGGGAAGAACAAACTGACTCAGCAAAGCAAAATATTCCTAGTACCACTCAGAGAAGCTTAGGATCCATTTGTTTAATTAAGAAATCGTCGCCTCACTAAAGTCTATATTGTTAACTCTATTACCTTATGTGAAACGGGAGCCAAGGGACTAGGTCAAGTTAGGGCTGAGACTAAGTGTGAAGAGCTGTGGGACCGGAGATAGGAAGCAGGGGTGAGGGTACTTCAGTGACAGGAAAGAATAAAGGATTAAAACCAGGATGGAAAGCAGCATCTGACTCCTGGGTATGATGTCCAGTCATGTAATTTTTTTTTTTTTTTGCTTACTATCTACTACAGTCACTGCATTGTCATAGAGAGGTATTGGAAAGAACAAATAGAATTTAAAAAGATACAATCCTTGATCTTGAAAGCAGTGATCTTTTGGGAAATGGGAGAGGGTTATTCACAGAAACAGCTATGGATTGGAGTTGAGAAAATGAGAATATACATTAGGACAGATATGGGTCAGAGAAGTGTCATAGAAAAACTAAGGGCTCTTAGAAAAAACCTGATACATTGGGAAAATAGATTTTTGCTATCAAGAAGCAGATTAGTATAGTAGGTAAGGGTTACACTTCAGAGCTATACAAATCTGTATTTGGATCCTTGCTCTGCCCTTATTAGCAATTAAGTCTTTGGCCCCAGGTTCTTTTCTGTGGCACAGTTGGACACCTGTGATATGGGGATTATAGCACTCATTTCATCAGATTGTAAAAATTAGGTCAGCTTGTACATTGACAGTGCTGGGAACATCTAAGGATACTTACAGCCTCCACAGTGTTATCTGCTACCATAATTATGGTTCAGAATGATTCACAAGTTTATATGGAAATTACAATGAGCCTTGTGTTAAAACCTATTCTATCCCCATCTCTGCCTCTTACCAGCCAGGTGATCATGGAAAATGGGCTATCTTCTGAAATTTATTGATTGATAATAATATTTCCACACAGAAATATAAACTAATGATGTAAATAACTCCACATATTAGACACTGGAAAACAGTAAAATGGAGTAATTAAGACTAGGAGCAAAGGAGAGCCACAGATCTTCCTTTTATGCCTGATCATGTTTTGCCATGTAACCACAGGGAGCCACATATCCCACCTGATTATCAGCTACGTCACCTGTAACATCGGGATGAAAGTAAGGCCCAACTCATAGTTATCAATTGAATGGAACCATGAGTATCATCCCTGTGCTGAGTGTTTGGAACATAGTAAACTCTCAATGCATGGTAGTGATAATGTTTTCTACTGAGCATAGAGCAGGGATTCAGTCAGTTTTGGGTGAATCAACAATTATTAATGCTTTTCTTTTTTCTGTAAGTTGTTGGAAAGAAAGCTTCCTAAGAATATATAGAGGAAATTTTATAACTTAATGGAGTATTTGTTTATAGTTTGAATGTATTGTGTAGTCATATCCTTTTATTGCAAGTCTGCCCCCACTTCTTTCCACCTAAGTGACATCAGTATTGATATTAAGAAAAATTCTTGCCTGGCTCCAACAGTCTTGCCCACATGTCTTAAATTTATTATGCCAACTATTGATCAAGCACATCATTGATGAATTTTTAAAGTATACAATCTTCTCGTTTTGTTTGCCACTTTGCAAAGTTTCAAGAAAGCTGAATGTGAGGTTTTAATGGCCCTTGCCTATGAACTTGGGAGAAGTAGATATCATAAACAATAAAATCAAGTAGGATCCAGGCGCAGTGGTACACGCCTGCAATCCCAGCAACTCATGAGACTGAGGCAAGAGAATTAAGAATTCAAAGTATTCTAGAGTATATATAATAGGCTCACAGCTTGTGTTTGTTAGAGATCATTGCATAAAAATAATTCGGTATGGCAAATGCGTCTCCCTTTTGAAAAGGAACAATAAGATCTAAGCTTTCATGGGCTCTGGAGGTGTTAGCCTTCTGCCTTCCTCACCCATGCAAATGAAATTCTACTTTCATATTTCAGCAGGTGTGTGTAACATTCTTCACAAACCAGGTTGGTGGTAAAGAAAATCATTTTTTACTGCATCATGAAGTCTATAATTCCCCAATACTACATCAACTCCTCGGCCACATCAGGCGGGTTGTGAAAAACTGCCTCTCTATCATATCTGAATTTTTCATTTAGAAACCAACTCCAGTCATACTCGGTCATTTACAAGTTAGACTCCTTGGAAATGTTGGTAGCTGTATTTGCATACTTTATTCATTGTAAATGTGTTTAAAGGTCTGAAAGTTTATGGTTTATGCTTGCTTCCTATGGGGCTATGGCTAAAGGCTGGCAAGAACTGGACAGCCTACATTTCAGCACAAATCACAGAGGAAACACGTGCATGCTGATGGCTTGCCGCTGGCCCACGCAGCCATCTTGGCTGCCACTGATTGATACAGGGAGGGCCTGTGATGGATCACTGCTTTCCTTCTGAGCCATTGATCTGTCCAGTCAGTTCAGCTTCATCATGCACCAAGTAAATTACCTGTTTCTCTTGGGTAGAACATGAAGCAAAGGATATTTATTTTGTATTTTAATTCCAATTTTATTTTTAGTTTTTATTTTGGAAGCAAAGCAAAATAAGCTGAAAAAGAAAAACTCTTGATATGTTACAGATGAGAAAAACAGTGTTGCAAATGATTCCTTGTTTCTTTGGTTTACCTATTGATGTTACAGTTAGTAAAATGTCATTTGAAAAGGACACACCAAGGTGTAAAAACTGTCTAGGAGGGTGGGCAGGAGTGAGTTCAGAATTAAAGAGAGAACTTTGGTTTAATAGGACTGAGTAGTATACTCTTAAACTGTTTCAAAATAATTAGCAGGTAGAATGCAGGAGTAAATTGAAGGGAAATTTTTCTCTCTGATATCTCTTTGCAATGAAGGAAACATTTAGAGGTAACGCTGGTATAAGTCTGTCAAGGAATTAAAGGAAATGGTTTAAAAAGACAGTTTGAATTTGTTATTTAAGCCTGAAATGGAGACAAGGTAATGTACCTCAGGCAGCATTTTTCACTGGTGGGATATGTGACTTTGTTATTCCAGAGGGCCTCATGGGAGGCTAGGTTAGCATGATCACTCTCACCCTGCTGTGTGAGATTGAGGGAAACTGAATTTATCCCATGTGGACCATTACCACACTTATCCCACACAATAAGGCAGAAACAGGATGAAGACAGGTCAGAAAAAAGACAGGCACAATCCTGGATACTTTTGATTAATGCTGAATATCTACTTGCCCATTCTTTCTAAATGACCATAAGTAAGTACACTGAGATTTCACTGTCAGTAGAAGTTTGGAAGAGCAAATATTTAGTCTCCAAATGCTGAATGGTGGAAGTGGGATGCAATTATAGAAGATTTCCAAAGCTAGATGAAGATGTTGAGAGAATAATAGTGTACAGATGATGGGGAACGTGAGACCATTGGCTGTCTGTCATTAAAGTAACTGGCCAAGCCTGGTATAAGGTAAGGGGCCAACTTTATTAACTTATACCACATTCAAAAACAACACGAATTAAAGTTTTTGGTCTAAGATTTAATCTAAAAATATCCTTGAAGAAAGCACAGGCATTGGCCTATACCATGATTTCTTGGATATAAGTGACAAAAACAAACACAGGTAAATGGGACTTTATCAGATTAAAATGCTTCTGTACAGCAAAGGAAACAATCAATAGAGTGAAAAGGTAATGTGTGGAATAGGAGAAAATATTTAAAAACCACATATCTGATGAAGGGTTAATATCCAAAAAATATAAGTAATATCCTACAACTTCATGGCCAAAACCCACCCAAATAACCTGATTTTAAAAATGAACAACAGACTTGTACAGTAATTTCTTCAAAGAATACATTACAAATAACCAACAGGCATATGAAATAATACTTAATATCATTGATTAGCAAGGAACTGAAAAGTATAAGCCACAGTTATACCTTCTATTCATTATTAAAACAAGATGTAAATTCTAGCAAAGATGTACAGAGATTAGAACCCTTGTACAATGGTGGTACAAATCTAAACTGATGTAACCACTATTGAGAGTAGTCGAGATATTTCTAAAATGTTAAAAATATTAGCACAGGATCCGCCAGCCTCACTTCTGTGTGTTTATCTAAAAGAATTGAAGTCAGGATCTTGAAGGGATATTAGCATTCCTACCAGTGTGATTGTATTCACTATAGCTAAATTATAGTAAGGACTTACATGTGCATACTTAGATGGATTGATAGACACTGTGGTGTATACACACAATGGAATATTATTCAGCCTTAAAGACAAAGGGAATTTGGCTAACAATAACATGGATGACCCTGGAACACATTATTGTAAATGAAATTAGCCAAATACAGAGGAGAAATACTGCATGTTTCTGTTTGTAAAACACATATCCAAGGTAGTCATATAAAGGCTATCCAAGGGTAGCCTTTGCTCTCATATATAAAAATGTTCTAGAGATATATCTGACTACTGTTGAACTTTGTACTTAGTTTTTATTATTATTCCATTCAGACTCATACAAACAGTGGAATGCTGGTTGCCAGCAGCTGGGGTGGGTGGAGTAAGCAGGGTGTGGCTGATCAACTGGGGTGAAGTGTCAGAAATGCAAGATGAAGTTCTACAGATCAGACAGGCAGCATGGTGCCTACAGCTAATGATACTGTGGGGTGCACTTAAATTTAAGCAGTTAGCTCTCATGTTAAATGTCCTTATTACAGTAAAATAAAACAAACTATAGGATAATCAATTGGTTTGCAGTTCATCCAACAAGTGCTTCAAACTCATTTGACCTTATAAATTAAAAACAAATATGAAAATACATTTAAAAACATATATATCATCAAATATTAATGAGTATAGGTAATATAATATTGGTGGAAAATCCAAGAGGGGCACATTGGTGGTTTGGGAGCACATTAATTTTATTCCTGTTACAAATGCTATCCCAGTAGAAGCAGGAGTGATACTGATATATGAGCCAGATGCTATTGTTTTTCAAAGAATATTTTTTAGGGGTTCTCTTACTCCTCCCAATTATTTAGCTTGAAAATTAGAAGTCATATTTATTTGTAAAGTGGTCTGCACTCTAGGTGCTACTAGCTTATAAAGTGCTAATAAGTCATCCTCAAACATTTTTAAGAGCCTCTGCCCTCATATAAAAATGTTCTAGAGAGATATCTGACTACCGTTGTACTTTGTACTTAGTTTTTATTATTGTTCCATCAATCTCATATCATTGACCCAGACAGATAGATGTTCACACACATTTCCCCCAGGGTACTTGCCTTTAACGATGGCTAGCTAGATTTCTTTTTTCTTTTATCTAGATCAGGATCAGTTTAATGGTTTGGGTACCTTCCATGTGCCAGGAACTATGCTCAGTCCTGAGGATTAAAAAAAAAGAAGAAGAAAAAGAAGACTCTACCTTTAAAAGGAGCTGTGTGGCAGTAGGGCAATCAGAGGTATTAATATTTTTCTGTCCCCTAACCAAAGTAGCTATAGGTCTGTATCCCATTGGGGAAACAGTTTATTTTAAAGTGGACATGGAAAAGGCATCGGGAAAAGACTCCATGCTGGACATTTGAGATAATATGTGCTCCCTAGGTGGGGAAGTTTGAGAGGCATTTAAGGCAGAGAAGGACATGAGGTGCAGCGCAAATGTGAGCGGGGGTGCTTAGGAAACAGAAGTAGTGACTTAAGTAGACCCCTCTCTCACTAAGTATGTGGCCTCAGGCAGGATATTTAACTTGTTGAGCTTTCTTCTTTGATCATAAAATAATAATTTTAAAGAGTAACTAAAATTATGCTAAAGTAACTAAAATTATACTGAAATGTTTGTCTCCTTTTAAGAAAGTATGTGACAGAGGTGGCAAAATGACCTGGAGGGCACTGTTGGGAAAAGAAGAGGTCAATCAAACTGGCAGTGAATGACCAGTACACCACAGTCCCAGGTCAGAATTGATCATACAGCTCAGAGAAAGCAGAGGTTTTTGAGTCGAGAACTTCTGTTCTTCTGTCCAATTGTTCCTTGTTAATCAGTTGAACGAGAAGACTTAAATGTCAAGTTATTAGGTCATCATCATAAAAAGAAATTATGAAGCAACAAAGTTGGGCATAGGGCAGAGAGTGACATTCATAATAATTTATTTTTCAATCATCACTTTAACACAACAGCCATGAAAAACTCAGATGAACTGGGACTGGAGAAATGGAAAGAGCTTGCTTTAGGGTAATAGGGAATCATCACTGCCCTGCAACACACTGTGTTTGAAAACTCTTGGCTTCATCTCAAAGGAAGAAAACTTCTGGAAGTAATAGAGATTTTTGATTAGCCGAGTACATCAAAACCTTTTATAGGCGTGATCCCACAATGTACAGTAAAAGCTTAGCGTCATCAGAGAGTTGGTGACTATTATCTGCACTTGATGGAGATAAATGCAGGAAACAGAAACATAAAAAACACCAGATGAGATTTACAAAAATGCAGCGAGGAATGCACTGTGGTCATTGAGGAGATAATGATGTAAGAGAATAAAATGAAGGATAGCTTAGCTAATGTGATTTGTAAAAATAACAGTGCAAGAAGAAGGATTATGGTGGAAAAACAACAGCAATTACAGCCCCTAAACCACAGAAAAACAGAGCAAAATAGGATAGGCTGTGTAAGAATCAAGTTTACTCAGAAGGAAAGCACATCAAATATGATGCGTACTATATTTAGAATTGGTGAGGTGGAAGTCAGAAATAGGTTTCTAAAATAAACTTCCCTATTTCTTCCTTTCTCAGAAAGAGCAAAGCCTTTTGTTCAGAAAATGTCCACTGTGTTTCAGCCATGGTGCTGGGTGCTCATAAGCGGCAGTTAATGAACAAAAACATTTCGTTAGATACTTCCATTAACTGGTACTCTGTCGGTCAGTGAGAAGTAGTGAACTCATTGCATCCTTCCAGCCCTCACAAACAGCTGGGGGCCTCTTTTTCTGACTCCCAGTCTTGAAGTCAAGGTGGTGGCTCTGCCTCACATTCTCATTTTGGTATACAGGATGGTGGTCTCATGGTTGCCTGGAGCATGTTCTTCTCAAGGCCATCAGAACCTACCACTGGGGCAAGTGGCACTTCTTAAGGCACAGGTTTAGAGCTAATAGGCTGTTTTCCATTCACACTGCTTGCCAGGTACATGACCATATCCAGCGTCACATGACCAAGTCCAACATCCGCATCCTATGGGAGACTGGCAAAGGATGGAAATGCTCACTCAGCAATAACCCCATCTAAAAATGGACTGTGTCTGTTGGCACCTTTGCCTTCCCACCTATACAGTGGGTGTAGGGATGACATCAGTGAAGGTGTATGAAGTCGCATCTTCTCTTCTTTACCTTCCCTTCCTCATCCCAGCCACATGTGGTTTGTGAGCCGCCGCCTCCACTTGGAGAGCAGTCTGGGATCATTATCCATCATCCTGTGATGGTTAATGATGGCCAGGCCATGTGACTACTGCTGACTAAAGATGACCTTGCTGGGCATGTCTGGCAAGGCCAATTAAAGCCTTCACTCCCCCCTCCCCACATCCTTTTCTTGGGTCTGAAGTGGTTGCATCTGGACATAGTTTCTTCTGACTCCCAACCTCCTTTATGCTTTGGTTTCTTTGGACTTCATCTATTTAGCTCCTTTCTATCTCTGGGATTCACTATAAAATTTTAGAAACTTTATCCAAATATTGACCAAAACATGTCCACTTTTAGAACTTTCTTATTTTCAGAATTCCCTTAAAATGATGAGTGGCAGAAAATAGTAACTACTTTGAATTCACTTAAAAGAAGATATTTATAAAAATTTTGTTGCCTTCTGGTTTGTTTTTCATAAATTAGGCCAGAGTTTTTACAAATGTTGTATGGAAACAATGGCAGAAAATCAAGCTATGTCACTGTTCAATACTCTAAGTCATAGCCTGCTAAGTTTCCTAAGAGACACTGTGGCTGGATCTCAGTGCTGTCATCTCTTTAACCATGTGGTTTGAAGCTTTCCTATTATACAGAGAGATTTTCAGCAGCTGTAGCCACATCTAAGATATTCAACTATTTACACCTTTGGGGCAAGTGGACTAACTGAAGGATGTCAAGCATACCCTATTATTTTGTTGTTTCCTTTTATTACAAAAGGAATATATTTCATTCATATTAGGTATTTACTCTGGGTGGCATGTGATGAGATTGTAACTATTCTAGAAGTTCTGATCTTAGTGACAGCATCTGTGTCCTCAAGAGACTTACTCATTAAGCCTAACCTCAGCATACAGGGCATGTTGGTTTCATTGTGATTTCTAGCTGAGGTAACACTGGTCCATTACATGTACCCTTTTTATTTTCTTTCTGTCTTTTCTCTCATATGCTCTCAACTTGCCATTTTAACCTTCTCAGACTCTGTTTATGGCAGAGTCTGGTACTCAGTATTAACAGAGAAAAGGATAAACAGGCAGTATTGTTAGTTAATGATGTTCAAGAGGCTACAATCCAGATGGAGATGCAAAACATGCTCTGGTGACACTACCAGGCAGGGCATTGGTCAAAGCCACCCCAATAATTTAATAAACGGATATAAAAAGAGAAATTCAGGCCTCATTAAACTTTCAACTCTGACTGACAGAAAACATCCCATTACCAGTATTCCAGGTAAAATTAGAACAACCACCATTTATTGGATTGCTTTTCATGTAATGTGCACATCAGCTCTCAGGGATAGATGTTACTTTCCCTGATGATCAGATGAGGAAACTGATGCCCAGAGACATTACAGATATTAATAGGCCATTGCAATTAGGTGATAGAGCTGAGATTTGCAACTTAACATGTGTTGGACTTTGAAATCCCATTTGAGGCCATGCTAGGTTCCATTGCCTTTTGTTGAGACCTACTTTTATATATTTAGAGACTTTTGAAATATATTTTTGATCAATTAGGATAAAAAACTACATCAGCAATATTAAGGGTCTAAATATCATTGGAAAAAGAAAAAAAATGACTTGAACAAAGACAACAGAAAGCCAGCACGGTGGCACTCACCTGTAATCTCAGCAGTTTAGGAGGCTAAGGCAGGAGGTCGAAAGTTCAAAGCTAGCCTCAGCAATTTAGTGAGGCCCTAAATAACTTAGCAAGCCCCTCTCTCAAAATAAAATATAAAAAGGGATGGGATGTGGCTCAGAGTTTATGCCCCCCTGGGATCAATGCCTGGTACACAAAAAAATTTAATAAAACAGTAGGATTTGGCCAATCCTTAATTCTAATGAAAAGAAAGAATCTCCTAATGATGATTGCAGACTAAATGAATGAGGACATGGAGATGCCATCAACAGGACTGGCCAAGCAGGAGGCAGGGTGCTGAGCACAAGGTGGGGCAATGACAAGGTAAAGTTTTATCTATCCAGTGGGGAGCTTGGTGCCCCCCCCCCTCCCGCCTGGAGTTAACTAGCATGCAATCGGAAAAATAGAACATGGACTTTAAAGAGAACAGTGTAGAAATCACAGATAGCTATGTACAATTATTTATTAAAATAACTCAGATGTCATCACTTTGGAGAGCAATGAGAAAGAAGAAAAGAGATTCAGAGAAATAAAAATACACCTTAGTTTGGGGTGAAGATAAAAGAGCCAGAAAAGAAAATTAGAAGGCCAAGGGAAATAGGCAAAGTGGTGCATCAGATTTCTATTGTTGTGTAACAAAACCACGACAAATTTAGTGGCTTAAAATAAGACAAATTTATGATCTCAATGTTGCCATGGCTGGAATATGATACCTCTTCCCCAAAACCTCTGCTGAGCCGTTCTGAAAGTGAGCTGTCATGGTGTTAGCCTGGTGTGTTCTCACCTGGACCCACATTTGACTGGGGAAGAATCTGCTGTCAAGCTCCTTCCTTTAGGCAAAATCTGTTTGCTCCTGGTTGTAGAACTGGGGTGGTCCTCCCACTGCTGGCCAGTGGCCAATAATTACTTTCAGCTCCTAGAAGCCACTTTCAGGTCCCCACTATATGGCTTTCTCTCTAACCATCTCTAAAGATGGGAGCTTGCTTTTTTCTATGGCCAGCAAAATTTCTTTCAGGCTGTGGATTTCTTCCTTTAGGAAGAAAAATAATCTAGTTCTGTTGAAGAGCTAGCCTGATTAGGTCAGGCCCATGCAAGAAAATCTACCCTATGATTAGGCAGCTAATTTGAGGATCATGATTACATTTCCAAAATCTCTTTACCTTTGTCATATAACATAATCTAATCATAAGATTGAATTTCATCCTATCAAAGTCATGCTCAAGAAGAAAGAATTACATGGCTTAAGTATACCACAGGCAGGAATTTGAAGAGGGTGGAAATCATGGAATTCTGTCTACCATACACAGTGATAAAGAGGAGAGTCTAGAAAGCTGTATAATTTTTAATACACTTCTGAATGCCAAAGATATACTTGAAAAGAAAAAAGTCTCTTCTAGAATTCAGTGTTCTAATGTCACAGAGATAGAGCCTGGAAGGGAGAAATCATGACTATCAAATGGTGAATAATTTTTAATGTTCTAGAGAGGATATTGACTGATGAAAAATGGAAGTGGAATTTAAGTGTTAGGGTATTTTTGCTACTTTTCTGCAGAATGTTGGGGATTGGTCTCAGGTTTTGAGGAGTAGTGAAATGAATGGTTTTGACCAAACAATATATAAATGCCCTTGCAGGAAGAGTCTCAAACATTTATCCATGAAGTGAAAGATGAAATTTGTGTACCAGCTTAACATACAGAGGGCTGTTTATCATTTTTTAATTTTTTTCATGTTTGATTTTTATACATGTTTGCAGTAACAGAAAAAGGATCAGTGGAAAGAGGAAAATGAATAGATTCCTCACCATTGAAATTCTACCAGGCCAATGGGAAACTTTAAAGTGAAAAAGACCTTTTCCTTCTTTCAGCTGTATTTCACTTATTTACCCATTTCATGGCAAAATATGTACAAGGCCTTATTCAGAAGTACTTGGCAAGTATCAACTCAATTTTTATAGTTATCAAGTGAGTTAGGTCTTATTTCATCTGGTCCAAGGCCAGTGAGCTTGAAAGTAGTAGAGTTGGGATTCAAAGTCAGGAATTTTTCCTCTGGAGCCTGTGATCTTAATCACCTCATTGATATACTTAGTTCTGATGACCATCACTTGTAGAAATCATGGGACAACTCTTGAAGTGTATGTTAGCTTTTTGTCTCTATGAAAAATATCTCCAGAAAACAACTTCAGGTCAGAAAGATTTATTTGGGCTCTGGATTTTCCAGGGTTTCAGTCCATGTTCAGCTGGTTCCATTGCTTTGGGCCTGAGGTAAAGCAGAAAATCATGGCAGAAGGGCATAGAGGAAGAAAGCTACTCAGCTCATTGCAGCTGGAAAATGGCAGAGATATAGGCCCCAAGGGTGTTCCCCTAATAGCTTACTTCCACCAACCATGCCCCACTTGCCTACAGTTTCCACAGCCTCACAGTAATCCATGCAGCAATTAACAGATTAATCCAATATTGAGATCAGAGCCCTCATCCAATCATTCCCAGAGGCCCTACCTCTGGGCATTGTTGGATTAGGGACCAAGCCTTCAACACATGAGATTTTGAGGAACATTCAGATATAAACTATGGTTTATATGTTATTAAATGTTATTAGTGCTATGCAGGTAAATTTTCTGCATATTATCAGTTCCCCTATCCAGATCCTGGTTCCATGCTGCCTTTTCAAGGTATCTTGCATGGAATAGATACCAATAAATATGTATTGATTTCATTTAAGCTGAGATCCAATTATTTACTTTACTTCCCTATTTACTTTATTGATTATAAAATTAATGAGGTGGTGTCTAATTTCAATTTAACTGTTCAGCCTGTAACTATAATTTTTATGACTTTTACCATCACAGTAAATCTATGTATGACCTCTTTGAGGACACTTGCTTTATAAAATAGATTTGATTTAATTTAAAAAATAAATGCATCATAGTTTTCAGCATAGGAAATACAGGTGTTTGCCTGCTGGCCTCTTGGATTATGTTTAATCTTTGAATGATGGAGAGCAAGGTGGGAGAGCACCATGAGGTTGAGATAACACTGGAGAGGATCATCTTTGACAATGGTCTTGGTATTACTTACCTGTCTTCCTGCCTTCTTTTCTTCCTTCCTTCCATAAAATAGTTGTTACTCTATTGGAGCCATCCACTGTTTATAACTGAGCTTCCTGGACATTTCCATGTCAGTTCTCAGTCCTGAATTTCCTTACACTTCAGGATAACATTTTCTATCATGCTATAGTTTGGGTGTAGTTTGTCCCTGCTGAAACCTATGTTTAAATTTGACTCCTAGTATAAAATGCTACTAAGAAATGGTGGGGCCTTTAAGAAGTGAGTTAGGTCGTTTAAGAAAGGGGCTGGTCTCAGAGGACTGGATTAGTTAGCACGAAAGCATATTGTTCTAAAGCTCCATAGTACAGTCACTTCACATGCACCCCTCTTCCCACTTCTCCACCATGAATGTGATGCAGCAGCAGAAGCTAAGTAGGTGCTGGCACCATGCTCTTGAACTTTCTTACCTTGAAATCCATGGGCTGAAACCAATCTCTTTTCTTGATATAGTACCCAGGTTTAGATATTTTGTTATATAAATGCAAACAGACTAAGATAACATCCTGCAGATGTGTGGTCCTGCAGATAGCTGCAGTTGTCCCTTGATAGGATACGTTGAAGCCATGCTGCCTTTAATCATGGAGTAAGTTTAGCTAAGGTTGTTTTTGGTTTTTCTTGTGTTGGGGATTGAACCCAGGGCTTTGTGCATGCTTAGGCAAGCACTCTACCAACTAAGCTATATACCCAGCCTAAGATTGTTTTTACTTGCCTACCTGCATTGGAGAAAATCTCCTAATTTTTCTGGTGTCTATTAAAAAAATATTTGCTATGATGTTAGGAGTTAAAGGGAAGATAGGTTTAAAATGACTTTTTGATTTATTTATGAATACAAAAGGTGATGGCTGATGAAAACTTAAGAGCCAGCAGATCAGTCATTTTCAGTTTGATCATCTACAAGCACTACAGATAAAGAAAACAAACCCCATTGCTAGAAGTGACACCAGGGAGGTTGGGTTATATAGCAATGTTCCCCCTTCAGAATGCTATATATTATTCCTCTGTGTTCTTTTTCTTTAACCTGAAGTAAGCATCAAGGTATTTATACTTTGTTGATTCTAGCTACATTTGATCAGCAACAAAGAGAATAG
The DNA here is from genome assembly GCF_964194105.1 of Spermophilus citellus. Taxonomy (NCBI): domain Eukaryota; kingdom Metazoa; phylum Chordata; class Mammalia; order Rodentia; family Sciuridae; genus Spermophilus; species Spermophilus citellus. The sequence continues at coordinate 53,822,077 of NC_138184.1, read as the reverse complement.
GACCTATTTGATTTTATTTCTCTTTCCTATGTTTGGTGCATATGTGTGTAAGTGTGAGTGCCCCAGAGAACAAGAGATTGTGGCTGATTCTAAACCAGAGTCTTGGGACACAGAAGTTTAAAGATGATCACATTGGGCAGTGCAGACACACACTTCTAACTTTGGTTTTGCAAGCTCTTCAAGAAATAATTTTTATTTTTGTTCTGATTGAAAAACAGTGTTTAGGGCTGGGGATGTGGCTCAAGCGGTAGCGCGCTCGCCTGGCATGCGTGCGGCCCGGGTTCGATCCTCAGCACCACATACCAACAAAGATGTTGTGTCCGCCGAGAACGAAAAAAAAAAAATAAATATTAAAAAAAAAAAAAAAAAAAAAAGAAAAACAGTGTTTATCTCCCTGCATCTAAATGCTTTGGGATTTTTGCCAGTTCACTTTCTAATAATCTAAAAGCATGTTTTCCAGTATCAGCCAGTCTTTTCTCTACCATGTTCTAAATCAAGAGTCATAGTTAAGAGCAACGACTTTCTGTTCAAACCTTGACTTGTAGCTGTGTAACATTGGGCTAGTAACTATGTAACATTGGGCTAGTAGTGACTGTTAACCTCTCTGAGCATTAATGTTGTCATCAATAAAATGATGACAAAATAGTAATCATCCTAGTTGGGTTATTAAGGGGTTAAAGGATTTACTAATGGTCAGTTGCATTATTTAACTGCACTAGGACTGGTATGAGGGGTGCGCAGCTCTAGTAACCATTGAATTCTGTCTGCACCATTGCCTTACATGACCAAGAACTATGTTATACCTCTAGTTAAACCACATATAACATCAGGAAAAACACATCTTGAACTTCAGAGATTGTTGGTAGAAAACATGTTCCTAAATAGCTAGTTCAAACTGTTCTCTTAGTACTTCCTCCCTTTGAAATCCAGAATATCCCATTGGTATCCATCATAAAAGTACATTAATTTTCACATTTTCCTTTAATGATTACATGAGCATGCTTTAGACAGGGTGAAAGATATGTGGCACTGTGCTCACATTCTGTTTTCATCTGGGTGTATTGGTTTTAATGTTTTATGTCATAAGCAGAAAGCTCAGTGCTGGAAGTTTAACTGTAAAGGGAATTTATTGGCTTAGATCATTGGAATATCTGAACTTAGTGTGGGTTTTAGGATTGACTGATTAAACAATGCAATGAAGTCACCAGGGACCTGAGTTGTCTCTGTATCTCAATTCTACCTCAAGTGCTTCAATTTCCTTCTGTTTAATTTCATTTTTAAAAAATTGTTATTGGTGCATTATATTTATATATAATGGTGAGATTTATTGTTACATATTTTTGTTTGTTTATTTTTTGGTAATGGGGATTGAACCCAGGGGCACTTAACCACTGAGCCACATCCCCAGCCTTTCTTTATGTTTTATTTAGAGACAGGGTCTGATTGAGTTGCTTTAGGGCCTCACTAACTTGCTGAGGCTGGCTTCAAATTTACCATTCTCCTACCTCAGCCTCCTGAGCTGCTGGGATTATAGGTTTGTGCCACCACCACAACCAGTTCATTGTTACATATCTGTACATGAATGCAACCTACTAATAAGGTCATTTGCATTCTTTGTAGAATAAAAGAAAGGACTGAGGGAGAGAAGGGGAATGAAATTGACCAACTTCTGTGCATGTATGAATATGTCACAATGAATCTCACTACTGTATATAATTAATTATATTGCATCAATTAAAGTTTTAAGTTTTACTTGGTTTGTTGTTTGTTCTTTGTACTAAAGATTGAACCCAGGGGAGCTTTACCACTAAGTTATGTCTCCAACCCAAAACTACAAGTTTTTTGTTTTGACAGTTTCCCTGAGTTGCCACTGGTGGCTTTGAACTTGTGATCCTCCTATCTCAGCCTCTCAAGTCCCTGGAATGTGAATGAGCTACTATGTCCAGCTCAATTTGTTTATTTTTTTTTTAATAGAGTACCTTATGTTTGCCCTGCTCCTCTTGGAAATAGGATGCCTTCTTGTGTGGTGGGGGGAATGAGAATTTCTGTTCCATCCTATTCCATTTTAATATTTCTCTCTTGTCTTAGAGTTAAGATATTATAACAACTTGAATGTTATGAGTGGAGGTAGATGATATTAATACATTCCTTTCCTTTCCAAATAGTAAGGAGGGCAATACAATACACTCCTAGTGGGAACGGGGGTCTGCTAGAGCTGAGAACATTGATGCATAGGGCAGTGTAAGCCAGATCAAAGAATTTGATTCTCATCCTTAAGATGATGGAAAAACCAAGGAAAAGTTTTAATATGTGGAGTTATGTGATAGGATTTTCATTATGAAAAGATCAGCCAAGCTGCTATTTGTGGAAAAGATTAGAGGAGAGGAGTGGTACATCCGAGAGCCTTAAGGCTTTCACTCAGTTATGAAATGAAAGCCATTGTTATGTTTCACACCTCACCAGGGAGAGAGCTAGCTTCAATCTGAGTTACTGGAACTGTTTTTAAGTTGTCCTTGAATTCATGCAAATCACAATTGATTGTCCTTCAACAAAAGCAACAACAACCCAAAACTAGAAAGTGGTAAAGAATAATTCAATATTGATTCACTTTAGATATGTAAAGTGTGATAAGGTATGAGAGGGACTTCAAAACAGAACTTTGAAAAGCGAAGGGAAAGGCTTTGGATTGTGCTGGGTTTGGGAAGATGGCTGATATTTTGTCTGAGTACTGCTGGATCCCAAGCAATGTAGGGCTGACTAGAGAATGGATTCTTGATAGAACTCCAGAGATTTAATGAATCTATGGACTGTTTTCTCCTTCCATGTGTGTCATTCTTCTGCATTTACATCTTCAGGATATTTCCATGCTACTAATGCTTAGACTTTGGGAGATATGATAAAGAACGAGAAGTATTTGAACATTGGAATAATGTTTGAACAATCAAATCAGAAGTTCTGCATAGGAGCAAGGAAGACTGGGCTGAGATTGCAATGGGCAAATTGACAGGTGGTCAGAAATATTAAAATGCACTAGCTTTCAGGATGTCAAAATGTGCCCTCATGTTGCCTAAGAATTCTTCAGCAAATCCTTTTAGTCTGTCCTTTGAAATGGATCTCTATTCTCCACTTCATACACCTTGCTGTAGGCTGACATCCCCTTACAAAGGAATTTTGCAGTAGCATCTGAACTGGGATTTTCCATATCCATGCAGAACAAAAGTTGTATTTCCCCAATTGTCAGGGCCAGAATAATTTAACAGATCTTATTTCTGACAGTAGCTCCAAATAAGCAAAGCATATCATATTGAGACTAATAGGGAGAAAAGTAGAGGAAAGTTTAATTCAAAAGCTTTATTTTCATAAATGGGGCCTGATATTTTAGTATAATAATGCTTTAAATAGTAATAGATATTATAATATCCTTATAGGCATTAAATGGAATTCTTAATATAAATAAAACAGTACTGAATTCGTAATTACATCTGTTAGTATCATGATTCTTTCCCAGTAAAAAAAGCTCAAGCAGTAGAAGTCAAAAGCCATAAAGCCAAGATAGATGGAGGCAGTAGAAACAAATGGGTCCCAAACCACTTGAGCAATATTTCCAAAATGCCAATGAAGAAAAGCAGTTTTTCTAGCCATCTCATCAAAACTGTCTTCCATCAAAGCTTTATTCTCTTTGGAAAAAAAAAATGCTGAGGAGGGGGGAAATCTTAGCTCTTTATAGAGGTAATTGTGATAACAGAAGGGTAGGAGCTAGAGAAGAGAACAGAAAGAAATATGAAAGCACAAGAGGTGAGAAAGAGAAATGATAGGAGTAAAAGGTGGAAAGATTAACCTGTGGGTGTAAAGCAGGGCAAGGTAAGGCAAGTTGGAAATAAAGATGTGCTAAAGCCTTTCAGTGTATGTGTTTGTGTGTGTGTGACCTTAAACAAATGCAGATGCAAGCACTAAACCAGATTTAAAAAAAGGTATTTAGAGAATGCATGACAGTCCAATAATAGTTAAACCACTTAAATGCTAAACTTTTCCAAGAAATTGAAAAAATTAAATCAACCATATGAAAACTGGACAGTGAATATGAATGGGTTGTTTACAGAAGAGAAAATACAAATACCCAGCAAAAAGGAAGAATTATAGAATTGCTAAGTAAATAAAACAGTATTTTTAACCTATAATATAGGTACAACTTCCTATGTAACATCCGATGCTGGTAAGAATGTTGGGATGGTATTTATTGCTTAGTGGTTTGGCCATATCATTATATATTAAAAATACACATAGCCTTTTAAACAGGAATCTCATCTTTGAGACTCTAAAGATGAATCTTTTCTGTAAAGATAATATGTATACAAGATGATTCATTGTAGTATTATCTTTAGTAGCAAAATAAAATAGAAACAAAATGAGTTTTGGTCCCTAGGGATAAGTTGAATAGACAGTGGTATATCTATACTATGGACTGTGATGAGATTATTAAAAATTAGAATGTGTATCTGATGTGGATAATTGCACATGATATATTGTAAAATTAGCAAAGCAAGTTGCTAAAAAAAAGAAGGGGGTTAATTAGTTGACTTTCAATTAACTAACTCTGGGAAAAGTTCAATATTTAGGTTCAATACCATTTAAGAAAAACAAGAAATATACCCTGATAGCTGAGCTATCTAAGGAATTGTGATATCTATGTATGTGCACCTACTGTATTTCACTGCATAATTGTCACACTCTGGTATTTTTCAGTCCAAAAATTGGTTTATAAACTTTCGTTGCATAATTGTTGAGTGGTCTAATTCTGTTCCTCACACCACCTAAAAGGTAAAGAGAGCAGCATTATATTCACCAGTAGCATTTGTCTTCTGGGATCTGCAAGCCAAGAGCCTAAAATTCTCAGGGCACACTCATCAGCGTATTTCTGAAACTCGACTTAGGCTTCACGTAAAGGTTGCACCCCCCCCTTTTTTGAAAAAAAAAAAATTGGCATAAAATCTGTGATTCTAAAAAAAAAAAATCCGCAATGCTTATGTGAAGTGCAGTACTGTATATTAATAGACATAGAATTACATAATATGTAGTATATGTTATAACACCAATATGATGAACATATATTTAAACCAAATACATTAATGTTTCAAAATGCATGGTAATATACTTGATAGGTTTAAAATGTTAATATTTTTTGATGTGTTTAAAAAAACTAAATAGCCTTTTCTTTAGACTTCTGTATACCTGATATTTGCAGGTGTGTTTTATTTAAATGGAGAGGAGAGGAGAATTTTAGTGCATGCCACCATCTAAATGCACTTTAGACTTAGCTGAGATCACAAAATGTAATAATTGGTTTAATGTACACAAGTTAGCAGCTTCTTGTGGTATTCATTGCAGCAAGAGGCCCCCATAAAACCTGCTTTATTTGTAAAACAAACTTGCATCTCAGGCACTTGCTGTCCTTTGTAGGAAGACACTGGTGTATTTGAAACTCTGAGTTGATGGCATGGGAGTTCATAAAATGCCCAGTAGATTTTGGCAATGTTTGGCTGAGACCTTGTGAAAGGAGACAAACATGTAAATGAAGTCAACTTTGCAGACCTCTGGGATCCATTACAGCCTGAGATGCTCTTAACACATAATTAGCTAGGGCTGTTAATCATGTTTAACAGGTGTTGAATAATAAACTGAGACGGGGTATTTGCTCTGACCACTTTCTTCTCTGATCTGGTTAAGCAAGCTAATGTCCATCAGAGCCCCTGGAAACTCTGAAATGTGACTTGACATCATGTTTTCTTGATGCTGTCATCAACATCATGATCATTGAGAACTGTGACATCTATTATAAAAACACAGCAGGAATCTGTGCAAACAGTCTCCCAAGTGCGCTTAATGAATGTTATGGTTTATAGCTTTTTCTCTTTTATTTTCTTTGCCTCTTTTCTCATGGGCCTCTGTCTGATTTGTCAGTTGGTTGTTGAAAAACAGATCCCAACATCTGTGAACAGGAAGTAGCTCCATCTGTGCAGGTAGAAGCATTACTCGGTGATATGAGGGTCACAGAATGATAGACCAAAAGTGACATACCTCATGCTTTTTCACATTTTCTCAGTGCCACAGTATGGCAAGGACTCAAAACTTGGCTTTATAGTGCAGCTCAGGTGGCTCTGCTACCAAATTGTTGCCACTTGCTTTTTCACTGAAGTTTATTTATTATCTTTTGGATTAGCCCCAGACAAGTTGTTATTCTTCCAATATAGCATGCCAAGTCTTGGATATACTCTTATTTAGCCATTTTCCTATTGATAAACCAGTGGTTATTTCTAGATCTTCACAGCCATCATGACTCTCTTCATCCATGCTCCTGCACAAATAGATGGGATCACTCTGAGGTAGAAACTGGCCAACTGCAACCAATCTTTAGGTCAAATCATGTCCTCCGATGTTTTAGTGTGGCCTGCAAGCTGAGAATTGCTTTTACAGTTTTTAATGGTTGAAAAAAAATTAAAAAAATGAATAATAGTTCTTAGTACCAGAAAACTAGATGAAATACATGTTTCAATATCTGTAAGGAAAATTGTTATTAAAACAGCCATCTGCATCTATTTGTGTATTTTCTGTGGCTTATTAAGTTGTAATGGAGAGTGTAAGACTTGTGAATCCTGAAAAATTTTTCTGTTTGTCATTTTACACAAAAAAGCTTACGGAGCCTAGTTCTGCTGATCTTAGGGTCAATAGGAAGAAATTGGATTTCTGTATCACAGAATTAAAATTAAAAAAATATATATGTCAAATGGCCATTTAGTGCTGTATCTATTTATAGTTTATGAGATTAAATACCTATTTCTCTACATCTTCACCAATTCTTTTTCATATTTTGCATGAGTCCTTGGTCTTATGGAGAATTCAGTGGTATCTTGTTATCTTAATGTTTTTTGACTTCTTGATTCTGATTAGGCTGATTATCTTTTTATATGTTGACCATTGGTTTCTTTTCCTCTATTGACTGCATCACATGCCTTTTAAAGGTAGTATTTTAATAAGCAAAAAGTGTCTTAAACTTACTAAACTAGATACTGTGTTAGGTGATTCAAAAATAACATATTATTTTGAGCATGGAGGCATACACTTGTAATCCCAGTGACTCAAAAGGCTGAGGCAGGAGAATCACAAATTTCAGGCCAATCTGGGCATTTTAGCAAGATGCTGTCTCAATTAAAAAGGGGTGGGTATGTAGTTTAGTGGTAGAGCATCCCTTGGTTCAATCACCAGGACTGGGGGGCGGGGGGAAAGTATACATATGCATGTGTGTATATAATATTGTGTATGCACCACAGAAAATCCATTAGGTAAATATTAATGTTAATTATTTATTAAATAAGAAAGGGGGAAAAGATACAGCTTTTTGTTGTTGTTTTTCTTTAGAGCATTATAGTTATGATTACCACCGGTTATCAGTTCAGCTTGCTCACATGTTGAAGTTAGAGAAGCACGCCGAGGCAAGCATATAAAGCAGGGTTTATTTAAAAGGGGGTCACATAGACTTCTCCAGGGAGGGAGAAGGGGACAATAGCTGGGATCCTGGTATATCAAGAAGCAGGTGTTCTGCCCTTTTTCTATGTCCTAGGCTTCCTTTGTTCTCCTGCCTTTTCCCCCTTTCTCCTTCCTGCAAAGGTGACCAGGCCCAGGACTAGGCCTAGGAATGCTGGTGGGGTGGCCCAAAGTGGGGAAACAGGTGGGCTGAAGGGATGGAGCAGCCAAGGATACATCACAACCTTATAGCTCCCTGTGGGGAGGGGCAATTCCTGGGACTGGTTACCCTGGCAACTGGTTGGAGCCAGGGAAGGTTCTTGATAAGGGTGGAGGAAGGGCTCTGAAGGAGTTAACATTTCAGTCCTTCAGGGGACAGTCTCCCACTTGCTTGGCCTCCTTGATCTGACCTGACTCGATGTACCTATCTGACTGCTTGTCTAATCCTGGCTTCAGTTATACATAGTAGTTGGATTCATTTTGACAAAATCATACATTCGTGGAATTTTATTTCATCCCTGTTCCCACAACTTTCCCTCTTCTCCTCCCTCTCCCTATTCTCTGTCCTCTAGTCTAGTGATCTTCCTTTCTCTCATTTATTATTTTTGATTGGTACTTTCTAAATATACATAAAGGTGAAATTCACTTTGGTACATTTATACATGCATATAACGCGATTGTGCTAGATTCATTCCATATTTCCTTTTTAAGTCCTTCCCTCCCTCACTCTCTCCCTCTTGGTCTCCTCCTACATCACTGGTCTTTGTGATTGATGTAGCATAGCTAAGTCATGCATAATATTAGTGGGAAGACCCTTAAGTTAGGGACCCTGTTATTGGTTCATACCCTTGTTTTCCAGCCACTTTTAATATTTTCAGGTATCCAAGGATCTGCAAAGCCTTAAGACATAGTGAAACTTTGCTATTCTCTTTTAGAGGTCTATGTCATATAAGGCTTTTAGGGGAACCTGTGGTATCCAGAAATCATTTAATAATTGCTTCAGCTTCACAAATATTGTGAATCATAAATTTAATGTTGTTGAAAGGACTATTTTGGAAGTCAAAACCCTCCATTGACATTCTGGTAGTGAGTAACTTTTTTGCTACATAACCCTCTTTGGACAAGTTATTTTACATGGCTGGATTCCATTATCCTTATCACTTAAATTTGAATAAAAATAGTTTTAAAGATTAAAGGAAATACTTTTTTTAAGAAGTGCCCAGCATAGTAAACCTTCAATTACAATTGTACCTCTATTAAAAGGCAAAAAAGGATGATCTATCTGGGTTTGTTCTTTTTTGGGAACCAGACCTTAACCAGGCATTTCTCAAACTATAGTCCTTAGTTCACCACATCAGAATGCCTGAAGATGCCTATGAAAATTCAGATTCCTGGGTATCACCTTAATCAGGAACTCTGAAATCAGCCTTTTTAACAAATTTCCGGATGATTTTGGGGGAAGACCAAAGTTTAAAAATCACCAAACTATGAAAATCTGGAGACTTCTAATTTATTTTTAGAAACACTAATAAATAAAGACACTCTCCTCTGGGAACCAGTTTAGTATTTGAAGCCACATGGGCAAGAATATCTTTACATGTGATTTAGATCACTCTTACAGTAAATGTGCACTCATATCTACTTCTGTTAACAGAAATACCTTCCTCCCCATCGTTATAATGCTGTGGGTTTGAAGGCAGCTGTAACCCTTTGATCTTTTTTATCTTCTCTCTTAATATGCTCTGATAACATCAAGTTCTTCAGATGATAGACACTGTGTTAATTTAGAAATGCCTTGTAAAAAAAATAATAATGTGATTTGAAGTCAGTTCATTCTGTTCCTTGGTTGAATTTCTTACAACAGGTCTTAGCTTAGAAGAGGGTAATTAATAGAGGTCCTTCCTTTGGAAAAGATAAGAGTAATAGTCATAATCATCTTGATTATTTAAACTCACTTCAAGATCTAAATAGATTTTGATTTTGAAATGGATAGAGCCTGTGTCAGGAGAACTATAGCTTCCCCACCTTAACCTCCCAGCCTCAGCTCCTGGACTGCACTGCGCTTTGGAGGAGGGGTTTTTCTTGTGCCTGGAGGCTCTGGTCTTACCTGGGAACATTGTACAAATGCAGATTCTCCAGGGGACTCCAGAGTTCCAGGTTCACAAACACTGGGGGTGGGGCTCAGCAGTTTGTTTCCAGCAAGCCCTCCAGGGGTTCTAATACCTGCTGAAGTGGGAGAAGCATTTAGATTCCCAGGCTCTGCCTCAAGAACGCTTTGTCTGACCACTTTATCTAAGTGCATCTCCATCTCATCCACTCACCTGTCCAGTCTTTATTACTGCACCTTACTTTTTTTTTTATTACTTTCGTCATACTCTCCCCCTATTTGTAGATACACAGTTATTTTTTTTTCTTTAAGTATTTGTCTTCTAAGTGACAAACACCAAAACCCTAAAATAACCAAGGCAAGACATACTCTATTGACATTTTAGTTGTAGAAGAAAGACTTAACCAAATGACCATAGTAATAATATGTATTATGAAATGGGACTGCATACTTATTTTGCTTGAATATTGTCTTTTTTTATCAGTATAGTTCCTAACATGTAGCACTGTATCTGGCATGTGGTAGATATTAAGTAAATACTTAAACAAATGAATGACTGACTGACCAGTTAATATAAAGTGACTGAGGTTATATTTCTTCTGATCCACATTTTTTTTTTTGCTTGTTTGCTTTATTATTGATGTGACAACCACATACTATCAGTTTCATGACTAATTTGTAAGCATTTTACACGAATAATTTACAAGCCCTCTGTCTAATACACACACTTGGTTTTCAGCTTTTGAATCCAGGGGCAACGTCTTCACAATTATAGACTTTCAATTTCAGGAGAGGCCATTTGCAATCCACTTAACAGACACTTACTGAGGAACCAACATATCCTATATCAGGGTCAGTTGGTCAGGAATAAAGTTTGCCTGGTACTTCTCTACAAAGACCTCTATTCTGTTGGTCTAGTAGCTCAAAGGCTCTGAGCTATTCTCATTGGTATAGTTGAAGTCGGGAAAGTCCTTGCATATTTTCACTTTTCTTAGCATTTCCTCTTCATCTTCCTCCTACCTTGTCTGCCCTATATCTGACCCCTCTATTCAACAGTTGGCTCACTTGAGCAGCCTGTGATATATTCACTTGTTAATGTCTTTTCCTTCTATTTAAAATGTTTCCCCTCTCACCAATGCTTCAGATTTTCTCTTAAGGACTGGTAAAGATTATTTGTTGCATTTATCTAAAACAACTTTACTTAGTTGGTGCAGACCTCCTTTATTTTCTTTATCATCATCCACACTAACACAGGTTTAAGTTTCAAGTCTGGGTTTCATTCTTAGCCACTTTCTATGCGAGAAAAATTGAGTCAGATTCTTACCTTCCCTGAGCTGCAGTATGCCCATCAGTAACATGGAGATACCAGGAGTACCTCGCACCTGGCTGTGAAGGATGAAGCAAGATTTACAGAATGCCTAGCTGCTCTTTGATGCTCAGTAAAAGGCACAAATGATTAATGCTGGGTACAGTTCCACTTATCTCCAGAGGGAGGGAGATTTATAACAGAGGCCACATTAAAAATGAAATTTAAATCTTGGCAGAGAAAGGGAGATGCAGATTATGAATCTCTCAGAAATCTAAATGTGAGACTTGTCTTATATTTTGGCCTTGTACACTATGAGAAAAATACTTGCTAATGGACCATGAGGAATGTAAACTAGGATATGCCTCCTCAATCCCCTTCAAGATTCTTATTCAAGAAATATAATAAAGTGATTTTATTTATTTTGAAGAACATTCCAGGCTAAAAATCTGAAGGTAAAGATTATATAGGTGAAAAAGTTCCACCCCCCTGCCATTGTAAGGGAGTGGGTAATAAAGTCAAAATATTCTTTAAATGTTTTTTAAAACATGTAGTGTGACTTAGCTTTTCTAAGGATTCATCCAGCAGTTTTCTAAAGAGAAAAGTTAGATGCATACCCCTTGGGGAATTGTTTGTACTAGAGATTTTAGCATGGTCAGGTAAATCTATTTTTAAATATATTAATGGCAGGACATTTATATCTTTTGCATTTTGCCCCAAATACAATGTGTGACACAAGTTTGTTAAAATTGTTTTCTTTTTGTAACCATAATCTGGCACATTTTGTTGTGACCGAATGTGAAACAGCTTTAAGTCTTTACGGAGTCAGTCAAAAAATAGACCAACAACCTCCCTGTTTGCATTATGTGGAAAAAAAGAACCATTCAGCAGGAAAGACGCAATCCAGAAAGATCAGCCAATACATCACTAGTAGATCCAGAAATACAATGTATGTAGTAATTAACCTTCACTGTATAAACCTTGCAACATTTGGCAAATTCTCCCATGTTTTTGTAAATGACTCTGTTCCCTAGGCATCTTCTCCCCTAATACAGTAGTAGGGTTATTGTCCTTCTGAACACATTAAGTGTATTATTTCCTTAGTTAAGGGAGAGGAGGTCATGAAAAATAATGTGCCATTTTCCCCTGCAGCACAAATGCTGGTTTCTTTGATAATTTTCAAATTGAAATAGGAAGTAAGAATAGCTGTCCTTCTTAATAGGAATCAAAATGTCCTATTGAATAGAGTAGGGAGACCAAGTTCATCAGATTTAAGAACTAGTTTAAGGATTTTCCCATTTGTAAGAAGTATTGGCATCATTATCATGAATTCAGAGTGTTATGGAGCTTAGATCATTATATGTTGGTGCACATAGAGCTACTATATGCATATACAATATATACAGTATACCGTTTTGGATATACGCATAGGGGGTCAATTATTGCCCTACTTTGTGTCAAATTTGTGTCCCACTCATTGACCTTTGGCATGCTACTTCAGTTTTCCTGCCTATCTCCAGATTCTAGAATCAATGGTTAATGGGAAACTAGATGTATTTTGCAAAAACTGAAACTTTAAATTTGTTGTCTTATTACTTCACATAGAAAACTGTGATGTGTGTGTCTGGAGGAAGTCACTGAATGAGTACAAAGGGAAAAATAAAAAAGTCCACGTATATGTATATACCTCTTAACATCAGAATGATTAATTTTAGGATCTTGAATTCTCTGTCTTAATAGTTTTCCAGAAAAAAAAAAACTTATATAGCTCATTGTCTTTTTAAAATGTACTAAAGGATGGCCTGGAGCAGTGGCACACACCTATAATCCCAGTGGCTCTGGGGGCTGAGGCAGGAGGATGGCGAGTTCAAAGCCAGCCTCAGCAACTTAGTAAGGCCCTGTCTCTAAATAAATATAAAAAGAGCTGGGGATGTGGCCAAGTGGTTAAGTACCCTAGGTTCCATCCCTGGTACAAAAAAGAAAAAACAAATTTTACATATATATATGTATACATATATATGTGTGTGTATATATATATATACACACATATATATGTGTATATATATATACACACACACATATATATGTGTATATATACATATATATATACATATGTATATATTAGGTGTAGGTTGTATGTTGTTAAGGATTTATCCATTTCTTCTGTTACCCAATTTGCTGACATATGATTTTTCATAATAGTCTATTTATCATCCCATGTATTTATGTGGTACTGGTTGTAATATTTTCTCTTACATTTCTGGTTGTGAGTTTTTAAGATTTATTATTTATTATTCTGTTAAAGAATTTACTGATAAGCCAATCCCAAAAAAACAAAGGCCAAATGTTCCCTCTGATAAGTGGATGTTGATCCATAATGGGGAAGGGGGAGGCATGGGAAAAATGGAGGAACTTTGATTGGGCAAAGGGGAGGGAGAAGGTATCGAGGGAGCATGGGGGCAGGAAAGATGGTGGAATGAGTTGGACATCATTACCCTAGGTACATGTATGACTGCACATATGGTGTGACGCTACATTGTGTACAACCAGAGAAATGAAAAGTCGTGCTGCAATTGTGTACAATGAACCAAAATGCATTCTGCTGTCATATACCTAATTAAAATAAATAAATAATTGGGGTTTTTTGCTTATCTTTTCAAAGTACCAGCTTTCTGAATCTGTATAGCCATATACTGTGAAAGATGTGGGTGGTTTTTAGACAGTATTACATTAAATAGGCTTCCTATACTCCTGGGTTTGTATTTGTAAATTCATGTATTTGTATGTTTGGTGGGTTCATATATCCTTTATGCTTTGTCTACTCTTTTTAATTATTTGTTGATATTGTTGCTCTAATTATCTAGTTTCACATGGTCTATCCTTGAATTTGCTGTGTCTTCATGATTGAATTGCCATCATGTTCTTTTGAAATCTTTTTCTGTCATTGTATTCTTTAGCTCCAGGATTTGTGTTTTTTTTTTCTTACGGATTTTATTTCTTCATTAAACTTCCTTTTTTTGTCCATGTATTGCTTCCCTAATTTTATTTGGTTTTATATCTGTATTTTCTTGAAATTCCTAACATGGTCAAGATTGCTTGCAGATTTTGGCTCAGAGGGACTGGAAATGACATTTAAGGCCCTTTTCTGAATTACTGTGGGATGAAGACTAGCTTATATTTTGCTCTTTACCCTCAAATTCTCACTATTTTTTACAATTATTACTATTTTTTTTAGTTGCTGATAGATCTTTATTTTATTTATTTATATGTGGTGCAGAGAATCAAACCCAGTGCCTCACTCATGCCAGGCAAATGCACTACTGCTGAGCCCTAGCTCCTAATTTTTAGAATTATTAATAATTAAAATGGCATTTTTGTTTTCGTAGTGAGTTGTTTTCAATTTTTCTAGTATTAGAGGTTAGTCTGGAAACTTCATCTATAGTGATCTATAAGCTTTTAAACAGATGCTATGCACATTTGTTTGTGTTTGGAAAAATAGAAAATATTCTTAACTCCCTAAAAGATACATCTAGGAGAAAATCTAAACATTTTTAGTGTTACATAGGTGTACTTAGGATTGCTAATATAAGTACATTATTGTGCAAAATGAAGATTTCATACTGTGTTTTGATGATAATTTACTCCTTTTTTATTTATTTCAAATGTAAAATGTTCTCTGAAAGAAGGATTAACTTACAAGTATTACAACCAGAAAATAGCCAGCTTTAATATGGCTTTAATAAATTATAACTGGATCATGGAGGTCATGGTGGTTACAAGATTAGTTAGTGAAACCAACTTCCCATGGAAATAAAAATGCAAACATTTTAATAAATGTAGTTTATTACTATAAACATCCAAATTCAAAGGTCATAGATTTGTTATTCTTGTACTAGGTCAAGCAGATTTTTCAATTTATATGGCAGATCATTACCACCTTTGATACATTGAATGATTCAAATATTTAACCTTTATAAGCACATGAAAAATGCATATCTGTCTTAAATTTGACTTTACCTTAAGTAGTCATTAGACCTCCTCTTTCTCTATGAACAAAGGTTTATGATTAAGATTTTGTTTTTCCAGTAGCACTTCAGTCATTAGATTAGTTAGAATGTTTTCACTAAATACTGTGTAATTAATGGCCAGTGGTATTTTTAAAAAAAAAGTAATCAAAGCATACTAAAAGAATACAGGGTTTATAATTCTTATAATATGCACTATCATATCTAAACATTATAAGATCCAATGAAATGTTCATGCTTCTTTTTTGTAGAGAAGAAAGCTAAGGCTCATATATATACTCAAGTACCTAACTCTTCATTTGAAGAGCTGGGGTGTGAGTTCCAGGCAGGTAGTCTGAGTCCAGAATAGAGGTCCTTGCCTTTAATATCTATGCTACCTGGCGTCTTTCTGTCATCTGCCAAGGATATGCATTTTTTTTGGGGGGGGGGTGGCGGAATAGTACCAGGAATTGAACTCAGGGGCACTCGGCCACTGAGCCCCATCCCTCTTTTGTATTTTATTTAGAGATAGGGTCTCACTGAGCTGTTAAGCACCTCACCATTGCTGAGGCTGGCTTTGAACTCGAGATCCTCCTGCCTCAGCTTCCTGAGCGGCTGGGATTACAGGCATGTTCCACCACACCCAGCAGGGTATGCATTCTTTAATATATATCAAGTATTCTTCTAAATTCTTTCAGTAAAGCCAGTGGGATTTTTTTTTTTAATTTAAAGTTCATCCTCTTATGATGGGAATTCATCTTTCCTTTGTGGTCAAAAGGGGTAGAAGTGAATTAATATTAGAGTGACATTATTTTTTTCCTATTTTCTCTAGTATCTATCATACTGTTAGATCCTAGGAAATGCTGAATTGATAAGCAGATGATTCACTTGGCCCAAATTACTGAACTTAATTTTCTAGTGTCAATATATTTCTAGTTTCATGCTCCCTTTTCTTTTCCTGAATTGCCTGTCTTCTTTATTTTCAGTCATCTTGTGACTTTTTTGTGACATTTTTCCTTTTCTCTTTTTCTCATTTTCTGTCCTTGATCTTCAAAGATCCTCAAATCTTGTAATTTTAATACATCTCTTATGCTGCCATTTCATGCCTCACTAGATCTTACGTACAACAGCCTTTGGGTTATTCTTCTGTTAAAAGTTAGGAATATTGCTCGACGTCCTGTTGGATGTCCATTAATTACATGAATGTGGATTAATTGTTGTACCGAGGGGTCTGAGGCTAAAATTTATTTTGAAATATGTATTCAGGTCTATATCTAGAAGCAGAGTTTATCCTTGGTTTTCAGTTGAATCCTCAGTTGAGGAAGTGTGTTCAAACTGTACACTGTGTTGAAGATGTTTAGTTGGCTTGAACATTGTACCTTAGAATACAACCAAGGCAGCTCATTTGCAATGTGTGTTTACAGAATAAATGTGCAGTGTGTATACATTCATACATGTATAATTTGCTCTGACTTCACAAAGTTACTTGGTGGATACGGTTGAAGAGATTAGAAAAGAGTTCCCTCAGCTATCTTGAAAATGAGGCACATAGTGACATTGGTGGAACCTTTGTTGTGATACTTGAAAACTGAAATATGACTTTCACCATTGGTGGCTCTTGCAAGTGGCAGTAATGACTCTGTGTAACTCTTCACTTCTTCATTGATCAATACTTCATGGAAGGGAAAAGAAATGTAGTGTTGTTATTAAATATATATGTATGTTGATTTACAACCCAACTAGGCATGGTTAACTATTATCTAAATTTGCCTATTTTCTTTAGCTCAGAAGTTATGTTTTGGCTGGGTATGGTGGTACCTACCTGTACTCCCAGCTACTTGGGATGCTGAGGCAGTAGAATCACTTGAACCCATTAGTTCAAAACTTGCATGGGCAACATAGTGGGGCTACATCTCAAAAAAGTTATGTGAGTTTACTTCATTTTGATTTAGATAAATTTCAAAGGACTAAAAATAGATAAAATCACTTGCTGATCTTTTCAGGTAAACTGAGGAATAGGAAACTATAATAGTAGCCCTCTTATTATGCATCTCTGAGTAGGCTTCCTCAGCATTTTCTCCTCCACAGATTTAGTAATTGGGTCATAAGACGAGTAAATGGTTATATAAAAGAGGAATAGAAATATCATTTTTTGGCATTAGATTCATAAATGTCATTGGTGGGTTACGATATCCTAACAACCCTCTGGGGTTTTTATTTTGTTTTGTTTTTACCAATAACAGCCTTGCCCTGATTATAAGCAAAGAGAAATAGATTCTAGTTCAGTTAAACAAAAAAAATAAATAAATAAAAATAACAAAGGGGGGATTGGAATTTGTTGGCACACTCCTAGATAATCCACTGTCTAGGCTAAGGAGATGGGAGAGTGATAGTTGAGAATGGACAGGAAGCAAGGTAGATTGGGGAATTATAGATGGCAAGTGCTAGTTGACAGTCATAGGAAGGTACTATCATTGGAAGAAATAATTTTCAGTGTTTTGGTTACATTAATTAAGATTCAGATTTTGGGAAGAGAGTATTCAATTGACCTTAATGGGGAAAATTTTCAATCCTGGTTAGGGCACATTTTAACTAAACACTTGTCAACAATGGGAAGAACACTTTTGGATACTATTGTCAAAATTCTTGGAGTGGGCCAGGCACTGTGGCTTGCGTTTGTAATCCCAGCAGTTTAGGATGCTGAGGCAGGAGGATCACAAGTTCAAATTCAGCTTCAGCGACTTAGTGAGGCCCTAAGCAATTTAGCCAGACCACGTCTCTAAGTAAAGTATAAAAATGGCCCAGAGATGTGGCTAAGTGGTTAAGCACCCCTGGATTCAATCCCCAGTACAAAAAAATAAATAAATAAAAACAACCAAAGTCTAGTGTGTGCTTTCCCATCCTTCTCTAGAATTTGCCTTCTCTACAAAACCTGAGGACCTTCAAATGAAAGCGCATATTGAAATTGATCTTTACATGAAAATGATTAACTCGATCCACAAAACATACAGTAAAAGCAAACGATAAAGAAAGAAAGCTAATAAAGGAAATTGATTTATTTGAAGTGCCGTGTGTCTCTTTCGCTTTCCTGAATATAACAGGACAGAATTAGTGGGAGCCTTGGCTCCAGCAGTCTGCTGGCCAGCAGTAATAGGCTTCAGTCATGCCTCCTTGGATTGTATTTTGTCTAAAGAGGAGGATGAAACCATTTTGAGTTTTCATGTAAGATTGCCTGGTTCTTACAATTAGAAAGTGTTTTTTTTTAAGAAAGCATTATTAATGGGATAAAAGGAATTTAATTGCTGTTTTTAAGCATCATATCCTGATAAACTTTTTTTTTATACCAATATGTGCTGTATGTAAGCAGTTATTGAATAAACAGTGGTAGATCAACATTTTTTTATCAAACATGGTTTGAGCACTGAGACACATACAGTAATAATTATCAATTTTTAAAACATTTAGCAAGGTATCTAACACAACTCTAATATGTGCCGATAAATGTTAAGTTACAATGATCACTGTAAATATTGAAATAACTAAACACTTATTATGTGCTATGCTGTATTCTGTGATTTTTACATTTGTTATTTAAGTCTCACTTAACAAAGTGGCTGATTATCACTGTCATTATTCCTGGCAGGCAACTGAGTAAAGTAGAGGTGGTGGTCTTAAGCTGCAGGCAACCAAACTGAGTCTATCTTAGAGCTTCTCAACCTCAGCACTATTGTCATGGGGGCTTTTTCTGTGTATTGCAGAATGTTTAGTACCATTCCTGGCTTCTACCCACTAGATGCCACTAATATTCTCCTGGTTTCTGACTCAAAGAAACAAACAAACAAACAACAACAACAACAACAACAAAAACTCACATCAACAAATCCAAGGGCCATTCCTTAAATGTTCTTATTTACTGGTAATTCAGAAGAAAGAACTGGTCCTAGCTCTATGGAGCCTGCTGTCTGATTAGAGAGACAGACTAGTATGTCCTACGAGCTTTATGTTGAAGAATTGTTTGTAAAAATCCAGTGTAGAAACACCTGAATGAGCTCAAGGAAGGCCACCCAGAGGGGGTGACTTTTAACGCTGGTCTTAAAAAGTAAAGGATTTTTCTCCACATCAAGAGGAGAACTTTGGCTGCTACTAAATCCTGAAGCAAGCACTAGTATATACTTGGGGCTCTGAAACAATAAATTTTTGTTGTTGTTGTTGTTTGCGGGGGTTAGCTTAACAATTTTTTTGTTTGTTTGTTTGGAGGATGTTGGTTTGTTTGTTTGAAGAATAGCCTCTGAATTCTCAAAGTTTAAGTTCTTTTAATTGTTCTGATGGTTTACCATGTGTTGGAAGTCTTTTCATTCCCTGAATTGTCTTAATGTCATTGCCACTGGGCTCTCTGGTGCTGCCAAGGGAGCGCTGAGATTGGCAATCCTTCCTTTTTCAAAGAGATTTTCACAATTTAGATAAGATTCATGTAGGTGTTAAGAAAAATTAGTCCCTAAATGAGTGTCTCACTCCTTGCTCTATGAAATCCTTATTGTAAGGCATGTTGTTTCTTTTTTTTTTTTTTTTTTTAAGGATGTATTTTTTTTTTTTTTTTTTAGTGATAGAGGCGGGAGAGAGAGAGAGAGAGAGAGAGAGAGAGAGAGAGTGAGTTTTTAATATTTATTTTTTAGTTCTCGGCGAACACAACATCTTTGTTTGTATGTGGTGCTGAGGATCGAACCCGGGCTACACGCATGCCAGGCGAGCGCGCTACGGCTTGAGCCACATCCCCAGCCCGCATGTTGTTTCTTAATTGATGCAGTAGGGTATTAGAAGATACATTCATTTCATTTTGATGATGTTTTGCTTTGACTAGGCTAAGTGTAATTCTCTCTTAAAGGATTCAGTGCTACCGAATAGCTCTATAAACTTCGTCATGTGTCCTCACTACCTGATCCTTTGTATCTCACTACCACCCCTTTTTGAGACTACATTTGTTGTGCTACCAAAAGGGGAAAGGAAGGAATGAAAGAGAAAAGGAGGCTCAGAATTTGTTGACCACAGATCTGGGCTAGGATGTGCATAGCCATTCCTAGTAGGTAGCAGTGGACTGATCTCAGGAAAGGAGGTTAAGCATTGAGTTATTCAGTGTTTTGAAAGGAAATCCAAGCAGCGCCAGCTTGTGAGATAATTATAAAAACCAGCAGTCTTGAAGCTGCCTGAAGATAAACCTCCTAATTGCTTTTTTTTTTTTTTTTTTCCCTTAGCCCAGCTCTGTGCTTACAATCCTGCTTTCTCTCCCTGGTCATTTCAATGCCTCTCTTCCTGTCTTTATCTATCTGGGCTTTTATTTTTAAAGTAAGTACCACTTAAAGAAGACTTGGACTGTTGGCTCCCATTATGCTCTTTAGACTAGAGTGTATTCTTTGTGTGCTAAAGCAGCGAACCAGTCAGAACCTTTGTGTGGTATTATAGGTGTTGCTGTCAAATGAGGATTGTGTTCTGGGCATGAGCATCACTACACAAAGGTGGTTCTTGAAAGCAGATAATTGTTCCAAATGTTGCTTATGAGAGTCGGGTGAAGTCTGCCAAGACACTGGGCCACTGAGCCACTTTTCATTCCATAAGCATTGACTGAACATCTACTATGTGTCAAGTACTGTGCTTAGCAATGAAGATGCAGGGAATCATATTCTCAGCCTTCAAGGAACTAAAAACCTGCTGTGTTGTATTTTACATAGTGTCTAGTTCTTGGAGCTAATGGTATTTTTCATAAGTGAAGTTCTATTTTTTCTAAATCATAATCAGGCTCTCAGTGCTGTGCTGAGGGCCATTGCCAAGTAGGAATTACGCATCGAAATTTCCTTGCCAGCGTACCCCATGTTAAATGGACTTGCCTTGGAAATTTGCTGTGACATTGCATGTGTGTTTGAGAAAGGTGACCCTGCTCAAGGATGAGGGTGGATCCAGGTTTAGGGTGGATCCTGCAGGTTTTAGGAAGTATCCCGGTTTAGGATAATTTGGGTTTAAGGCGTTCCTGGTTTAAGACAATCTGGGTTTAGGGAAGTTCCAGGTTTAAGGTTATTGCTGCTGGGAATAGGGCGTATCCTGCTGCCTGAGTTCCCGTTGAGTTCTCGTGGAATTGAGAAAGTATTTTGGGACGTGAATTGTGCCCAGAACTTGATTTTCCCCAGAACGTGTGTAGAGGCCGGTGTGAGTTCGGGAATAAAGAATTGCTGTTTGAATCTACAAGGTGTGTGGTGGCTCGTGATTCTGTGCCCAGCCAAGACTGCGGCAGTGCTGAAAGTCTGATAGTTGGAAAACAGTGTCAGAAATGGGGTGTATATTGTTGAAGAACGAATTTTAAGACTAGAACTGGGCACTTCTGGAAATCTCATTTTTTCCCCCATCTTAGCCAATAGAAAAGCTAAGCAGTTTTTAGAATTAGTGTCTTCTTAAAAGAACACTACTTGCCCAATCTGAATAGTTCTATGAAACAGTGGCCCTATCTCCAATTTCTAACAATAAATATCATGGCCAAAATAGTTGGGAAAGTTAAACAGAGGCTACAGTGGAGGCCCTCCAGACTCTTGATGTTGGAATTTAATTTGTGGTTGACTTCTGCCACACACATGCTCTTTGGAAAACTTCCTCCCTGTTTTGCAACTGATTGCAAGTTATTCTTAGATTTAGATGGGAAAACAAAAAACTGGAGTGACAAGATCAGATGCTCTTTAAAAGGGTTATGAATGCAGCCTGATGTGGATGTCTCTGGGATTTTCTTTTTTTTTTTTTCTTTATAAACACTTCTTTAAGAAGAATGCAGGATGATAAAGATCAGGAGATGGGAGGAATTGGCAGTGATGTGGGAAACAATAGCCCCTTAATAAGACTCTTAGTAATCAGGCAGGCATTTGTGCCAGCGATTAGGGATTTGGAAGTGACAGAATGACCACTTTGAAGGTTGCCATCATTACAAACTGGCATGCTTCTAATTACACACAAAATGAAAGGCTTCCGAGAAGAAATGACCCAGAACACTCAACTGTTTAAGCATCTGATTAAGAAGAGTAAGACCAATCTGAAAAATGACGCTTGTCCAAAAAATTTTTTTTCCAAGACTCATCTGAAATCTTCTCTTGTCCTCTATTTCCTTTTGTCTTTTCTGATCAATTACTTTTGCAACTGATTTTGGAATGTTCAAATATGATTGATCAGTCAGGGTTCTGGTGGGGAACAGATAGAATCCGAGGACTTAATGGGAAGTATTTTAGTGAAGGGACCAGTTATTTACCTATCTGGGATGCTGGGGGTGGAACCCAGGGCCTTGTGCATGCTCCACCACTGAGCTATATCCCCAACCTTGGGAACTATTTATAAGGTCTGGGTAGGGCTAAGGGAGCTGAAGGGGTGGGGAAACACCAGGACTGGCAATGGAAGGAAGCCAGGGCCACCTATGAGTCTGGAGGGAAATGTGTATTACCAGAGCCATTTAAGAGGGCACTGAAGGGATTACAGAATCGTGAAATGGGAGAGAGTAAATCCCCATCATCTCCCCCTTCTAGCATCCATTCTCTTGTTGATGATTCTCATTGACTGAACCCAAGTAGAAGTCAAAGGATAAACAAATCTGGCAAATAAGTAGAAAACTTTCCCAGTGGCAAAGAACAAAATTACAACAATTCACTGTAAAGATTTTAACTGGCTTTGTTTTCACTTTTAGAATCCCCAGAATCACTGGCACTTCATTCTATAAAATAAGTGTTCCAAGAGCTGAGCAGAGAAAGTTGATTTTATAGACAGAAAAGGGCTGAAGAAAGCAGAATCAACAACAACCAACAAAATGAGAAAACAAGAAGGGTGTTGGTGGCCAGGCACATACCTGTCAACCCAGTGGCTAGGATCATAAGTTCAAAGCCAGCGTCAGCAAAAGCAAGGCGCTAAGAAACTCAGTAAGAACCTGTCTCTAAATAAAATAAAAAAATAGGGCTGGGGATGTGGCTCAGTGGTTGTGTGCTCCTGAGTTCAATCCCCACTACCAAAATGGGAAAAAGAAAAACGAGGAGGAGGAGGAAGAGGAAGAAGAGTGTTGGTTATTTCAAAGTTGCTTTTCTTGTAAGGTGGGGAGAGACAGGAAAAAAAAAATAACTGATTAATATCTGATGCTTTAGGTTAAGTTTTACATGAAAGGATTTAGGCAAAGGAGAACTTCATAATCATACCAGTTGAAACTGGCTTCTTTAGGACATTTGGCAGTTATTTTTCTAATCCTAATTTCCCCTAAAGTCTGAGGAACAGCTTAGTTTCAGCTTGGTGATATGGAACTTTAGCATGAGTAACTCCATTTCAATTTTTAGCTTTGTCTGTTGGGGCATAGTGAGGGAGTTTAGTCCAAAACAATGGCCTCCTATAATTTTTATTTAACACAGGATATAAGGCAGGAAGAGCAGAAAATGAATCTGGCAGCAAATGAAGAATAATCAGTATACCTGCCTTTTATGAGCATGAAGGCAGTGTGGAGATCACATAAATATTGGCAGGTTACTTGCATTTCATCTCAAAGTAAAGAACTAAAGAAAGCATAATTTTTTTTTTTAGACAGTTACTATGGGTAAGGCAAAAATAACCATAACAAATGCATAGAAAATGCCTTTTGTCATGGATAGATCCTTCAAATCATGTACTATCAAGGGCGACAGCCTCAGGTGCCTCTAGAGGCTGAAGGGCCATAGAAATGATTGAATTGGTCTGGGTGGTAGACAATAGAAAGTGTGGGGTCAGCCACAAAGTACTTAACCCTTTCCAGCTACAAAGGCAGCAGCTGCACAGTGCAAGGAAATCAAGGTGAACATTTTTAGTTCATCACTTTTTCTTACAAAGAAGCCATATATCTGGATTCTTTTTTTTTTTTATGAAAAATGAAGTTGTCTCATTTTAAAATGTTGACAGTTAATTTCATGCTTTTTAGAAATTTTGATTTTAGGTCAACAAACTTCTCTCTCTGAGGTCTAATAGTCCCTAATTTTTCAGTCTTTCAAATGTTCCAAATCACATGATGAAATCCTGCTTACTGTGTAAGACCAACTCCTTACCCTCAGTGTTTTTGAGCATTTGTAATTTTCAACTGTGTTCTCTCATCTCCTCCTGTGTACCCTGGCCTCTTTGCTCAGCCTCTTGCCTTTGATGATAGGCAGCTACCTCTTATCTATTTCTCCAACTTCCTAAGCACTTCTAATCCAAGGCCCTTGTTTCTCACAGTTTTTTTTTTTTTTTTTTTTTTTTTCCCCTAGAGGTGTGGTGATGACAAAGCAGGTGGCTGTTTCCAATAGAAATCCTTATATCCTGCTTGTCCAGTCTTAGATGCAGTTTTTCCTAAAGCTCTTTTCATCTTTGGCCCAAACTGTTGCCAAAGTCATTAGTCCCCTTATTACCAATGCTTCTTCTGTCTCTCTTTCTTGGATCCCAAGAAAACATGGATCCCATGTTGTGCTCTTTCCTCTCCACCCACTACCATGCTATAACATCTAAAGACAACTCCTGAATTGCAAACCTATATGTTCTAGTTAATGGTTTGATCTGTTGCAACTTCTGTCCTGGGCTCGGTTCTTATATAACCAAAAGATCCACTAAAAGGAGCAATCAACAACAACAAAAAACAAACAACAACAAAATAGCTATTTCCTGATCCAGCACAGTGCCCATCCTCCTAAGCAACCAGCTCAGTCACTGCTGACTTATGTAATACACCTCTTTTGTCTTCTTCCCATAATAGAACTGACTGTCTCATCCTAGCTTCTGAAGGCAGGAAGCAAGTGGGTACTCTGAATTAACAACAGGGTTTGCTTGAAAAGAAATCACCAACTCTATAAAGCATAGTAATAGGTGACACCAGGGACATCTTGCCAAGCCGATCTTCAGAAAAACCTTTTCTTTTAGAAGGCATGAAAATTAAAAAAAAAAAAAAATGTATCATAGCTGATGAGATAGGGACTAGTTTCAAGGCTAAAAGGTGATTACAATAACCCACACAGATATTGAAATTGGTGTCCTACTTTGTATTTGTGTTTATTATAGGCTGGAGGGAAGTAAATTACTATCTCATGGTCAGCCAACAATCATTTCCCAGGAAAAGGTAATTTATCCTCTGAAAGGGAATATTCACCTGCTCACCTTTTTGATTGCTTCATTATGCATGTGATTGTTAAACTGCCTACTGACCATGTAATGTGCAGTACTGTCATCCAGAGCAGAGGCAAAACCAGTCCAAAGTGGGGCATGAGTCACAAGATGCATGACCATAGTGTGGTCAGCTTTCCCAGCCTTCCCATGGCAGCCATTGTGGGAGATAGAGAATGTCATTGGCACTTGGTTTTCTCCGCATCTGTTCCTTTGAGCTCAACTTTGGGGGAAAGGAGTCTTTCATGCAGCTTTAGAAAAAAGGAAAAAAAAAGAGGCAGGGAAGAAAATGGGATGATCAGTTTAGAATCGGGGCAAAGAAAAATGAGAAAAAAATTTTGCACCAAAATAAATAAATTGATAAACAGACAAACTTGGAGTTATAAACCAGGAACACTGATAAGAGGAAACTTTCTTCGGATATAAATGAAATACCTTAAGATGCACTTTAAATTTTAGGCTGTTTATTTAGTTCCTATTTAGTAAATTTTGCTACAACAACCAAAAAGCTGACAGAAAATGCATTTTATTCTAAAAGGGCTGATTATCTGGCCTGAAATAGATGCATTAGCATTAGCTTTCATAAAACTCTCTGCTAAGCATAGTACTTACTTTTCAGTGGATGATAAAATTTTATTTTTATATATAGTCTTTCATCCTTTTATTCCTTCCTATTTTTAAATTATATCCACATACACACATGTGTGTATATATATGAAATGTTTTTAAATTAATTTCAAAGCCTTGCAGTATATCTAGACTTCATTATTTTTTCCAAAACATAGATTTTTGTTTTTACCTATATGATTTACTAATTATTTACATATTTCAATCCAATTAAAATCAGATTGATTATTTCCAGGTATCCTAGTTCTCCTTTGGAATTTGAGGTATTAGATTTATTGGGTCATATTGGCTATATTTTCTAGCATGTCAAGTGCATCATTTAATAAGTATCATCCTACATTTCAGACAAAAATTAACAATTGTATGAAACTGGCTATAAGTCATAAAATGTTCTCATGGAACAGGTTTGCAACGACTTTGTGGGAGGATGTGGCCCTAAGATGTCTGTGAATGATACTGTAACGCCAGATTCGTGGGAGTCCAATTGACCTCCAGGAGCCGAATCTAATGCAGTCACACAAGAGTCTTTATTGCAAGCTCCAGCCTGGACCCACAACCATTCCCAATGCAGTGGTCCCAGGGAGTGAGCCCTGCTCCATTGTTCAGTGAGATTTTATAGGTTTTTTGGGGGGATACTCTATGCATCACAACATCACACAGCAAATCATTCCATACCGTGGGAAAGTCAAACAACTCTTAACATTGATTAGCACATTCACTGGCAGGGACAAGTTGGGTAGGGGTGATTGGTTAGTACAAGACGGGGATGCCTTTGAACTGATTGTTTAGGCCACGAGGGGTGTACATGCTAAATTACATGGTTTCCCAACATGTTATCACTATCATAAACTACTGGGGGGTCATCTGGCTTCCCAAGTATTTTCCCTGTCTCATGCTGATTGGTGGTTGCTAGGGGGTTACTATGGGTCTTCACCTAGCCTAACTGAGTCAGGGACACCTGGTGCCACAGATCTCTCCTGTTATTTGCAGATAAGCACATACCCACCCTGCTGAGTTGTTTAGGAGTGCTCTGTGGGTTTTTCCCAGGACAAGGGTCATGCCCCCTTCCTTAGGACAGGCCTTGAGGTAGAAGTGGCTTCTCAAAAATGGAGTCATATCAGTTTCTCAATACTACCTATTGTTAAATTGGCAAAGTCTATATTTCTTTATACAATTTCCAGTTACCATCTATAAACTCCAATGTTAGTGGGCAGGCTCTGACTGGCCATCTAGGACTATACCTATGGTTTATCCTTTCTCATCAGGTTAGTTTCTTGGCTAGGTGGGATTTTGAGCGTGGACACTACCCGTGTCATTTCTCTGTGTTTGGTTTCAACTACCTCCCTGTCAATATCCCTCAAAGATTTAGAAGAGTTTTCAAAACTATTTCTTAAAACAGACGCTACATTTTGGTTTCTATTAGCTACACTTTCCTGATCAGAGTTAACATAGTGTCAGGTTGAAAGTGAGGACTTTGAGAAACATGTTGTAGTGGTGCCATGAAGATGTGCCATTGAGGTCTCTTGATGTAGGTATATAATTGGCTGAAGGACCAGCTGCACTGTGCTAGATTCACCCTTAGGTCACTCTGAGGCCATGTTCCTGTGCATTGACTGTTAGTATAGACCCACACCTTCCAGGGCTGAGATTCCTTCATTGTATGCCTGGCCTCAACCTTTCTCCCTGAAACCTGAAGCTCCTCCTTCCCAAACCTGTGGTCCTCTTGTCCTTCACAGGAGAGTGAGACCTTCATCCTGGTTTGGAACTGCTTCCAAACTTCTTTATTTTATCTTCTAGTAAATCTTTTGCATGTCTAATCCTGGCTCCATGTCTGCTGCTTAAAGAACCTGAACTAACACATGGCAAACTTGAGTTCTGCCTCTAAATTAATTTTAAAGTCACCTTTCATTTTTCTGAAAGTGCATTTCCCCCTCCTACACCAGTGATTGAACCCAAGGGTGCTTAACCACTGAGCCACATCCCCCACCCCTTTTTTAAAATTATTTTTTTAAATTTTGAAACAGGGTCTCACTAAGTTGCTGAGGCTGGTCTCAAGCTTGGGATTCTCCTGCCTCAAGACTCCCAGGTCTCTTGGATTACAGGTGTGCACCACCATGCCCGGCCAAATGTAATTTTTCTCTGTGAACTTTTGAGTGGAGAGAATATTGCCTTCACAGTGAAGAACTGCATGTTTGGTCTATTTCTAGGTACTTATACTATCTTGGTCATAACCCATGTAAAAGTAGTTTCTTGTTGCCCTGGTACATTTCTATATGTGATTTTGGGGAGAATATAAGCTAAGAACAAAGCTTCCCTTCTCTCCCAGATCTAAATCTAAACATGAAGAGGATAAGATTTTCTTCTTTCATGGTGATTCTTTGAATGTTCTGGGGAAAAAGGGAAAAATCCCTTTGTCTTCTTTCTAGAATTTAATGGTCTTTTCCTTTTATCTTCTTTCTTTTAATCTAATTTTTTTTGTTAGTGAACTATAGTTGCATATAATTGCAGGGTTCATTTTGAAATATTCATAAATGCATATAACATAGTTTACTCCATTGCCGTCCTTAGTTCTTCCTCTTTCCCTCCCCTCCTGCCTCCCCTTGGTCCCTTTCCTCTACTCTAGTGATTTGTCTTCTATTTATTTATTTTAAAATTGTACATTGTAGTTATATATAAAATTGGAATGCATTGCATAGATGTATACATGTACAAAACATAATTTGGTCAGCTTGATTCCTCAGTTCTTCCCCTTTCCTTCTCCTCCCTCCCCCTAGGTCCCTGTTGCTATTCTGCTGATCTTCCATTTTCACAGGCTCCCCTTTATTCCCACCCCCTACTTCCTAGCCCCGCCTACTTCTGAATATGAAGGGAAACATTTGGTCCTTGACTTCTTGAGTCTTATTTCACTTAGCATGACTTTGTCCACTTCTACCTATTTACCAGCAAATGACGTAATTTCATTCTTCTTTATGATTGAGTAGAACTCTATTATATGTATATACCACATTTTCTTTGTCCATTCATCTACTGAAGGGGGCATGTATCCTGGCTCCATGACTTTGCTGTTGTGTATTGTGCTGCTATAAATGTTGGTCTGCATGTATCACTGTAGTATGGTGTTTTTAATTCTTTGGATAAACACCTAGAAGTGGGATAGCTGGGTCCCAGGTGGTTCCATTCCTAGTCTCATACTGCTTTTCAGAGTGATTGTACTAATTTGCAGTCATACCAACAATGAACCATATATGTACAATTTTCTTTGCATCCGTACCCGCAATGCTGTTATATATATTCTTTTTATTCTTTTTTTTGTGGTGCTGGGCATTGAACCCAGGGCCTTGTTCATGTGAGGCAAGCGCTCTACTAACTGATCAATATCACCAGCCCCTATTTATATTCTTAATAATTAAAAATAATTTGAGATAAATTCACGTAATGGGAAACTAATCACTTGAAAGCAACTAATTCAGTTGTATTTAGTATATTCACATCTTAGGACACTACTATCTCTATATAGACCCCAAACATTCCTATCACTCCAAAGTTTTCAAAAACCCTTGCCCATTAATAATTTTTCCCCATTCTCCCATCTCCCCAACTTCTGGCAACCACCAATCTGTGTTCTGTCTCTGTAGATTTATCTATTTTGGATATGTCACATAAATGTAATTATACAATATGTAACCTTTTGTGTCTGGCTTCTTTCACTTAGCATCTGTGATTGAATCTTTTGTTTATTGCCTAATCAAAAATGTCCTTGGCAATAATGATTATTTCACCCTGCACAGGAATGATTTTATTTCAGCAGCATCTTATTTTGAAGCACAAAAAGGATTATAATTGTATTTTTTTCCTTTTGTCACTCCCTCATAAAATTTCTCTGAAAGCTAAGGAATTATTTCCCCCGCATATCTGCTTTCTTTGGATCCCTCTGAGAGGGTCAGAGAGCATACACAGAGTGAGCCTGTAGTGGTTGTCAAAACAAAATAAATTCTGCACTTTCTGATGGAATAAATAGGTGTTGCAAATCCTAAAGGACTCATCCAGATATCAATGGGAGGGCCAGACTACGGGTACCAGACGTATATTGAAATGGTTCATGGCAGTACCTACCATGTAGGTGTGGTTCTGAATATTGAGTGGGGTATTGGCCCAGCGAAGGAGGTGCCTGCTGGGAAGTGGGCTTTGTGGGTGAGCACTTGGTGTGGCCTGCAGGGTGACCTTCAGCCTGTGGTGGGATGCTTATAGCAGTGGTTGTTGAACTGATGGTGTTTGCCACCACAGCACATGCTCCTCAAAGGCCAGTATCTTTTTAAGGATGAAACTATGTGCTAGATACCTTTCAAGCAAAATGTAATAACTTTGTCCAAGCTGGAAAAAAAAAAGGACCACTCATAATTCTAAAATTCCCTTGTAAGTGAATGTCACATCACAATTCTGGTATCTAGAAATGAAGTGAGACTAAGCAAATGAAATCTGGCCACTTGTCCTACATTCTTACTGAAATTGGCACTTGATCTTGGGAGTTGCTTCTTGTTTTGTATTCAACTGTTTAAGTATCTCTCTGCTTTTAGCCCTTTTCTCCACCGCCCCCCACCCAAAAATGCTTTCTTCTACGTACAAAGCACAAATTAGCCTTGGGAAGCTTTTCTGCCTTGCTCATAAACCTTCCTTATATTTCTCTCTCAACTTATTTTCTTCTTTTTGCTTAAATTGTTTTCTTTTTTTAAATGGGGTAGAAGATAGCAAATCATTAAGCAGGAGGGCTCTGTATTCCACTTTTATTCCATAGTACTTAAAAGCTGAGTACCTTTGAACAAGGATTCTGAACTCTTAAATCTTCAGTGACTTTATCAATAAAATGGGGAGACACTGTGAGGGCTTAATCATAGCTTGTATAAAATGTTTAGGGTGGTTCTAGTTATGAAGAAAATGTTCTGTCAGTGTTACCTGAAAATGATGATCATGATGACATGGCTCAACTATGTCCCAATTCTCTTTGCTTTGTAGAAATTACTAATTTATGCTGGGTGCGATGGGTCATACCTATAATCCTGGCGACACAGGAGGATGAGGCAGGAGGATTACAAGTTTGAGGCCAGCCTGAGCAACTTACTGAGGCCCTAAGCAATTTATTGAGATACTCTCAAAATAAGAAATTAAAAAGGGATGGGGATGGGCTGGGGATGTGGCTCAGGCGGTAGCGCGCTCGCCTGGCGTGCGTGCGGCCCGGGTTCGATCCTCAGCACCACATACCAACAAAGATGTTGTGTCTGCCGAGAACTAAAAATAAATATTAAAAAAATTTTCTCTCTCTCTCTCCCTCTCTCTCTCTCCTCTCTCTTTAAAAAAAAAAAAAAAAGGGATGGGGATGTGGCTCAACAAATTGCTCAATACCCAGTACCCCCCCAAAAAAAAATAACTTCACAAAGCATTACCAAGTGTTACCTTTGCATCTTGACTCAGAACATTCTCCTCAGTTCTGTTTCTGTCCTTCAACTGCATCTGAATAGTCTCACTCTATCTTTCCACTCTAATGTTAAATTTGGATTCTCCAAAGGCCAGATCACTTTGACCTTCTCCATTTGTATTGCCCAACTTCAGATTCATGTTGTAGTCATTGAGCATTTCCCACTATTTATTTCCCCACATTTCTGCATTTATCAAGTGTTGCTCATTGTTCCCTGACTATCTCTTTTGTCAGGTGTTGACTTTATTTCTGTAGCCAGGACCACAGATCAAATCTCAAGCACCACTTTTCTGGATATAATACAGTTTCTTAAGTGAGGATGATGGTGCTGGTGCTGGTAGTGATGTAATGGTCACAGCACAACTAAGGTTTGTTGTGTTCTTTCTTTGTGCCAGGAACTGTCTTAATCAAGGCCACACATGTTACATATAATGAATTTTTATAACAGCCCTCTGACATAGGTACTGCTATTTTTTCCATTAGAGATTAAAAAACAGGCTCTATGGTGCTAAGAAATGGCAGAAGACCGCCATGCTTATGTATCATATAACACCATGTAATTTAAATCCAGCCATTGTGACTTGCTAGATTAATACAAAATCAGTAAGTGGCATGTCTTCTCTTCTAGAAGCAAAGTATGGGAGGTATGGACATGGTACCCAGGCTTAAAATAGGCATTGAATTTCCCTGCAATTGTATTGAGTGTGGGTTGATCCATTTCCCAATATGAAGTTAAGGACTGTGATTTAAAGAATGTGTCAGAAACTGTTTGAGTTGGCATTCTCTGCTCTGGGCACTCTCCACTCAGTTTTTTGAAGCTTTCCACCCACTG
The DNA here is from genome assembly GCF_964194105.1 of Spermophilus citellus. Lineage (NCBI taxonomy): Eukaryota > Metazoa > Chordata > Mammalia > Rodentia > Sciuridae > Spermophilus > Spermophilus citellus. The sequence continues at coordinate 53,790,055 of NC_138184.1, read as the reverse complement.
TTCCCTTCCTGCCCTTCTGAGCTAGTCCATTTGCTATTTGACCCTGTCTTACCTACCCCTTCCCATACCCCACCTGTGAAGTTCTACTCACTCCATAACCCTATCTGAAGGAACCCTTATCTTCCCCTGCTGCCCAATTTCTTTCTTGATCTTTGGATGAAATTTTATTTTGGTTCTATCCCTTGTAGATATTTCTCCAAATGACTCCAACCTGGAAATAACAGAACTCTTCTTTGAGCTACCCTAGAGTATGTGGCCAACTCCTGGGTCCCCAGGAGCCAGACAGATGCCTAATTAGAGTGAAGCCAGCCAGGGATGGAAACAGAGAATCGAAACCTGGTTTAAAGTGACATTATTACTTAACTCCAGGGAACCATTGCCACGGGGGGCTCAGAGTTCATGATTGTCAGATGCCTCAGTTTTCCCAGAAGGAATGGGATTCTGATATTTGCATGCATGCTCTTGAATTTTTATAGATAACAATTGATATCAATAATAATAATTTTAAAAAGAACTGGGACAAATGGAATTTGCAGAGCTACAACACGTAAATTTGTACTACAATAGATGTTGTCCACAGTTTTCAGTGGAAAGTTTCCCTGCTATGTGATGTAGGGAGATACCTATATTTGGTCAGTTTTTTCTAAGTTGTTTGAAAAAAAATTGATTCTCAGTTGTTTTCTTTATTTAAAAAAATTAAATAATAGCTAGTACAGAAAGTTTTACAGTAGTAGATTCCTTATAAATATCAAGTAACCAAAGTATTCTTTTTACCAAGTCATTTATAAATGATACATAGTTTGGTTGCTTCCTTTTATCTCTAAGAGTTATCAGTTTAAAAAACAAAACAAAACAATTGTTAAAGAAAGGCAGTAGTCAGGTTCAGTAACGTTTTGCTTAAAACACTAATTTCAGTACATATTATAATGAATATTCAGGTGACCCGTCGACCCGAGTGTTTTGTGAATAGCGTTCTCTAACTTGAGAAAATTGGACTGAGTGGTTTTCTTCTTTTGAATATTAGAAATTCAAATTTAATATTAAGCTTTTAAAAATGAGAGTATTCATATATTGTCATTTGGGTAAACTGAAATTATTTTCATTTGACAGTTTTGAAGCAAGGACGTGAATGAAATTTGAGGTCGATAACTTGCAATTATATTGATTTTCACCTTCCTTCTTGGGTAGTCTTCAAAGTGACAATTCTTAAAGCAAATGTCACTTCATCAGCAACAGCTTTGCAACGCCCTAATTGTAGCAGACAGATGTACAGTGAGAGCACGTGACAGTGTTCTCAAAGAAGCAGATGAAAAGCTCCACAAACTAATAGGAATGGTCAACCATAGCGCTTGCCTCTCAGTTCCCATGAAGGTGTGCAGTGCTTGTGTTTCATTAAGGAAAAAAGATGTGGAGATTGGGAGGGAGGAATGTGAGGTGCATACAGGATCCAGAGAAGTTGGAAAGAGATGCTGATCAGTCAAACAGGAACTGTATCTTCTGACAGGTGTCTTGTAGGCTAGAGAATATATAATGAAAGAAATGACAGTAATTAAAATGTGTTTCCTTAAGTGAACAATTTCTTGAAATATGGTTGCATGGTAAAGACCTCATTATAGACCATACTTGGCACATAAACATGACAATTATGTCAAGGGGTAATTAATTTGCTCTTCTAGGCAGAGTGATGGGTCACCTGTGGCTCTTCCTTACATTTTTGCACTCGATAAGTCTGACCCTGAAACAGAGATACCCTTCTAGCATTTAAACATCTTCCTGCCAGACACTCATTTCAAAAGCTGTTAGGTAGTTGTGATTTGAAATGTATGGGCAGAAAGCTTTTGTGTGAGGACAGAGGATGGTGTGAAGAATTGTCGACAGAAATGTACCCCTGGGTGTTACTAAAGCAAGATGCCTTGCTGTGTATTTTCTGTCTTTCATTTCTGAAAGTGAATCTTCAAAGGGACCATTACCTGAAACTTAGAGTACATATCATGTGGAGTAGTAATTCTCAAACTGTACCATGCATCAGAATTACCTGGGTGGATTATTAAATTACAGGAAATTGAGCCTCAACCCTGGAGTTTCTGATTTAGAAGGTGTGGAGTAGGGCCTGAGAATATGCACTCTAGCTTGGTTCCAAGTGATGTCAATGCATGAACTACTGTATGGAAAACCAATTAGGGAATGCAAATGCATCATTAAATTGAGTGCCTCTGTAGGGAAGGTACCATCCCAAAACAATAAAAATTATGGTAATTCTCAGAAACTCGCTGCCAAAAAAAGAGCAGTAGGCCTACTAAGAGCTGGCAAGGTGGTGCTGTTGGGCAAGGGAGGCTTTGTGCTAAGAGAACTTGCATTCTAGAAATTCATGTCTTGGTTGTATCCTGCCTCCACTTGCAACCTTTGTGACTTCGGGTAAGTTACTGAGATCTTCTGTGCCTTGGATGCTTCATCTGTCAAATACAGATGACAGTAGTTGTATACTATGGAGTTCTTTGAGGTAATGCTTGGAAAATTTTTAGCAGGAGAGCTGGCATGTTCAGAGAGCTGTATTGTTATAAGAAGACTTCAGTAATACACAAAAGAAAAGTTCAATACCTAAATTCATGTACATGGGAGAGATCTCCAGGCATCAACTGGCTTCTCAGATCTGGATATCAAGTGGGCCTGGACACCTTGGGAAACTTGTCTTGTGCAGATTTCATGGGGTACAGTTGAGGCTTTGTTCTGTCAGTACCATCAGTGTGCTTGTTAGTAGAAGTTTCATCTCAAATGTGGTCAGGGGGTGTTCCTGGTGTGATAATTGATAGTGTATGGAATTTTAGTGGGGCGTAGTAGCTTTAGTGACTAGTGGTGATTGACAGTGTGCAAGAGGGACAGAAGTAGGAAAAGATAGAGAAATAGAAGCAAGAAAGAAGAGAAGAGAGACACATAGGGAGTGGAGAGGAAAAGAATTGGGAAATCAAGGCTGCTATAGTGTTAAAATGCTTTTGTGTAAACTCAGCCTGTCTCGAGATTCTAAGGGTCCTAATCTTTTACATTGTAACCACAGAGGAGAATTTTGGGCCCTAGGGGCTGTCTTTTCATATTTTGATTAGTTCTGGAGGTCCATAGTTTGGACTCATTAGGAAGTATAAGAAAAATGAGTTGAACTTGGTGTGGTTTTCGCCCTTAGGGAGAATGCAATGTAGTGGGAGAGAAATTGAAGAATGAATAGGATTTCCTTAGGCAAAGGAGGAGAAAGAGAAATGGTAACAAGGAGGGATGTTCCAGACTTGGTTAGAACCCCAGCTTCTCCCTCACCAGCCAGGGCTCTTGCTCAGGTCTCTGGTTCTACTTGAGCTCCTGGTGCATTCCTGCCCTATTGGCCACAGTTGTGCTTTGAAGGGCTGCTGATACATGGAAAGTGCACAGTATGAGCCAAGGAACCCATAGTAGGTCCTTTCATAAATGAAAGCCTTGATGGGTAGGTTGAGTTGCACTTTTATGAGTGGGGCACTGGGATCAGGCCAGCAGTTTGTAGCCCTGTGTACTGTGATTATCCCAGCACAGAGAATGGAAGAAATTGCTTGAAGAAGAGGCAAGAGGTGGAGTGTGAGGTCTTGCTACATGAAGAAAGATTACTGCTTACCAGAACATGAGTGAACCTTGTCCTCTGGGTATATGAGAGAGCATCCAGGGCAGGCAGCACTTTCTATTGAAACAGTGACAGAGTGTAGGAAGAGGATCAGTGAATGGTGTAATAACTGTGGGTGCTTTTACAGACACCATAAGGTGAGGTTGCACTCCAGTTGTCACTGCCTTGTCATTATTACTGAATTGTTTCCTGTCATTCTGAGTCCTTGAATCCCTCAGATACACTGCCAGAAAGGTGATTCCTCAAAAATGTGCAGTTCACAGATGAGAGTCCTGGATTTCTGGCCTCAGAGCCTTGCTGTTCAGTGCTAGTCAGAGGGGGAAAGGAAGACTCTTCCAAAGGCAGAGGAGCTCAGTGGGCATGGTCTCTGGAGCACACTGCCTGGGTTTGAATCTTAGTTCTGCGACATGCTTACTCTGTGGCTCTGGAAAAGTTATTTTCTTGCCCCCTGCCTCAGTTTCCACTTCAGTAACATGGTGTTGAGTTAATGTGTGTGTACTAACCCACAGTTATTACACCTGCTTTATAGTGAGCATAAAAGAGTTATTTAATTCCTATTATCTCACCTTGGAAGGATATTCTCAGTTGTTAATGATTCCCCAGGGCCCTGAAGAAATGCTAGGTTAACCTCCTACAGTGACCCTTAACACTGTAAAAATGCATCTTATGAATATTTAACTTAGGAAGTTCTAGTGTGCATGCATTGAGGATAACTAACTGGCATGTTACATATAAAAAATTATATGATATTTATAGTCCATGCTTTCTTTTACTTAATTCTTTTATTCTGCTTCTTTATCACTAATTTGTAGTAATAAATACTGTAAAATTAAGTTTTCACATATGCTTTCAATTGACTGTGCCTGATTATATAGATTTATCGCATTCAAGGGTTGTATACCAAAAACCATGTTCACTACATTTTGTGGGTGGTGAAAGGTACTTCCAGAAATTACCAAACATGAGAACTTAACCCATACTGGATGCCTCTCCACCATGGGTGTTTGGCTGGTGGTCACAAAACCTACTACTTTTCTGTGGTTTTAATCTGGAGGAGTAGATATTTCTTATTTCTACTGTATCTTAAACTGTTGAATCAAGTAGAACTCAGTGTAGGATCCTAGGGATAGTCAAGGTGATGGTGCAAAGCACATGCTGTTTTACAGGCATTTCTTTTTTTCTTTTTAATTGTCCCAAGGATCTGTTGTGTTAGCAACTCATCTGTTCATTTCTCTCTGCTGTAATGATAGGTTTTTGCTTAGAAGGCCATGTCCATTACTGTGCAATTAGAGCAAGATGAACATATTTAAAAACTGTATAGTGTAGAAGGAAGGAAGGACATTGAAGATAAAATTAGACTTTTCACAATAGGTTTTCATTTAAATGATTGCTGGGGTTTTCTTCTTGCTAATGCATAAATGCCTCCTGGCTTTGTTCATTTCTCTCGCAGAGTGTTTCTGCTAAAGCTTTGTGTATGCTTGGGGAATGAATGACACAAGTCTGTCCCTTTTTAATATAATTGTATGTGTGTTGAAGGCCTACCATGGTTCAAAGTAGTGGGTTTAAAAAAAATATTGTGTAATTGTGCTTCTATAGTAATTCCAAATGTGATAAGCTCTTGTTTTTAATGTGAGTAAATGTCTGCCTCATCCTTGTATATTCCATCAATTCTCACTCCCACATCAGAATCCAAGAATGGAATATTGGCCCTGTTTTCTTCCCCAAGTGGGAAGCACAAGATTCCTTTGGAAACACTTAGTCCATATTTTAAAGAATTCTATAACATACACATCTGAATTTTTGAACCAGATAAACATAATTTTGGATCTTATATACTTACACAGTTAAGACTCGAATTGTATGAAATAACGGATCTGAAAATTTAGAGGCCAAAGAATGGTGTCCAAAAGAGAAAACACTTACATGCTGCTGATTATTTTTAAAATTTTAGATGATGGCATTCAACTGTGGGTACGATTGCTGAATCTGCCTTCAGAGGAGGCAGTTTCCCCTGCATTTAAAGCAGTGATACTTGATGTTTTCTTAGTAATGTTAAAAAAAGACCTAGGGCAGGGAAATTCTGAGAGATGAGCACAGCATAGTTTGTCAGGTTTTGAAATATGCAATTAGTGGTTGAAAAAGCTGAAAAATAGTGATTCCCATCCTTTGTATGACAAAGCAAGTGACATGGGGCAAGTGACAAAGCAAGAATAGCTAATGAATTATCAGGGCTTCACTGTCTTGTGTTTGCTTTTCCTTTTCCATAGTATGTGGGAGAGGGGGAAAACTAAATAAATAAAAGTAAGCCGGGGTCCTTCCCTAAGTGAAATATACCAAACTCTCAAATTGTGATTGAATTCTCCTGGAGGTGAGGGAGGAACATGAGTGGTCATTCAACAGTCTTATTGCCACCTATTTCACTTATGCCATCATCTTTGTCCTGAACATTTTAAGATATTGTGGAAATTATTATTAAACCAGTATTAATTCCTACACAATTAAAATTTTAAATCTGTCTCAAATTTTATGCCATATTATTTATTTTTAAATTAAAGCTCTATGGTTTTAAGCCAATTTTTGATGTCAGAGTCTTCCAGGAATGACTTAATACTGTAAAAATGATCACAACCTGCTTTTTCTTGGTAAATAATGTGTTTTGTTCTGAATTTTTGACAATGATAGCTTGATCCAATGATATTTAAATGTTGATGGTAGATTAATAATTACCCTATTAACTAGGGAGATTGGATGAATAAGAACAAATAAAAATACAAAACAGCCTATGTTGAAAAAAAATTATATATATATTTTTTACTAATAGATGTACCTCTTTAAGCTTGAAATCTGTGAAAGAACAAAAGGATTTTAAAAATTAAAAAACAATATGGACAGTTTATGTCCATGCAGAATGAAAGACCCTGAATAATTAGGTAAATGATAGTGATCATGCATGGCTTTAGGACATGTTTTCAACCTTGGTCCTATTGGCATTTGAGGTTTGATAATTTTTTACTGTGGGGAGCTCTCCTTTGCATTGTAGTATACCTGGAAACAGCCTTGTTCTCTTCCTACTGCATGCCAATAGTACCCTCACACCCAATGTGGGAAGCTAAATATGTCAGTAGGCATTGCCAAATACTCTTAGTGGGAAGGTACAGGCAAAATTGCCCTTTGCTTAAGAATCATTGTTCTAGGGAGTAGGGATGGGAATGTCAAAATTTCCAGAGATTTTAATTTTAATTAACACAGCCATGTCTGGTACAGTCATTAAGGCCAACATAAGAGGAGATCTCAGCCAATGCTCAAAGCTGAAATAAACTGCTTTGTTTGGACCTCATTGTAGCAATAGGAATTCACAGGAAAGTAAGCATAAAAATGGCCCCTAATTTCTACCTACTTTTCTCTCTGTAAACATTCCCATCACTTTGTTTTCAATACCTATTCATTTTAGTAATGTAACTCAAATGGTTTAGAATTACAGCAGATAATGGATAGTCTACCTACTAAGTAGAATTCATTTCTTCCCAGTGAATGAAAATGCAAAAGGAGAAATGTGACCATCATTGTTTATATACTGCTGAATTTGATTTGACAAGCAAACCATGACATCACCAAGAGGTCTCTTCGAGGTAAAGGTGGTGGGGCAGGAAGTGGAGGCAGTGTCTGGGGAAGATGATTGCTGCTGATAGCTAGAGGCCAGACTTCTCATTCTGTACCTAATTCCAAATGCATATCATGCTTGATGCGCTTGTCGTTTAAAAATTCAGACTAGACCAGATGCTGCTGTGACATGGTGTGTGTGCAGTTCTGTTTACGAAATGCCTGTTGGAGTCAGAGTATCCAAAAATTATTTCTAAGTGGGATGGCAGGACAAGCCTCTGACTGAATTACTTTGCATTGTGTCAGGGAAGACTATAGCTGTTAACACACAGTTGTTTACTTAACAATTTTTTTTAAAGAAAAGAGTAATATTTGGAGGGTTAGGATATCTTCTAGGTAAAATAGCTCTTTAAAAATTATTTATATATAATATACATATATATTTGTTACCAATTTGTAGAGTATTTCCATGTTTAATTCGTGAGAATACTGATCTCTCTTGGCCTAGAGCTAGATTGTTCTAGGGATGGTGAAAGGAGTTCAACTTTGAGGGCTGCACTTCTTTCATGGGTTATTGAAGTAGTATATGGAAAGACATGCAACTTATGAGATGTGATACCCTTCTTGTGTTTTGCCCCTGCATGCCTCCCTGCCGCCCCCAGCACTAGGGATTTAACCCAGGGCCTTGTACATGCTAGGCAAGTGTTCTACCACTTAGCTGCATCCCCAGTCCTATAAATGACAGTCTAAATTTGAGGCTAACAGGAGGTCTTATGAAACTTATTTGGTATATGTGATCACCAGCCCCCAATCCTATGCCCCTGAGAGATGTCTTTTTTTGCTATTCCAGAAAGCCTGATTCAAAGGGTGTTGGCATGTGAATCAAAATTCACTGGGTGATTTTGATCTAAATCCTGGTCAAGGTAACAAGTTAGGAAATGTCACTTGAGGCTAGCAGCATTCCATAGAACTGTGCTGTCTGATACAGCTGTTAAGCCACATGTGACTATTGAGCCCTTGAAATGTGGCTAGTACAACTAAGGAATGGAATTTTCAGTTTATTTCTTTCCTTTTATTATAATTTAAATGTAAAAAGCCATTTGTATCTCTCAGTTAACATACTGAGCAGCACAGTTTTAGGCCTTGAGATACATTTTTGGACTTGGGTTTATGGATGTTGTGGGTCTTCTGAACAAGCCATACCCAGTGTTATAGAGAAATTATTATAGCATCCAAGGCTATCTACTTGGGCCAAATAGTCGTATATTCTAACTGATGCTTGTATATACTAGTGATTCTTATAAGTTCAAAAGTCTGATTGATTTATGGAGGCCTAATATCAAACATAGACTTCTCTAATATTGAAAGGTACATTTTGTCTGAAGACAAAATACTTTTAGGTCTGCTCTCTTCTCTGTTCTTTGAAATTTTATCTAAGCAATGAAATAGCTCTATATGTGCTTTTTTTGTTGTTTTATGTGCAATGATTTTTTTTCCTCTTAAGTTCCCCTCTAGGCAATTTAGTATATCTCTGTTAAGATCAGGAGGCATCTTTGGGTTTATGAGAGGAATAGAATATTTGGGAAATATAGAATCATATATGTATTGCATGAAATACCAAGGTCTTGTTTATGAAGTATCTGGTTATATTATAAATCATGGAGTTTCAGAGGATACAAGGTCCTGGTCATGACAGGAATTACCAGGAACCATTATGTGTGGCTCCTTGATGTGGCTACCATCCTGCTGATGTGGCAGAATTAGGAAGTGACTTAAGATGATGAACTTATACTGGGGTTTATAAATACTTTGTAAAGCTTATACTCGGGCTTTAACCAAGACATTGTCAGAACCTATTCCAGATTAGAATACCTATAATAAATGGAATAGTGTAAGAAATAGCCATCCGTCCTGCCTTACCAAATCAAAAGACTCAGGGTGGTTAGAAACTCCTAGTAATAATAATTATTATTTGATTTTTGTTCAGATAATTTCCACAATCAGACTCTAAAAGATGGAAAATACTCATGTAATGAGACACATAAACTTTAGCATACAGATATTCAAAGCTGCATTTTTTTTCTTACTCCCTTCTTCCAAATAAACTGTATAACCCTGAGAAATGAGGGTTGAGAAATCAGTGTTGTCATAAAAAGAAAGTGAGAATATCTAATGCTTAAAAGAACTGTGAGACTTGAGTGATTAATTCCCATGCTTTCAATTCTACAAATGTTTTGACGACACAGATGCATTAAAATAGGTTTATATTTGTTACACAATTTAAGTTTTATTGTGTGCACATCTGGGATGATGGAACAAATGGGTTAAGTGAGATATGTGCAGATTCGAGCATGATACATGACCACATAACTCCTCTATGAATTTTAACTATTGTTATTAATGCTGTTGCTTTTGGATATCTTAAATGTTACATACCAAACATGGTATTGGAAATCCAAATGGACAAAACTCCAGAAATGCTATTCGTCCAAGAATCTTTAGATAGGGTTTTTATTTGTTTTTGTTTTGTATTGTTTTGTTCCTTCAGGGGAAGCATTCTTTTGCAATGCAAATCAATCTCCCTTAAAGTCATTTATTTTGTAAATTATGAGTTTTGTACACCAGGTGTTATGAAATCTGCACACATCCTTACCTCTCAAAAATGGCTCCCTAAAACTTACCAGATGGTTTATTGTGACAATGAATAGGAACATCTTTTAAGATATTGTCTGATTATACAAAATTGTGCCCTAATGACTTAAAAGTACTTATGGTAATTTTCTTTTTGTTAATGACCTTCCCTGAATAGTGGGAGAAATGGCTTACCAAACTAACTCTTGTTGAACCAACAGTATTCTCTTTTCCAGCTACAGAAAGATAAAACTATTTAACCTAAAGTAGTAATAGTAACTTCATAGTAATAGTAACCTAATAGTACTCCAACTACTTAGGTTGACATGTTAGTGGTACTACAGCACTTTTAAGAAAGATTGTATAGTTCATTTTCATATTTGATTAATATCCCAAATTTTCTACTTTGAGTATCTGTAGTATTAGGGCTAACTAGATAGCTATTTCAATTATTAACTGACTTAAAGCAGTATTTTGGGGAACTTTGGTTAACTTGACCCATTTCATTTAGGAAGTTGGATTCTGATTGTGGGATCTGGGAAAAATGTTTCTCTCTTTGGATGGAAGGATATATTTAAATTTAGAATGAAATCTATTTCTCATGGCCTCAGGGTGCCCGTGCATTAATGCAGAAATTGATATTAGGATAAAATCTTGAACAATTAGGGATAAGTATCTAAAACCCAATTAACCTTTAGCAGTTCTCCCCATAGCAGTAATGTGCTCTCATTTTCACTGCTGTGGGATTAAATGGATTTTTTTTAATCATTGTACAACCAAAGACAAAATCAGGCTCTGCAAGACCAATTTTAGACAGGGCACACGAGCAAATGTCCAAAGACTTCAGATGTATGGATTTATGGTGCCTGCAATAGGTTATATTCTCTTTCCTGTTAGTGCCTTTGGCTTTTGAATCTCGGGTGGTTCTTTTCTTCAAGTTTTATCTTTTTGTGATAATACAATGAACTTCCCAGCCTAGGCCTGGTAGTAATCACTATGCACCCTGCATTACTGGCAGGGTCATTGTTTCTGAAAGTTAGGCATTGCTCACAATATTCAAAGACATTTTTCATTTTCCAGAAGACAAAAAAGCAAAATGTCACACTCATCTTGAAATTACTTTTATAGTAAAATAATTTTATCATTAGTTTGACATGTTAAATCTGTGTAGGTTGTTCTGTACTTTTGACAGATACTTCCCTTGTTTAAATTATTGCTGAATGATAATAGGCCTTGGCAGAAATTCCTTGGTATTTCAACCTCCAAATAATAAATTTAAATGTCTCTAGGCCTATCATGAGAAGAGAAATGAAAAGTGCCACATGTACCCTAATGGTCTTGGATTGTAGGCCTTTATTTGTGAGTCCCCTGAAATTGAGGCAAAAGTTACAATTTTATGCTTCTCTATCACTCTTCACAGTTGGCTCTTGCGGGTTGGAACTATGGGTTTTTATGACAATAGTCCCTCACATTGCTTTGTTTGTTTCAGAACATTGATAGGATGAGCTATTCTTCTAATGTATTTAAACCATTCACTAATTGTCTTAATCATTAATCCATGAATCTTGCAATTTCTCTTTGGCCCCCTCCCTATGAACTAGGTTCTCTTGGACATAGTTTCAATCACATGAAATTCAGAATTAAAGAAAGGATTCTCACTAGGATTTTTTTACTAAAAATTCCAAATGGAAATGCTCTGGATTTCTCTTTTCTCATACTGGGGACACCTCCCTGGATGAACTATATCTCTCTCTTAAGTGCTGCCCGCATTAGGGTTTATCTGTTAGTCACCTGTGTACTTTTCTGATTTCCTCTGCAGACTTTGTGTTCTGTGGTGAAAGATACTATAACTATAGAGGATGAACATTATGTATGGGGGGATAAAGAAAACCAGCCAAACAAAGACTAAACCTGACATATTTCCCACTGAATTATAATCAGCATTCTTCTCTGGAATTCATCTTTATACATGCTTTCTACTTGTCTATGCTACCACTTGCACAGAGGGTATTTAAAATATGTTGCATACGCCTTTATGCTAATGCATTTTTCTTTCATTTTCAAGCATAAAAAAAAAAACATCTTCATGGGCATTTTCCTCTGGAGAAGTTAATATATTTTAAAGAACTTTAAAAATTAGTTACCGTGATCTAAAGATAAAATGTGTCATTTCAACTCGGGAAAACACCTTCTTTGGTCACTTTTCCCATATTATCCTGAGCTAATTTGTGAATTTGTTTTGCATTCAAATTTCTCTTTTGCAGGGAAATGCCATCATTTCACAGGACAGATTTTAGAACAAAAGACTCTTTTTCTGACAGCAGCTGTGTTACGTGTATGTGTTTATGATAAATCTTTGGCAAACACATTTTTTACACTGACTTTAGTAACTTCTGGCAACATTTTCTGGACTTTTCCAGCAAGTCCACACCTTGTAAACAGGTTATAGTTCATTTTTCTTACATCACCCTTTAGTATTCATGTAAACAACAGGTTAACATCTGATATGTGATTAAAATAATGAAAAGTTTGGTTTAAATGATGAATCTGTCATAAGTGTTCATTTGGGTTTGGTGATCAAAACAGATCTATTTACCACCCTTAAGGTCTTGATAGTTTAATGGAAAAGATGGACATTAAACACACTTCATAAACATTATGTAATTACACATGTGCCACATCCTACAAAAGAGATGTTCAGAACAATAAGGAAATAACAGGTGCTTTGTCTAATTGGGATTCTATATTGTCACCACTAATTAATTCAAATGTGAATTATTTAAAATTTAAAAATTAATTTAAAAAACCTGTTTCTTCTGTTTCACTACTAAATTTCATGTGCTCAGTGATCACATGTGGCTCATGACTATCATATTAGACAATGTGGATCTGGTACATCTACAAGATATCAGGGAATTCTCTTTGATAACATTGCAGCTGTAGGCTTTGAGAGGATTTAGCTGCACAGCAGATGTGTAAGGGTAGAAATGATACCTGAGCAGGCACTAACCAGTTAAAATGTAAGATAAAAGAAAGAATAGTCCAGGCAGAGGAGAACTCTACACTCTGAAAGTAGCTTGAATTAAACTGAAGCTACTGTGCTCACACTACTACTCTATATGTGCTTGTTTTAAGATGGTATAGTAGACTGTATCAGTATTCTCAGAATTTCTGTGACCATTTAAAATGTAGTTTTATTTGGTTTCTGCTTAAGGACGATTCAGCATTCAAAGAATCATTAATCTAGCACCCAAAATAATTGAAAAACCCCTTAAAATCATGAAGTTGATTTTTTTTTTTTTTTTTTTTTTTGCAAAAAGGGCTCAAAAGAATCCTTTCTATAACATGAGTTATCTACTATTGTATTATTGCCTCTTTTTCTCAATACTGTATACCACTGGTACCCTTACACACTCCTTTCTTCCAGAATCTAAAACTCTTACCAACTTTCTGTGACTTAGCTCTTTATCATGTGTATTAACCTGACCAGTTTCTCACTTTCCCTCCTAATATCCTGTTAACTCTAGGAAAACAAAACTACCAAGTTAATTCAGGATTAGCAATCTTTCTTCCTTAGTAGACTTCTCCAGGAAGATACAGCCATGCAACTGTTATCACCTCTCAGCATGAAGGAAACATTCCAGATTCTTATGAAAATTGGTGATGCTGTTTGATCTTGACTTTGGGCTAAGTACAAGTTTTAGAATCAAGTTATTACTTGAAAATGTACGTTCATTAGCTCAGTAATTGGATTCCTTTCTACAGATATCATTGTCTTGCCTGCCAGGCTGGGTTACATGCAATCTAGGGTATGTTCGTTCATTGTTCATTCACCCCCTCTCTCCCAGCATACGAGAGGTAAGAAAGCTGGGATGGAATATCCCAGTGACCAAGTCTATTGTTATAATTCACATGAACATCTTTTAAAACTGGTGTACTATCACTAAGTCTATGCTTTTAGTCCAGTTTAATCCCACAGACTAAAATTGAGAGAAACCTTAGAGTTGAATTAGTAGAGGAAATTAATTTTGAATTGAGTCAAGATATTACATATGCTGGAGAAATAGGAACTTAGAACTATCAGATGCACAAGGTAACTGAAACTAGACAATTGCCTGGCACTCATTCTTAATAGGCCTTTTAAAGTGACTGGGTAAGAATTATTTATAATTAAACTATCAATTTCCATTTTAAAATTTTGAGATACTTGACATTGATTGCAACTGTTGGTGACTTATTTCTTTGGCTTTAAGCATCTGATAGGGTCAGATCTTTTGTTTTTTATAAATATAAAATTCATATTACGTGTATACCAGTATTATATAAATAGCAATCAGAAAAAAAAGCCATTGATTTTCAAAAACTATATATAATCATTTCAATGAGCAGATTTACTACATACTATATCCATTCGCCTTTGTCTATTTACTAATCCCCAGCATCATTTGCCTAGACTAAAACCTCCGAGGGGCCTTTCTGCCTCCATTTTGACTGCCTTTAACTGATTCTTTCATAGCTGCCGAGTTGTTTGTGCAAGAAGTTTTAAATTGGAGGGGTTTAGGAATAGCAGTTTGGTTAGAGAGTTGGTAAGGTATTGCATAGTGTTGCTTGTTCTTTGGGTTGGGCTCTAGTATTAGTACTCATCTTAGGATAACTGTTGCCTTCAGCCCTACCACCTACTTGTGCTTGGTCCATCTATTACTCAGGGAAATCTGTTAATACATGTAAACTATTATGCCTGTCTCCTGCTTTTAAAATCTTTGATGACTTCCTATTGCTTTTAGCATGAAGTTCTAAATTCTGAAGATGACTTCTGAGTTCCTGTAACTGTGGCACTGCTTATTCTTTGGCTACTCACACTCTTTTTCTTGCTCTCTACTTGTTGGCTCTCTTCTTTCTGAACTTGGCAGGCTTCTTTTTCACTTGATGTTGTTATTTTTATATGAAACATAGCCAAGTCTTCCTCATTCATTAGGTCTTGGTTTCAATGCCACTCTTTCAACTTGTCCTTCTGTTTCCCCCATTCCTCACCATTCACTAGCCTAGATTAGCTCCATCCCAGTTACCTAATGGCATTTATCATAGTTGCAATAAGATCACTACACCCCTATAGAATTAATATCTACTAGACTAGAAGTTCTTGAAAGCAAGAATAATGTCTAAACAGTTTATACTAGCACCTCTATCACCCAATGCTGTCTGTCACATAAAAGGCATGTACTAGATATTTGTTGAATAAACAAACAATACAATTTGGGAAATGCTTTGAAATTTTGATTTGGTAGATTTTAGGGCAGAAGCAAGTTTTTCTCTCTATTTGATTTTGAAACCCAATACCAGTGGATTAAATTCTTCTCTGTTGACTTAAAAAATCTTTTAACCAGCCTAAATCCTTTGATTTCCGCTCTAAATGTATTGAAGTCAATATCAAAAGAAACTTTAATTTCAGAGGAAGTGCACTGATCATATCAGCCTCCAAACACATCTTTTCTGTGGAAAGTAAGAGCCACAGATAAGGAAGAAATAAAAGATATCCTAAAGCAAATTGAGAACTGAGATAAAAGAAGCAGCTTTTTAAAAAGAGCTTAATGCATATTGAAATAGATGTTACTAATTTCATGTATTTTTTGCCATTGGGAAGTCCAGAGTTTTGGGTTGTTTGTTCAATGAAGTAGATTGGTCTGAATTTATACTTGTGACCCTTTTTGTCTTGGACTACTCATTTAGAATCTCTAAGTGTGGACATGTGTTAATCATGGAGAAGGAAAAGGCGTCCAGAATAAGAGGAAAATAAAGTTAGATAAGCAAATTAACACATGCTGTTAACTTTATTCTTTAACATCATGTTCTCAATAGCAGAATTAGAGTGTGCCATAATCATAGATTAACTTTTCACTTGTGTCCCACGAAAATGGCAATAGGCATTTCTGAGGGAAAGAAAAAAAAACATGGTGGTGAAGGGGTAATGGTCTATACTCCAGCAAGGCAGAAGGTTAAATAAAGATTGATAGGTCTCTTCATTCTCTAACTTTTTAGAGAAGTTAGAATATTCATCATTCTCAGACTCTTGGGGCTAGGAAATAGCATTATCAGGGCCAAATCCGCAGCATTGCTTTCAGTGTATCTGTTCTGAGACCATCTGGGTAAAGCTGGACATAGCATTTAAGTCATTGCAGAGATATCTCATAATGTAGAAACTTGTGTAATGAAAATGGAAGACCTTGTAGCATAAAAGTATCAGAGGTATCATCAGCAGAGCCTTGCAAATTTTTACAGAGTTATGAGGATCCTGTTAGGAAAATAAATTAGAGTTTTAATGATGTAGGTACAGAGAGCTGCCTTTGATTTTCCAGTTAAGTAAACATTTTGAATTCAAATAAACTTGCTATACAGGAGGCTAAGGTCTCCAATAACCAACCATTTCTCTCTCCCTGTGCTCACTCTTCCAACACTTTTCACATGGCCATAAAATCAACTTGAGAATATGCAGCTATATGAGGATTTTTTTATGTACTTTGAAAATAATGTTGCAATTTTTATTATGTTTTTAAGCTAAATCATAGAACAGAGTGATAATAATATTAATTATTAATATCATTTTTCATTCCAATAAGATTGAAAAATAAAAGGAAGATCCTTATAGTAATTGCTGTATCTTCTTAGTTAAAAATCCCCACTGATGGGCTGGGGATGTGGCTCAAGCGGTAGCACGCTCGCCTGGTGTGCGTGCGGCCCGGGTTCGATCCTCAGCACCACATACCAACAAAGATGTTGTGTCCGCCGAGAACTAAAAAATAAATATTAAAAAAATTCTCTCTCTCTCCTCTCTCTCTCTCTCCTCTCTCACTCTCTCTTTAAAAAAAAAAAATCCCCACTGATGAGGAAATACAGTACTTCTAGTTAGTTTAAACTATTTTGATTTAACGCTCATTTCCTTTATGAATTTTTGCTATTGTAAAAAATGCATTTTCCTAGCTATTTTATTATAAAATGTGATTTTTGTTTTGTTTCCCTCACAAACACATTCTAATATTGGTTAGCTTCGTATGTTGGGATGTTCAATCTGGAAATGGCATTAGAGGCAGTCTAGTCTTACTGAACAGTCTAGTCTAGTCTTACTTTCTGAACAGGAAACTGGTTCTGAGATTGGAAGGGACTTAGTGTCCGAGACAGAGTAGAACCTGGGCCTTCTCTGGCAGTTTTTCTGTGCTTATCCTTCCTCCTCTCCTCCAGGGTGCCTTATCTCTGTAAGCATTCAGCATCACCTACTTTACAGGGTTTTCCTGAAACTGAATGAGGCCATGTCTGTGAAGCATTTACCATGCTGTACCATGCTGCTTCATGTACAGTAAATGTTCATTATGTACTCATTAAAATTAATAGCATTGGCATCCTTAGTGATTCAGGTATGTACTAAACACCTACTATGGGCTTTGGGCAAGGCATCTGCTCTAATGGTGTGCTACCCCCACTACCACCACTTTGTAGGGTAGTACTAGATCTGCCACCAACATGGAATATTGGGGCAGTTCACTAGAACAAAACGTTCCATCATTTTATGCTTCATAAAATGAATGTAAACCTGAAAAAGAGAAGCTTGAGGGGAAGAATGGAAGATGTGTTTGTTTGTTTTCAGTTCTAGATACTCATTTGAATGGGTACACGTTCTTATGTTTACAGTTCAACTATTTTGAAACAATAATTGAAAATCAAAAATATTTGCCAAAGGACCATCCCAAGATGGAATAGTAAATAATAACAATAAGTCCTTACAGCTTAGGCTAGCTGCCTGCAGAACTTACTTGGACTGTGATTTAAGCTAGCTGCCTGCAGAACTTACCTGGACTGTGAGTTAATCTATTGAGACACTGCTTTACCTGGACTGAGACAACAAACTGTAATCTACAACAAATTGTAATGCGGTATCTTTGCTAATGGTGTCATTGCTGGTATAATTTTTCCAAGGGCTTCTTGCATGGAGCCATCAATTGGCTTGGTATCGTGGCATTTTGTATCCTCCCCTTCTGCTTGTAGCAGATTATTTATGGTGTTTGTGTAAAAACCACTATGGTCGTTATTTAAATTAAACAAAAGGGGGAATTGTTAGAGTCTGTAAACAAGTCAAGATGGCGCCTGGCATTTTGCCAGAGGGATGGTTTGTGAAGTAACGCCAGCGAGGCATTAAGTGTGGAGATTCCTTATTGGCTGACTGCTGTATCTAGTTTATGTTAATTAAGATAAGCTGTGTGGAATGTATATATACCCCTCCTGTCCTACAATACATGGCTCCCACTCCGGCTGTATCAATGTACTCAAGTTGCTCCTCAACTCCCGGTTATTTTGCTGCAGCCGGACTGTGGCAAGTCCTAATATCCTTTCCTTGTCTCAGGATTGTTTTGGTCTTTTAGAATGCATAACTAATATATCTGGGTATAAAGGACCAAAGATCACATATTTTTGAGAACTTTTCCAGCTATATTTTAAAGAAAGGGAAAAAATGCAGACAGTGGCAGGTCAGGAGATAACTAGGTGCTCTTCCTTCATTTCTAAGAGCCAATTGTCAGGCTGATTTTGATTTCTATAGCTTCGGTCTCAGTCACTGGTCAACACCCCATGCTGCAGAACTGTGGCTATTAACAGTCACAGGTTCCCTCTGAGCTTTAACAGAAGAGGATGTTCTTCTTTGACTCATCTACCACCCAATTGCCCCAGGCACCCTGTGGTGAAGCATTGTGCTAGATCTACTAGGAGAATAAAGATACATTTGTTAAACTCCATCCCCTCAGTCTAATAAACAACAAAAAGAAAATTTCAAATATACTACAGCAAAAGGAACAGATTAGAACAAAATTTTGCCTCAAACCAGGTTTTTCCGTCTCAAGAGTTCAGAAAAGGTGATATTTGGTTTGAGTCACAGTGGTGAACAGGCATTTAATTTCAGGCACATGATTTAACATGTGCAAAGCCTGTGTGCAACCAGAGAAATGAAAAATCGTGCTCCATTTGTGTACTATGAATGGAAATGTAGTCTGCTGTCATGTAAAACAAATTAGAAAAAAGTAAATATAAGTAAATAAATAAAATACAAAACAAAAGTTGATTTCCTCCCCATGCTTTTTGCAGGTACTATTTAGTTGTTTTGAATGCATTTCTCTCCATTCTCCAGACCCCCTCCTTCAATAAAATTCTTTTCTCCCAGGGCCTTGGTTCTCCCAGCAAAGATTCTGAAACTATATGATAAATTCAAACTACTTGAACTGGTTTAACATAGCCAGCATGCCAGGTATCATGGAGGAGAATTGGAACATAGGGCTGTGGGAAGCAGCAAAAGCAACTTGACTTCTTTCCTGTTTGGGAGTATTTGGTGGATTTTAAACCAGAGAAAGATGTGATCAGCTGTGTGTGGATAGACAGGAGGGAAGAGGCCAATTTGAAGGCTACAGAAATAGATGGACAAAAAAACTTTCAATACAGCAAGATAGAAACAAGGGGACCAACTTCAGAGGGAAGCTACTGGGGATCGACGAATTAGATGAAAGGGTGAATGAGAGGCTGCAAGCCCATCACTAGGTGACTAGGTACAAAGTGTGTGCGACAAGAATGGAGACTCAGGACTAAGTACGCATTTCTATGTGAAGAGAAGGGATTTTGTTCTGGAGGTGTTGAGCTCAGGGTGGATAACTCTGTGAATAAATTCACATGGAGGTTTGACATTGGACTGTCCATCTCATTCCACTATCTTTCCTACCCTCATGCCCCCTGTCTTCCCCTCCCTCCCCTTTGCCCTATCCATTCCTCCCATACTCTCCCTATGCCCCCTCCATTATGGGATCAGCATCTACTTATCAAAGACATTCAGCCTTGGGTTTTTTGGAATTGGCTTACTTTAGTTGGCATGATATTCTCCAACTCCTCCCATTTACCTACAAATGCCATGAATTTATTCTCTTATAATGCTGAGTGATATTTCATTGTGTATATATGCCACAGTTTCTTTATCCATTCATCTATTGAAAGGCATCTAGGTTGCTTCCACAATTTAGCTATTGTTAATTTTGCTACTATAAACATTGATGTGGCTATGTCCCTGTTTTGAGTCATTTGGGTATAAACTGAGGAGTGAGTGGGATGGCTAGGTCAAATGGTGGTTTAATTCCAAATGGAAATCAACATTTATGTCAGCTTTTCTACTTGATGACTCTGCTTGACCTCCAGCTGTAGCTGAACTGGTCTGCAGAAAACATGAAGTCATTTTGAATCCTGTCCAGAAATTTTGTTAATTCAAGCATATATTCATGAAGCTAATGCAGATGACATAGTTTTTCTAGCGGCTCTTCCTCTTACATATTATATAAGGGAAAAAATGACACTAAATATGGAGAATGTAGATTCTAAACTCCGGGACCTAGGTAGTGAATCATTTGCTGCTATAGCAGACATTTGTTTATTAGGATAATACATATATGTTACAAACATCTTTTTCGTATAGTTTAGAAATTATGGCCAACATGATTAATCCTGACTTTTTCCTCCATGGCATAAAAGGTGTTATGTAAAATATGCTTGAGCTTGTTTTCATATTAGTCATCTTGATTAGGCTTTCACTTGAGCAGTCTAATATTATCTGTTGAAATAAGCATGGTTTGCTTGCTTTTTATGGATTTAATATTAAGATTTAAAATCAACTTTTGCCTTGGCCATAACAGAATAACTGGTGCTGTGTTACCGTACCACAGTAAACAAGTATAAAACTGGGTGACTGATTTTTAGAGCTTGGTACTTGGGCAGCATAGATATGATCCTGGAAAAGGGAAAACACAAAAGAGTTCCTGATATTACAGGTACAGGAAGCCGGGGATGCCACAGCGGAGAGCAGTGATCTCACTGCATTATCCTGAATCGTCCCAGGAGTGGGACTCTTGAGGATTCCCTGTGTGTCATTAGCCAGTGGCTGTGATGAGGATGTGCAGAGCAGAACTTTATAAGACTAGTAGAGAAGGACTTCTGCAGGCATGAGAGGTACTGAACGTCACACCAAGTGATGCCAAGAGGTGTTGTGGTGTGAGCTCCAGAGTGGAATGATTTTAATGAACAGTGTAGAATCTCAGTTGAGATCATTGAAAATGAATGTCTTAGGAGAATCATATTCTAAAATGAGACCACATCCTTAAAACTAAGGAAAAAACAAGCAAGCAAGCAAACAAATAGGCCTACTATTACCATATTATTTTCATCCAATTAGGTTTGCTTTTATAATCTGCCAAAAATTTAATAACCTACAGAAACGTTACTCAACATGTGTGAGAGAAGAAAGATAATTCAGACATCCTGTGATATATTCTGCATAAAGGTATCCTATGAAGAGGGGCTGGTGTTAGCTCAGTGATAGAGTGCTTGCCTAGCAGTGTGAGGCACTGGGTTCGATCCTCAGCACCACATAAATAAATAAAACAAAGGTATTGTGTTTATTTACAAAAAAAATAAATAAAAAGGTATCCAATGAAGAAAACAAATTGTTGCTAGATGCAAAGATGCAAGATGCTAAGATGACCAAGGTGGTGGTAGTTAGCATAGCTATTATAATATGTTTGAAAATTTAAAGGAAAAGCTCGCCATTGTGCATGGACAGGCAAGGAATATTAACTAAAAATCACAACTACAAAAATCAAATAGAAATTCTAGAATTGAAAAGTGCCATGGTAAATGTAAAATATACTGTATTGAATCAGAATCCAATTGACTTTTTATGATAAAAGGTCGGTGAACTTAAAACC
Source organism: Spermophilus citellus (assembly GCF_964194105.1). NCBI lineage: Eukaryota > Metazoa > Chordata > Mammalia > Rodentia > Sciuridae > Spermophilus > Spermophilus citellus. The sequence goes on along the minus strand of NC_138184.1, from coordinate 53,768,413 downwards.
ATATGGATGGGAATTATTTAGTCTAAAGAACAAGAGAAAAAGACTGAAAAAATTATGAATTATTTTTAAGTCAATGGATCATAGACTTAAATACAAAAGATAAAACTAGAGAACACAGGATATATAGACATTTCTCAAAAGAGCACACAAAAAAGCACTAAGTACAAAAGAAAATTTTGATAATTAGACTTAAAATTAAAACCTCCTGCTCATCAAAAGACTCAAAGAATAAAAGGGCAAGCTATTCACTGAAAGAAAAACTGCAGTGCTTATATCTAACAAAGGCCATATATCCAGAATAAATATAACTCCTACACTTGAATAATAGAGAATCATACAGCCCAATTTATTTAAAAGACAAAATATTTCAATAGGTATTGCCCCTAATTGGAAAAAAATGCCAATTAAAAAGTACTCAAGATCATTATTATTGAAATAAAAAGTAATGTAAAATGAAATAGGAATAAAATACTCTCTATCTCTTAGAAAAACTAAAATTATAGTCTCTGGTAAGTGAGGATAAGGAGAAACAAACTATTATCCACCACTAGTAGGAGTGTCAAATAATACAACTATTTTGGAAAATAGTTTCCCAGTTCCTTTAAAAATTAAACATAACATCTTCTGATTCAGTGGTTGTACTCTTTGATACTTAACCAACAAAAAGGAAAGCATATGTCCACAAAAGATCTTGTATACAAATGATTGTAGTCATTTACTCATAAAGACTCCAAAGTGGAATTAATCCACATGCCACCAAAAGGAGAATTAATTAGTTGTTGAATACTCATTTGTGCAATGAAATAGTATTCACCAATAAAAAGAATAATTACTGATATATGCAAAAGCATAGATAAATACAATAAGTATTTGATAGAAGCCCAACAGAAATGAGTACATTCTCTCAGGTACATTTATATCGATTTTTAAAAAATTATTTGTTTTTTAGGTGTAGATGGACACAACACAATGCCTTTATTTTTATGTGGTGTTGAGGATCGAACCCGGGTCCTGCCAGTCCTAGGCGAACGCTCTACCGCTGAGCCACAATCCCAGCCCCTTATATTGATGTTAAGAACAGGAAAAACTTACATATAGTAGTAGAAAATTAGAACAGTTGTTGCCATGAAAGTGGTGGGACTTAAGCAGAAGCCAGCAATGAAAAGCTTCCTAGAGTGATGGTAATGTTCTATTACTTTAAGTCTTGATTTTCTATGTATATACATTTGTCAAAACAACTCCATTGTAAAAATCCATATATTTCATTCTATGTCACATTTGCTTCAGTTATTTAAAAAATGAAAATAATAATGAATTCAAATGGCTAATTATGATTTTGCACAATAAACTAAGGCAAAATTTTTTTAAAGGTATAAATGTTTCAAATACATCAAGTGTATTTTGGCTAATAATATAATATAATAATAAAAAAACTTTTTTTTTATTAGAGTTTGCTTAACATTTCTAAGGCCTTTAAAAAGAAGCAAAAATAGCAAACCCCCCACCTATTGGAACAATATATCCCGTAGACAATTCACTGGAATAGAATATTCCTTGAATTCTTTTTAGAAAATAATCTGAAAGGACATTGAGGAACATGAGCCATTTGGTCCCAGAAAATTGGCTCCTGATTGAGAAACAGACCCTGGAAAATTGAAGCCATTAGTCTGGGTGCTGAGTGTCCAGGCAGGAATATGACCTGACTTAATTGAAAAGAACTGATGATAAAACATTAACAACACTGATCCTCTGAGAGTGGAAATGAAACAGCCAGTCCAGTGTCGATTAGCATTTAGTATTGTTAGGGGAAGGTTGAGTTCATTTTACAGATTAGTTCTCTGGCGATGAGGAGGATCAGTGATAATGAACTAACACAAAAAAATCTCTCTTTTTTTTTCTCTCTCTCACTGTCCTCAAAGAACAAATATAATGGAACAAAGAAGAATCTCAAGTTGAACGTGTTGTGTGTATATTTTCACTTGGCGTCAGCCTACATGGTAGACAGCATCCCGGAAGGGGAAGAACATGGGATAAGGAGTCACTCAGCTACTTGTTAACTGTGTGACCTTCTTCTAGGCCCTTAGTCTTTCTGACCTTGTCTGGTAGGTTGCAATAGAATCAAATGAGACATCGTATGAAAAGGGCCAGGCTTGTGACATGTTAACTGAAACTAGCCCCATCCTCCTTTTAAGATAATTCATCTCTGTACTAGAGAATGCTTTGAAAGTTTTCTTGCAGAATTCATTTTCTGAAGATAAATAATGGAAAGCAATAGCCATTCACCAGCGAATACATACCTGCCATGTTATTATAACTAGGCATGTGTTTTATTCCAGACTCCAATGTTTTGGTCATTAAATGGAGATAAATGATTTATAAATACGGAGCACCAAACCTTTTTCAAAGGTTTTTCAGCATCTATGGGTGTTGCTTACTGCTTAGATGAAGCTGTTAATCAGGTTTACTTTATTATGTGTGTGAGTCAGCTTTCATCACTGTGAGCAAAATACCTGCAAGAACAACTTATTGAGGAGGAAAAGTTTATGTGGGGCTCATGGTTTCAGAGGTTTCAGTTTATGGTCAGCAACTCTATTGTTCTGTGATCAAACAGAGCAATGGATTAGCCCACTGGTGAGGTTGATTATAGCTCTCATAATTTAATAATTTTACCTCAGAACATTGCTACTTTGGATGTTTCCAGCATCCAATTTAATCATATACTTATGTATTTTTATAAAAGAAGGAAAAAATTCCACAGTTACATCAATTGAGAACTAACTAAAGTTACTAAACATTTAGAGTCAGATCATTTAAAAATACCAGACCAAGAGTTGATTTTCTGAGCAACCATATTTTAATTATAGATCTTAAAAGCCAAAACCAGTATTTAATATTTGGAAGTCTATATATAAGTGTTAGATATTTTGATCTTAGATGATCTTCTACATTTTAAGGACAGAGAGGTCTATTATAGGAAGGCATCATTTTTAGGAAATAGCCAGATAAGATATGAATTATGGGAAAAGAAATCTGATAGGGCATAACGGAAAAGAAAATTTCTTTAATAAGTAGTAGGCTATTTAGGTAAATCTGAGTCAGTTACTCTTTTAATGTATTATGTATAAGGGGTTTTAAGATGTATTTTAAAAATGAGTTGTGATAGAATCAAAAACTTTGTATAATGAACTACTAAAAAAGTATTTTTGAATTTTTTCAAAGGTTTAACATGGATTTTTCAGTAAATCGAGTGCTCAAGTTCTATCTGCCACTTATTATCTGTGAAACTTTGGAGTAACTACCCGATTCCTCCATATCTTCAAGTTTACCCTCTATAAAATGGGGATTAGAGCAATGTATATGGTATAGTTGAAAGAATAAATGGGACTCACATAAAGCACTTAATTCAGTGTCTGGCAAACAATGTCTGCTAATTATATGCTCAAGAAGTTTTAGTCATTACTTTTTGGACAAAAAGTAACCAGTTTTCACTGTTGCTGTATAGATTCATAGAGATCAACACAAAATCATATGGAATATTCCCTTGAAAGGCAACATATTTGCAGGCACACCCATCACTTGGATCCGGTGAGTTATTTGATGGAAAGAGCTAAGGGGAAGAGCAATGGTAAGAACTGACACAAGGCTGCAGACTTGGATGGGGAGCACCATTAACTTAGGGAAGATATTAATAACCCTGTTTTTCAGGGCAAGAGGAATTTAGGTCCCCATCTTTCTTTTGTGTGTCGTCTTCCTCTTTCCTGGGGAATTTTACCTGTTAGCCTACTCTACTTCTCTAAGATTATTTGCATTAGGATGTAACAGCATTATCTTTCCCTTTCAATTCCTTGATTTACTCAACATGAGAAAGTGAGAGGAGGTGGCTAAAAGTATGAGATGCCTCTTGGGGCTGTCTGTTATTTATAATCATCATTGTTGTTTAACTTCTGGTTTCTCTAAAAAGGTTTTTTTCCTCCCCTTTGTTTGGAATTTTACTGACATTTATTGAAGGCTCACTAGACCTTTTTGTCTGCCTTCCCCTGTTGTTTATGCCTCATTATAATCTTATGAAAAAGGCATATTATTATGAAACATTTTGTGGATAAGGAAAATGAGTTTTAGTGAAGTTAATAAAAACTGGATGGACCGTTGAATAGGTGAGGTGCTCAACTTCATCCATCTAAGTAGTGATATATTCCTGTAGAATATGCATCTTACCACCTCCTCCCGATTCATTTGTTGAACACTTACATAAGGCCTTATCCTTAGCCACAGTGAGCACGTAGCTCACACCTGATGGCATTCCTACTAGAAACAAAAAGTGTGGTGAAAGAGATTAATTTGTTCTGAAGATGGTATTAAGATAAAATATTTTGTTGTTTTGGGGAAAAAAGTCTGAACAGAAAAACCTTTGTAATTGACATTTTTAGCCTCTAAGTATTAAATCCGAATGTTAACTACATATTTGTGACCCCATGTTGGTAGATGTGTGCACATTTTGGTTACTGAATACTACCCAACTTGAGTTGGCCCTGGTTACTTGCTTTGAGAGTAGAGAAACCTGGGTGTGGCAGTGCACAGTTATAATCCTAGCAACTCAGAGGCCAAAGCAGGAGAGTCATGAGTTCAAGGGCAGCCTGGGATACCTAGCAAGACCCTTTTTCAAAAAAATACAAAGGGCTGAGTGGGTATGTAGTTCAGTAGTAAAGTGCTCTGAGTTCAGTCCCCTGTACTCTCCACGCCCACCACACACACACACACACACACACACACACACACACACACACACAATAGAGAAAATTATTATCATTACTTTTACAAGGTCTAGAAGGGAATGAGCTTATGGATTTGACTTCTCATCAATGAATCCATGTGAGATATGCAAAGCTTACTTTCCTCAAAAAGTATGTATTTTAAAAAATATCGTTATTTTATGTCTATCAGATTCAGGAGACTTGGTGATAAAAGCATTTATTGCAAATGGCATAAATTTTTGTGGTCACTATCATTAAGGCTTAAAACCTCTGAACAGTAGGATGTCAATGTCTATAATAATATGCTATTTCTGTTGTCTTATTCATTTGATCTTCAAATATCTACCTGCCTAGCTGGATGACCCAATAGGTATCCAAAGAAACTTGTTATTGTTGCTTCATCTTTGAAGAACCCATCCTGTGTTTTACTGGCTGGGTCAGAGGTTGGTAGGGATGGGGAGGTCTCTTTATGTCCTGGCTAATTACTCATTTACATACCTAGTACTTCAACAATCCATTTAACTTTCTTCACAGAAGGGCATGGACTTTTAGGTATCAAATGCAGGGATTTTGTTGTTGTTTTTGATTTTTTAGTTTTGTAGCCTTTAAGCAAAAAAAGAGTATTTTTCTCTATTTTGCCTAACAAAGAGATGACTTTTATTTTAGTCAGCTTTTTTTTTTCTGCTGTGACTAAAGGACCCAACCAAAACAATTGTAGAAAATAGTTTATTTGGAGGCTTACGGTTTCAAAGGTCTCAATCCATAGACAACAGGCTGCATTCCTCAGGGCTTGAGGTGAGGTAGAATATCATGGTGGAAGAATGTGGCAAAGGGTAACATGGTGATCAAGAAGCAAAGAGAGAGAGAAAGAGAGACATCTCCACTTGCTAGATACAAATATATACCTCAAAGCCACACTCCCAATTCCCACCTCCTCAAGCCATACCCCACCACTTCAGTTACCACTCAGTTAATCCCTATTAGGGGATTAATTCACTGGTTGGGTTAAAACACAACCCAATCATTTTCTCCTCTGAACCTTATTGCATTGTCTCACACGTGAGTTTTTTGGGGACACCTTACATCCAAACCATAATAATTTTTCTTAAGGTACTGCTCAGATTCAGTACCATCTCTGAGATTTTATCCTATAAAGTAACTTAAAATATTTCTTTCTCTTTATAGCATTGTATTATAAATGATCTGTTCACCTCTTTCCATTGGACTCTCAAGGGCAAGATTTATTCATATTTACATCTCTAATACCTAGCACAGTAGTTCATATTTAACAGGTCTCCAGAAACTATTTATTGGATGAATGGATGAATGAATAACTGAGGGAACAGGGAACCATTGCCAGGGCATCTCGTGCCAATATTCTAAAAGGATAAAGCAGTGGGATGTAAGATGAATTGGTAGGATGAAAACTAGGAATCAAGAGGGTCAGATGGAAGATTTTTGCAATAATTCAGACTTAGATTTGGGTTGTGACTCACAGAAATACATTTGATTTGAGGTGAAGCTAAGGCAGTAGTCAGTCCTGCCCCTGGTCTTCTACTGCTTAGTATTATCGATTATTTAATTTGTTAAGATGTGGTCATAAAGCTTAAGGCTGCAAAGTCTAATAAAATTCCTGTGTTTTAGTCACCTTTTTCACCACAGTGACTAAAACACCCAACAAAAACAATTTTAGAGGAGGAAAAGTTTATTTTAGGATGGGGGTTATAGCTTCCTGGTGGAGTGCTTGCCTAGCATGTGTGAGGCACTGGGTTCAGTTCTTAGCCCTGCATATAAATAAAAGAAAGGTCCAATGACAACTAAAAAAGTATTAAACAAAAGAGAAAAGTTTATTTTTGGGCTCATGGTTTCAGAGGTTTCAGTCCATAGGCAGCCAGCTCCATTCCACAGGGCTCAAGGTGAGGCTGAACATCATGGAGGAAGAGTGTTGTGGAGGGAAGCAGCTCACATGGTGATCAGGAAGCAGAGAGAGATTCCACTCTCCAGAGACAAATAGAGACCCCAAAGCCACATCCCCAATGCCACCTCCTCCAGCCACACCCACCTGCCTCCAGTCACCACTCAATTAATCCCATCAGAGGTTTAATTTATGATTGGGTTAAGGCTTTCATAACATATCCAACCCATAATAACCTGGAAAGCCTAATATCCAAACACAGTGTGATAGATGTTAATTATGGAAAACTTTCAAACCTGCACATGTATATTCTTTGTCCAGAGCAGTAGACTGTCATTCTAAGCCTGCATTGGTAGAGACAAGGTGGCTCTATTCATAAAACAGTTGATTTTGAAGAATAGTCATTCTGATGAAGGGAGATGAGTGAGTTCACACAGCTACTAGATATCACTGCTGTTTATCCATTTTGTATTTAATGGATAAACATTTAACAGTAAATGTTGCCCTCATTTTGTGGGTGATCAGCATGAATCTTATTGAGATTGTGTGTCTTGCCAGTGATTTCAAAAAGATCCCTAAAACCTAGGGATTTCAAGGGCAATGGTCTGGGTTTTTCTATTGTACCATGAAGTCCTTCTTGACTGAGTTGATCACTTCCTTTATTCAATGTCTAAACTGTTCATAAGTGTCCTGGGTGTCTTCTTTATCATTTATTTTTAAAAATCATCTTCTTTTTCCTTCAACCTCTTCAAGTTGATTTGTCTTTTATGGGCCCAGCAAATTCACACCTTCCATGACTGCTTTTTGCCCTGCTCCACCACAAACTTAGACTCTTTCACTGCTTAATATTTAACTTGTTCAGGTGTCGTCATGAATGAATGTATGTTAAGGCTCTGATGTTTAGTAGATGCTCTCAAAAATTTGATACCCAAACAGAAGTAATAGATGCTAATTATGGGAAACTTTCAAACCTGCACATTGAATTCTTTGTCCAGTGCAGGAAATTGTCATTTCCTTGGAGAAAAAAAGATCTTGAATATTCTAATATTTGCATAATTGCTTTGTATCCCTGCTCTCTGCTAATTGCTGTAGAAGTTCTCTGCTACATCTCCATTTCCCATTAATATTATGTTTTATTGGCCTCTGATAGAAAACTAGCCTGATAAGTAGAATTCCATTATCTTGGAATCTTTGCCTGAAATGCTGGTGTACTTGGCAGGAAGGCCAATGATGGCTTCATGAAGATGGACCCATCTGGGGGACTCTGGAATTCCATAATATTTCAAATGAAAAGAAACATCAGAACCCTCTGCTTCTGTCTCCTTGGTTAAGGACAAGTGATATTCAGAGGTTGTGATGAGGAAGTGGAGATTAACTTGAACAAAATTAGGATGGGTATTTTAATATTCACAGCAAACTGTATTGGGGAAATTTATTTTTTGCAGTTTTATCATCCAAGTATCGTGAAATCAAGCCAGTGGCTTTAGTTCTGTGAAGTGCCAAAGTCTCTACTACATAGTTTTCAACCATTATTCATAAGGGAAACTTCTTGGTACTATGCTAAAATTCATCTGATTTGGCCTGCTTTCTGAATCTGAATGCCTGCTGTGTCCCCAGTGCTGGGCAAGCATTTGTGGGATGCTACCCCTGACTTAAGGACCATTTTGTTGTTGTTGTTAATGTCCTATTGGTATGAACAGGACATTAAAATTCTCCCCTTAAATTAAGTGGCCAATGTATTGTTGACTTCTATAACACTGCTACAGACAAAACCAAACAAAAACTTGTTTTTTGAGCATATACTCCACACCTTATGTATCTTAAATCTCTCATCTTTTCCGAGAATGAGTTACCATAATTTATTTCATTTTGTAGAAGAGGACACTCAGACACAAAGCAGATGCATAATTTCCTTAAGGTCCTACATTTAGTGAAAACTTGAGGTAGATGATAGCCCAGGGACCAGGCTCCTGATTGATATGCCATAAATGCAAGGGCTGGCAGAGCAAGGCATGGGCATCAGGCAGTATAGACCTGTCATGTTGTGTTTGTGTTATCTTTCCCTTCTTTGCTTAAGAGTGCTTATTGGCCTTTCACTATGCACTGAAATAAAGCTGACTTTGTTTACATTAGAATACTGCAATCTTAACTTTTTCCCTAAAGCTCACAACAGTGTTTGCTCAGTTATTCTATTTTAATGTGATTTACTTCTCGAGGATATAGAGAACATCTAGTTTGTACCAATTGAGCAGAAGAAATGGAGTGGCTTTGCTTTCTTTGCTTTTTTCTCCCTCATACTTGTTCATTTTAACTATGTTGAGTTCACTGGAATGCCTTGTAAAGGAAATGCAAATCCAGTCTAGGGATGTGGCTCAGTGGTAGAGGGCTTACCTCCCATGCACTAAACCCTGGGGTAAGCTTCCACTACCACACACACAAAAGGAAAGCAAACTCCATGGCAGTTACATCTCTAGAATAAAAAAGCCTCAAAATATGAAAATCTCCAAAGACATTAGTTCTGTCCCTCCTTAACCTTAGATTTGCTTCTTTAGTATGGTTATTTGTGGTCAGCCACAGTCCAAAAATATAAAATGGAAAAATTAGAAATAATTCACAAGGTTTTTAATTTATTGGTTAAGCAGAAAACTGTACATATTTAATTATCATAAAATTGTACCATGTGATATTTTGATACATGTATATATTATTGTGCTCAAATAAGGGTAAACAGCTCTATCTCCTTAACATTTATCTTTGTAGTGAGAAAATTCAAAATCCATTGTAGTCTTGCTTTGTTGAAATGTATATTACATTGTTACCTATGTCACCCTCCTGTGTTATAGAACCCCAGAATTTATTTCTGCCACCTAACTTGGCATCTGATGATCAACCTTTCCCATTACCACCTTCTCTCCCATTTTCCCCAGCCTCTGGTAGCCACCTTTCTACGTTTAGCTTTTGCAAGATCAACTTTTTTTGGATTCCATATGAGTGAGATCACGTTGTGTGCTTATCTTTCTGTGTTTGGTTTATTGCATTTAATATAATGACCTCCAGTTTCATCCATGAATTCACAAGTTTTAAACTGGATGCTGTTCCAAGTGGGTTGAGGAAATCTCACATAGTCCATTCCATCCCTCTGGGGATGTGAGTCATCCCTTTATTGAGCGTATTCAGGCTGTTCATGCTACCCACCTGAGAGTCATTCAGTAGCTCTTGGTTATCAAATTAACTTATGATGCCACAGTGCTTTTATGAAAGTAACTCTTATTTAGTAATGGCTCCAAACTGCAAGAGTAGTAATGCTAACAACTTTATTACAGTATATATTTTATGATTATCCTACTTAAAAACATTGTTGCCTAATTGAAAAGTCAAACTTTATCATAGATGTCTTAATCTACTTTCTGTTGCTTACACAGTACCACCAAGTAAAATATAAAGAGGTTTATTTTGGCTCACTGCTTTTGTCCATGAACAAAGGGTTGCATCTGGTGATGACCTTCTTGCTGTCAGAGCTTCTTATGGTGGGAAGCAGGAAGTGTGTGCTTGTCCTGGTCTCTCTCCTTTGTCTCATAAGGCCAGCAGTATATAATCACGGGGTTGCTCCATTCTTATGACCTTATGTAATCCTAATTACCTCCCCAATTTACCACCTCTAAATGCCATGATCAGGTTGTTTCCACCCTCTTTAATATTTGAAAATGGGGATTGTATTTCAACATGAATTTTCAGAGAGCACAAAGCACATTAGAACCATAGCAATAGCTGTGTATGTAGAGGAAAAAACAGTGTATGGTGTTCATATCTGAGATTTCAGGAATCAACAGGGGTAGGTCTTAGAATGATATTCCAATGAATAAGGGGTGGGGGGAGATGGAGTACTGAAAGATTATTCTCTAAAATAAGTTCTATACTTAGAATATTTTTTTAAGTCATAAACATATGTTGTATGCCTATAAGGTCAAGGGAACTATTAGGTACAGTGAGGGAGATCAAGCTAAATTGATCTTTGCCCTGAAGTATGTTACAGTGTAGTACCATGTTTTCCAAAATTTTTGTGATAATCAAAAATACCTGGAAGGCTTCTTAAGACTCAGGTTGCTGAATTCCATCTCCAGTTTTTGTTTTAAGTCTAGGTTGGGGGTTTATAATTTTATTTCTAACTTGTTCTGAGGTGTTGCTGATCACTCATTGAAGCTACCTCTATACTGGGAGATGGTCAATTCTCACATCTGAGGCACTGTGACTGAGAGGCACAGAAGTCTAATACCATACTCAAAAGAAAAAAAATACTCTTATCCAAAGATTATGATGGTCATGTGATTTGCCTGAGTGAAAATCATCAGACCAGTTTAAATATTTTAAAAATATTGAAGAATATTGAACATGTACATTAATATAAAATATACATTGTGGGAAATAATATAACTAAGGCTAATATCCAAAATAATATTTTTATGGTTAACTTTCCTGGCTTTGAGTAAAGTTTTATGCCAATTAATCCTTATATTCTGCATAAAACTTTGTTCACAAACCATCATTTAGAAGGTTGAGACCCATTAAAAGTGACCTAGCTGGTGTTTGCTTGTGGGATATCTGGTTTTTTGAGCAGTCTAAAGTTTTTCAGTCACTTGAGAATTCCTGCAAAGTATTTTTGATTGATCCAAATTTTCATGGACAAAGATCAGAGGAGAAGAAAAAGAGCTTGAACCAGAACCTGAGCTGTGTGACTCTCCTTAACAAAGTATTTTTCACCTTATTGCTTAAGGACTTCCTTCGTTGCCTTTGGCTGATTTCCCCAGTTGTATGGTATTGATGTGTTACATGTAAAGCACCTGGACCAGTCCTAATTATACATTAAGCATCAAACATGTGCTTTGCCTGAAAGGTTTAGGTTGTAGACTTAAGAGAAGTCTTTAAGGTGCAAATTCTCATTCCAAGTTTCAGTAAGGTGCTATTGAGACTTAAATCTTCCTTCTTGATTTTTATATCTGGCTTTCTAATATTTGGTAGCCACTTTGGCTTTTCTTTTCAATAATAGGGAATGAAAGATTTTTGTCAGGCTCAAAACAAGTGTCTGGTATTCAGTTTTCTTTTGATAATCCTATCAAAACTTTTGAACACTTTGCATTAAAATAGATGTTTAATGTTTCATTAAGTTGATGGAATGGCATGACAGTTACCTGTACTAGCCTTGTGTTCCCTATGCTTATCATATAAGGAGAGAAAAAAAAAGCTTTCAAAGAATTTGTCTTCTTTCAAGAAATTGGCTTTCCATTTAAAGTTCTTCTACCTTGGAGAACATAAAAGGATCAGAACTTCACACCCTTCCTCATTGTCAGCCTTGTTATACTGTGAAGAAACTTGAAGTTTGGCAAGTACAAAACCAGAGTTGAACTCAATCTATTCAAGAGTAGAAGACATGCTTGGCATGCCATTGGGAACCTGTCTCTGGAATATTAATATACACCTGTCTGTCAGAGGCTCTTGCTCTGTCACCTTTGCAGCCGTGGTAGGGACTAATGAAGCAAATCCTATAATATTCCTCCAGAACGTACAGACTTGCATTCCCCATCATAAGTGTAACATGATTATTTCATAATAATATACGTTTAGTTTCTGATAGCTTTCAATTACTTTTTTTGATAAAGGATGACCTATAGTGCTCTTCCATGGCACACAGCCATTTATGTTTAGAACTCTAATCTCATTGATATATGCCCTTTAAATTTGAGTTTGGGTGCTGATTTGATAATAATCCAGTGATTGAACAAAGTCATCATAAAGATGACAAAGTTAAGGAACAATTTTGACTAAATGGAAGTATTTATGTAATTACCTACTCTAAAAAAGATTACAAACTATAGACAAAGAAGGTACACCTGTGAATTATAACATAAAGAGCTTCTGAACTGATGATTTACATTAATTGACATTTGTCATCTCTATTTGTCAAGATAGATTTTTAAAAAAATTTTGAGATAAAAATTGGAAGAAAAACCTATTCCTATTTTTGAAGTAATTTGTTCTACTTGTAGACAGCTGCTACTGATTGTTTCTTTGCATGCCCATTCAGTTTGAAAATTAATTTCATTTTGGCTTCAAATTTAGTTTTTTAGTAGCATTTTTAAAATTTCATTTAGACACATTAAAAAGTGTATGTACTTTTGAATTTTTTATCACTCAATGTCATTTTTTTGCTTTGATTTTTTTTTTAAAAAATAAAGCCATCTGTTTAGTAAACATAGAAAATTGATTGATGTGAAACCCAAAAAGTTCATCATGACAACTAAATAACAGATGACAAATTAGATAAGAACAAGTCATTAAGTTGGCCTATAAAAGGACAGCCATCTGCACCAGTAAAACAATCTTCCTATTGATGACAGTAATAATTTTCTGAGTTCACAACAGCTAAGAATTTATAGAATAAAACAGACAGCTTGTAAAGTGAAACTTGATTTTGGGTAATTAATGTAACCATTTTGTCCTGGTATTACATGACGAGTGAATGGAGATTATAACAAAATCCTTTGAGAACAAATAATGATTTCTTCTGCATATGCATGTTTCATCTGACACACAAAATGAATAATTTACCATTATTTTGTTTGGCTGAATTATTAATGAATGTATAGAGTTTAAATCATTGTAGATGAAAAAAAATTCTGCTTTAAGGCTCCTACAAGTCATAGACTACAGATAACTGATTTATAATTAAAGCATAACTTGAGTGGAGATGCTTAAAGAAAAGCTATCACAGAGTACTGTCATCAAAGTTGAGTCCAATTTTATGTTTGTCAACAAAACACCAAAGAATAATGAGAATAAAATACTTGAGTAATTCTCTTGAGATAATGATGTCCATTTAGTAGAGCTCAGTAGCATCAGGCACAAGGAGTTGGACCTAGTTAATGTGAGGGAAACTGTAAATGCTGATATTTAAAAACCAGATTGAATTATTTGTCTTTCATATAGGATCATTTTTCATATTCTTGGCCATAAGCTATTCCTCTCAACAACACTGACTGACTTGAACTTTTGCTCTTTGACATGGAACTCTTATTACAATTGAATTTGGTTCAAGTGACTTAATTGGTATTGAATTCTTACTCTGATACATATTCTTCATCTTTTTCTTCACATCCTAATTTATGAAGGAAAAGCTGTTGAGATTACATTAGTTTTGGGATTTGTGGAGAATTCTCCTATATGGGAACATTAGGAGATACTAAATATGAAGCTATGCTTAGCAGAGTATAGGGACTTTAGGCCTTCAAATCCCGTGCTTTAGATTTTGTAACAATTTTATGCACCTGGGAGGCCGCACTTAGGGTGAAAATAATTTAGAGTAAGAATATGAAGAAGAAAACAAGGCACAGATATGTCTCCTATCTATACATAATGACATCATATTAATGTGCATAGTTTTGCTATGCATTTATGTATGCTTTTAAAGTAAAATGGCAATTGAATTTTAAATGTGTTTGGTGCCTGCTTCTTTTCTAATAAATATTGGTTTTCATTTAGAATTGTTTTCCATATTATCAGCAATGAACTAGTCCTCCCAATAGCACTAAATGACTTGAGCTTTTGCCATTCAACATGGTCTTATTTTTAGAATTAAATTTGGTAAATGTGACTTAACTGGTACTGGATTCTTATTCTGACATATATTTATCTTTTTCTTCACATTCTGTTGGTAACAACCTGTAAAGTATCTAACTGATATGTATACCATGAAAAACTTTTGACATGTCACATGTCATTAAAAGTGCTTTTATTATTCATAACTTAGTAGTCTAATGTATCATGCGCCTTTTCTGATACTACCAGTGGGTGGGGAGATTTAGATCCCTCAACCCATTATCATGATAGGAAAGTCTTAGTACATGAAACTCTAGCCATCTCCAATTGTTTTCATAGAGTTCCAGTAAGTAAAGAAGGATAAATGTATAAAATTTGCTAGACCTTTTTCTGCATATTACTCAATTTTTCTCCAGAAAGGGCATCCACCCACCATCCTTGTATGGAAGTCCATTTCTTTGCATACTTCTTAATATAATTTTTTTAAACAGTCTTAATAATGAATACGTCTTAATTAGAATTTATGTTTGCTGAAATTTCCATTTTTTCACTTGTCTTCAGCCACTTGAATATTTCTCTTGGAAATAACCTGTTTTCTTTGCTCTTTCATTTCTAAAGAGTTGACTTTATTTTTATTAATTTGTAACTTCTTTATTATATTAAAGCTCTTATGTTTGCAAAATGTGATATGTTTGCAAAACAAAAACTTACTTTTCTTCTGTTTGATTAAAGATATTATACCAAGCTGTATTTGTGCCTGATTTACTCTCTAAATTGAGTATAACAAAGAGTATTTCAGACTTTAGAATCACCGGCAGGAGGAGGTATAGGGCATATCTGCATTGATGTTCAGGTCCTCTGTGTTCTGGAGAAAGGTAAATACTCCATTGGTACTTTTCAGTCTTTAAACTTTACAATAGACCTTCTACTCATCAAGAACTCAATTCTCAGTACACGTAAGATTTTCTTAAAAATCATGCAAACAGTTACACTTTTCCTCACCAGGCCTGACCATCTTCAGTAAAAGAGAACCAAGTGTCCTGGTTTATTTAATGTTCAGGAACTGATGTCAGAGATGGAGAAGGGAGAGGTGATTTAGTTTCTTAGTGAATGAGTTTGAATTTTTGTCTTTCAGAATGAATAGGTAAAGTCTCTGAAAAAGAAGTAATAATACAAGAGTGAGAATAATATTAAGGTCATGTTTGTTTCTTAAGGAAGAATGATTCAAGTTTATCTCAGTAAATTATTGGAATGTTAAGAACTGGCCTCTGTACAAATCACAGTGGTTCCACTGAAAATTATGGCTGTCTGATTAACCACCTCTGTTTTAGGGAGTTGATATTTTAGGGCTGTTAGGAGTACAATATTGAATGTCCCTCACTAAGTTGCAGGGCCATTCTTACCAGAGAGACCCATTTAAGTGGAAAAAAAAAATCCCTATTTCCTTGTACCTGAAGAAACTGGATGAGTGCAGATGTGAGAAGAAATGCTTTTAGGAAAAAAAAAATCTCTTTGATGTTAAAGATAAGTTAATACTATGCATATATGGCTTGAAGCAAGATTAAAAACCTTAACATCTGGGTATAGTGAGCACCTGTGATATTTCTTCCAATTTGAACATGTGTTGGGTCATAATTTTTTTCGTTCCCTGTTGTTCCTTGTAAGACTTTTGCCTTTGAAGACTCCTGCCTTAAGATTATGGCCAACTGATTCAGTATTTAGAAGTTTGTAGTATGTTTTTGCCTGCATTATCCAAGAATATTGTTGCTTCATCATTAATGTGCTTCTGTTAGCTCGTATACAACTTCAGGTAACAGAATTCATTTATTTTCTCTTCATTTAGCGTGGACCCGTTTTCTATAAGCAAAGCACTCTCACAAGTGCTTGGACGTAAAAAAAATGAGAGCCATGATCTCTAATAGCAATTACCCCAGTGCATTAAATAATAACCTGCAGAGGTAATTATAGTACAAGGCAGGAAGTGAGATGATAGTGGTATACAGGTTGTTAATGAAGCGATGAGGAGCAACAAGCTTATCAAGTAAATTTTCTTAGAGTAAAGCCTACCTAGTTAAATCTTGAGAGAGCTTGGGGTGGGGGTCAGATCTAGGATTGGGAAGTAAAGAAAATGCATGGTTTTTGAGGGGGTTTGTAAGAGATTTTGTTGTTTTAGTAAACACAGTATGAACAGAGAATTACAAAGGACACTGCTTAATTCCAACGCCAACTGTGGGTGCTAGACTGGATTCTCTAGATTTCAAGTATCCCAGAGAGGATAATGTTATAAAGATAATACAGGAACTTTCATCCAGTTGTGTCCTCACCACACGTAACTGTGTTCCAGAGTGAAATACAGGTAATATCAGTTAATTTATCTATTGTTTTTATCTATAGTAGTATCACATTTTATGATAGAATTTTGAAGGATGCCACATGATGAAATTCCTTCTCTGTAGTCCCCTTTTCCCTAACTCTGCCTGACTTCACCCCTATTGCACACATCAGTAGACAAAATTCTAAGTCCAAATAAGAAAATGTACCTTTCACCTCTTCTGTGTGTATGGTTAGGCCACTCCTTATGTCATCCCCAGCATCTGAAGAATTGGTCTTCTATAGGATAAGGAGCTTTGCATCAGCATGGAATTCAGTGTATTGATTCTTTCACTGAGAAAGTGTTGACATGAAAGTAAATATCAGCTGAACCAAACAGTGTGCCTAGTGATTTAGTTGATTTGCATCCTGGGACAGGCTCCCTATATTCATTTCCTATTGCCCTATAACAAATTGCCCCAAATTTAGTGGTATAAAAGAAGACCTTTACTATCTTACTGTTTCTGTGGGTCAGTAATTCATTGTGGAATAGATAGGTTTTCTACTCCTTGGGCTTACCAGACTGCGGGTAAGACTCCAGGTTTCAGTGGAGATCTTGCCACATCAGCAGTATGACTAGGAAAAGATCTACTTCCATGCATGATCCCTTAGGTTGTTGACAGGGCTTTTTCCTTCTGGATTTAAGATTCATGACAGCTTTCTTCTTAAAAGTCCAAAAAAAAAAAATAGACACTCTAGAGTGAGTATGCTAGCAGTATGAAGTTTACATAAAGTTATCGCGGCAGTGATATTCTATCATTTTTGCATGTTCTGTTGAACCAAGTCCCACGTCCTGTTTCCATTCAAGAGGAGGGAATCGGGTACAAGGGCATGAATGCTGGGAGACAGGATCATAGAGGTTACTTATCCATCAAACTTCTTATCTTTTCTAAGGCCAAGAAAAAAATAGTTGCAGAGTGGTAACACTGATGGTGGAATACAGGGACAAAGGAGGAGGAAGAAGAAAAAGTTAAAGGGACCTCTTATTCCTGCTTGCTGCCTTGACCAAGAATAAAGATGGCAGTATCTTTGGATAGTGTAGATGCTTAAACATGTGTTTTGCATGTTCAATATAATGGTTAAAAAAGTAAGGAAAACATTTAAAATTGGAGGAATAATGTATAAAATGTTTAGATTCTGCTTCCATTAGAAATAAATATAAAATCGCAGTAAGTTGAGCTTGACCTTCTGTATGGCAAAAATTGGTTAGGGCTTAGTAGCAAAACCTGCTCTTTTAGTTGGACACATGCTTTCCATTTACTGCCTCCTCCACTGCTCGGGAACTAAGTGTATACATGCTAAAATAAGGCCTGCTTTACTTGTTTATTAAAACTGTCCTGCTTCTGTAGTCCTTGAATTTGAGCATCCCTAGCACCATCAGTTACCCAATCCCAATTGGCATTGTTATTTTGACTGTTGTCCTTGATCCTTTCATCTCTGATGGAGGTTTGGGAGTATGTACTGTAATAATCTATAAATTTTTACAGAACACTTAGTCATTACATATATCATTCTTAGTGGCTAATACATCAATTCTAATTCTCTCCTGTCATTTTATCAGAATGATGGTTTCCATTGCTTTGGTTTTACCTCTTCCAGCTAGATAGATATGAGAATCAACTTGAGAAAACAGATATTAGCAAAACCAGGGTCTTATCCTCAGGGAGCTGACGATTTAGAAGGAAATAAGTGGCATTGGATATAAATATGGCTGCAGTATATGGTTTTCAATATGTTACCTTATGCATTTAGCAACTTGATTGGCCTTCCAATAATTTTTTACCTCTATTTCTTTGGAAGATGCTGTCTAAGTTGGGATCAAATTTAAATGGAAATATTGATCTTTGAAATGTGTTTTGCTTTTTGTAAATAAGCTCGAGTTTTAAGTTTATGAACAGTTTATTCTGGGAACTGTTTGCTTTTAGAGTTTAATACTGCAGAAAAAGTTAAGCAATCATTGCTTATCCGTTATGTATCTTAAAAATAGATACTGGATTTCTAAATTATGGGAATTGGTCAGTTTTTTTTTTCCTGAGATGCATAATGGCAAGCATTCCAGAACTCATTTGAAAATCAAAATTTGTTACATTTGGGTCTGGGGTTGTGGCTTAGCGGTAGAGCACTTGCCTAGCACATGTGAGGCACTGGGTTTGATCCTCAGCACCACATAAGAAATAAATAAAATAAAGGTATTGTATACATCTATAACTAAATATATTTTTTAAAATTTGTTACATTTGTCCATATGAGAAGCATTGATACAATTTTAATTTCTTTTGAATGATATTTATTTATGTGTCCATCCTACAAATGTATAAGCAATTTGAGATCATGGAGAGAGACTTTTAAATATCCACAATAGAGGGTGTCAGTTAGGAAACTGTGGGTTGCATTCAGCAATTTAGGGTATTTTATTGAATTAGCTTCCAAAATTTGAAGTTGCAACTCTGCAGATTAGTCATAACTTATCTTTTCCCTTTAAAAATAGGAAATGAATAACACTTTAATTTTTTAATAAAGCACAGCACAAATTTGACTTAATACAAACTTCTATTTGGAGAACAGATCTTACTACAAAATAAAAAGGTTATACGTTGAATATGTTGGAGGTCGAGAAATGCAGCACTGTGTTAATGTTTATTCCTCATACATCTGGACTCAGCTGATGTCACACAGGCAACTCTGCTGAAGTTGGCTAAATTCACTCACATGTCTGGTGGGTGGTTGGCTGAGGGCTGATCTAGGCTGATCTAGGCTGTCATCTTTGGCTGGAATGGCTTATCTCTGCTCCAAAGACATCTCATCCTCCAGTAGGCTGGCCCCAGCATATTCTTTATGCTGATGGCAAAGAAGGAGAGCACAAAGAGAAACATGCAATGCCTTTCAAGCTTCTTCCTGAATCCATTTGCTAATATCCCACTGGCCAATTTAAGCCAAGGGGCTGAGCCTGTCATCCAAGGGTGAGGTTGAACTCACAGTGGGAGAACTCTGTCAAAACACTAGGGGCATTTTTGCTGTCTTCCACTAGTGCTGGATGCTAAGTACCCATGGTTTATTTTCAAGTCCCAGAGTACTTACATTAAAAAAATGATCAAGAAATGCTAATTAACAGTCTAACCTAAAAGCTCTGTTGGATAATTAATTGCTTTTTTTAAATTCATGGATTCATCCATTCATTCCTTCATCCATTCACTTGCTGAACAAAACTTTGTCAGCCTTCAGGTATGGTTTCAGAATAAGGGCTTTGTACAAATTTGTATTTTGAATGAAGTTTATAAATAGGCACAGCTTTTTGTTAGTGTGTATTCTGTCCTCATCTTGCTAATTTACTGTGATTGTCTTTAACTGAAAAGAGAGGCAGATTTAGGATAAATAACACAAAGGTGATTAGAATAAAATAGTGGTGATCTGAAAGCAGGGTCGAGTGTTTTAAATTTTGTTTCAAATAAAAGAATCATCCTCAGGTTATAGGATGAATTTTCCTTCTTCAGACCTATTTTCCTATACCTACAGCCTTCTGTATCTACAGTAACTGTTGATGTGAGAGTGTTACAGTTTTGTTTTGGTAAATTGCATGAGTAATCGTCCCCCCAGCACTTGCTAAGTTGATGCATCCTTTTTTTAATGGCTGTAATATATTTGTAAACATGTTTCTTAACTTACTAGAAAACATGTTGGTTCCATCTCATTTATTTGCAGACAACTTACTGTCTGTTGAATCTTCAGCTTCTCTTTTTCTAATGACTCCTTTGAAATATTATTTTAATGAACCCATGAAACACATCATTGTATTCTTTATATTGTGGTTGGACTGCTAATGAGACTCATCCATTAAGTAAATGGCTTTGTAGGCAATGCAAATGTAATAAATAAAGTTAGTCTGTTGTTCTTTACTACTTTCCTGCTGATGGGCATACTACATGCTGAGAAGGTAATGTTTCATGACCAAAACAGTTCAATTGGTAGGCAGATTGAGAATCTTTGCATTTAAAAAAAATATTGTGGAATATCATAACAGCATATTTGCAACTCCATCTATTTTTTTGTTATCAGAAAATAAGATAATGTATTTCCAGTACAGGCATTATATTTGAAGATGGTATGCCATATAAAAGAAGTTAAATATCCATAATGACCCTTAGGGGGGAAAAATGCTTCTCTGTAAATAAAAGGAAAAAGAAAATTTTGAAAAAAAAAAGAATTTCTAAAAAAGCAATACTTGTAAAATAGATTGCATTGTAAAACTAAATTTAAATCCTTTTTTATTTGACCTCATTAAGGGATTTGATTTTCTCCTTTATCCTAAGGAAATACAGGTGTCAAAAATGATCTTACACATCTTGTTTCTGTGGAATTTAGTTGAGACTACCAATTCCATCTTGTGATCCCAAGTCCTCTTTGTTGTTTGCAGGAAAATGTTTAAGGCATTTGCTCTTCAGTATCCAGTTGGCAAGGGTTATTATGATTATTATCATTATTATTATTTTCTCATTTATAATAAAATGGTTTTGTTGGTTATGATCAGCGTACCCTGGCTGCATTGGCAGCATTTTAGGCCTCCATAGCAGTAAAGACACCAGCTTCTAAGTAGAAAAGTCAGAGCTGATGGGCATTTTCAGGTTTACTCTAAGGAATCACTGTGGATTTGGGCACAAAGATCAACTTTGGCAGGAAACAGGCTCTGATTCCCTAGCCAGGACTTTCTCTATTGCTTTAAACCCATAGCCCTTGGGACTGATTTGGTGGAAATGAGATATAAACGAAGAGAATATGAGATCAAGCCTTGCACAGCAACAAAACTGAAAAGCTGTCCTCAGTTTTGGAAGTAACTTTCCTATCAAGAAATTACCAGTGAGCCTTCAAGTGACAACTGTTACCATTAAAATAAAAATTAATAGAGTGCCTTGGTATGTGTATGTGCATTTTAAATACATCTAAAACCAAGAATTTTCTTATAGTTGCTAGCATACCATTTTTTTTTTCATGGTCCTATTTTCTTAAAGTACTTATGTAAAATGGCAGGTCTTACAATTGATGTCATTTTAGATTCTGTGAACTACTATAGTTTAGGATTTTACCTCTTTGTTCCTAATAATAGATCTGTAACAAAAAGTACAGAAAGTGTTTCTATCTGAAGTCAATGGTTTATTTTCATAAATTTGACAAAAGGGATATTGATCTCTATTAGTCTTCAACTTGATTACAGGCCCTTGTTCTAGACTAAAATTGGTCTTCCCCCTTGTTTGCATATATATAATTTGACTCTCTTCTATGAGCTTGAAAGGGCAAAAGAGTTTCTTCACAGGCTTTTGCCACCATGAACATTTAGTTCTACTTCTAGAAGAAGAACACATTACTTTATATATTTGTAACTATAGCCTGATCTGGTAAAGAATTTTGCTGTTATCCATGAGATTGCCTGACAGCAAGTAGTGGACCAAGAAGGGCAACAGTTCCTATATCATTTCTAATTGCTTAGCTAGACTGACAGGTGCACTGTGTTGGAAGTCATTGTAAGGTCATGCCCAGTATCAGCAGGAAAGAATACCATGATTCAGAGGGACACCTGTCATGGACACAAACTAGAGGTGATAGCAAGATTTTGTGGGGTGGTGGGGGTGGGGTTGTGTGGGGTCTCTGTTTGACAGACTTAGTATTATGTAAGACAAATGATTTAAAATGATTAAATGATTTAAAATTTGTGGAGTATGTGAGAAAAAGGATTAGGATACTCTCGAAATTAACTGAAGTACAGTACTTTGATAAAATTCACTATAGAATGATTTATGTTCATGAAAAGGAAAATTTCCTAGTGATAATAAGTAAAATCTAAAATTTATTTTAAAGTAATTTTACAAATTCTTGGTAATTTGTAATTTTTTATGATTAAATATTTTTAAAGGAGGCTTTTAGATATTCTGGAAAATAAATTTTTAAAAAATGGTTTATGGACAGATTTAATGCCTATTTCCAAAGGTGATTAGAATGTCACTTTAATGTGGCTTATTTTTTAATTTGGGGGAAAAAAAACAAAAAATGAAAGACACTTATGGATTTAGAAAGACACTTATGGATCTTGAATATTTTTTAATTATCTTCCCTAACAAATTAGAAAAGTCAACATGTTTACTTCTAACAAGTTTGGAGAAATCTATAAAATCCAGCCCTTTGCTCTTTCTGTAGTTTCTCCTCACTTTTTCTCCTCCAATGTTTGCCTTTTATGCCCTCAAGAAATAGCATAACCTGAAATAATTTCTAGTATGCAGACACATTGCCAAAGACTCATGGAATTTGTTCTCTGTATTGCTGCCATGGTGGCTTTTTGCAATCTGTTTCTGACATGAGGAAAGAATTCTTCGATTAAAATAGGGAGAAAATAGATGCAAAGTACAAATATTTCTATGCTTTAGCTGCTTAATGTTCACTCTTCTGAATTGCTGTTCATATTCTCTTTCTTGAACACATCTTAATCTGTTCACTAAGCTTTTGCTAGTTGCCACACACAAACACACACACTACCTATGTTGAATTCAGTAAAATTGTAAATGTCGAGTATTGAATGGAGAAGTGTTAGCAGTTCTTAATAAAATGCCTCCCTTAAGTAACGACAGAAAATGTACTTCACCAAGGATCTTTTTGAAGGGATGATTAATTACTTTTTAAAGGAATTATTCTTGAGATCTGCTAAGCTGCTTAGCAGTAATTTGAAGTTGGCAACCTGTTAACAGTTCCCCGTCTGCTCCATTGAGTTTGGCCAGCTTCTGTTGGAAAACTGTAGTCACAGAGTTAGAAAGCAAAGTGCAAAATGCCATCCTCAAAATTGGAGCTGTCGCGTTAAATTATGTCACATTTGATGACAGGTCACAAGAGAAAATGATGCATGTTTTTTGTAAACAGGAGCCACCCAATGCATGTTCAGTGGAATTCTTGTTGTCCACCATTGTTAATTTTTCACAGAAGATAACTTTTAACAGAGTTCGAGGCTTTTAAAAGGGAAGTTAAAACAGGAAAGGAGAGTTTATTGTTATGGATGGTTCTATCCACAATGAACTAGAATATGGGTGGAAGAAAGAAGATTCTGGATAGATGGTGTTACCAATCTTACCAATTTTAAATTGTAGCTTAGACAAGCATAAAAAAGGAAAACATTATTTATCAGGCTATAGAGAGCATTATAATAAGACATGGTGGTCAATTTGGGGTGGTGATAGTATAAGCTATAGTGCTATGGCTATACTTCTTCCTTGTGACTGTCTGCTGCTTACCTTTCATTCTACTTTAAGAGCTGCTAGGGAACATGTCTATTTTGAGCAGCCTTAGGATTTGAGAAGTTCATTGTCCCCTCCATCTGCTCCACTCCACACTCGCCATTTCCACACTCACCTGCAGTCAGCATTCAGAGTTTCAATACATTCTACAAAGTAAAAATCCTGTGTGAAACACTAGCATTGTTCTACCGGCCACCCTCATACCTAAAAATTTATTCTGGGTTATTCCATAGTTTTTTTAGTATATTGAATTCTATTTTGAAAGAGTGTATAGAAGGTATAATTCATTACAAAATATAACCATTTATTGGAACGTCTAAGTGCAAATGCCCATTTTCTCAGGTTGTTGGGAGGAAATAATAGCTATTTGGGGAATTCCACTTCCCTTTTTCTTGGGGTACATCCATGTTCTTGGGTAAGAGACAATATCCCATCTGGTTCCCATTGGCATCCAAAGAGACTGCCATTGTCTTCTGTGGTCCATTTTGTGCAATTGGTGAGAGTAACCATGCACTTACATATGGCTGCTGTCTGCAAACCATCTGGACCAGGGGGTTTCTGCTCTGTCCATTTCACTCCTTAAGGGCTTAGGGCTCTTGTTTTGCTTTCATGCAACATTGTGATACTGAGAATTTGGGGTGGGAATGTGAAGTGCACATACTCCTCAGAAGAAAAGGTTGGAAGAACCATGTCTTTTTCCTAGTGTTTACTCTGGTAGAGAGAAGGGAGCAGTCTCTCTGAGGTTTTAACCATCTTCCAGGCTTGGCCTGAGGAGCATCTTTATTGTCATGGCTTCTTCTCTATACTTCTCTCTCCTTCCAACTCACGTTCTTTGGATGGAAGTGGGGTGGCTGTGGTAGGCAGAAACCATGGTCTTAATTATAATGTGTTCTTATATTTTACTTTACTTTTGGAGAGCAGGAGAACTCAATTTCATTCTTCAAATACTAAGTATTGAGACAGAAAAGCTAGTGAGAACTACTACTACTACTTCTTCTTTTAATATTTTTTTTGTTTTAGATGAATACAGTATATTTATTTATTTTTATGTGGTGCTGAGGATTGAATCCAGGGCCTCACACATGCAAGGCAAGTGCTCTGCCACTGAGCCCCAGCTCCAAGAACTTCTACTTTTGCTCACCTTTCTGTTTTGTCACATTTTCTCCCAGAGGCAATGAGCAGAGTGGTCCTGGTACCTGAGTCAGGGATAGGACAAGTGGGGAAATACTTCTGGGCATAAGTCCTAAATTGTTACCATGAACACACTTTTACTGACTCTCATTTTTTACTTAGAGGTTATCAGTCTTGTCTTCATATGGGAAGAGAGTCTGGCAGAATTCAACAGGTGTAAAAGATGCAGTCTGTTGAGATGTACTTGAATTTAGGCTCCACTGTGTGTTGTCTGTGGGAAAGTCATGTAAATCTTCTGGGCCAAAATTAGCTGTCCAAAGTAGTGAGGACAAATTTCTTGGATTGAACAAGGATCTTCTTTAACAGAACTTGCCTAAATAGCTAACAACTGTGAGCATATCCCCAGTTTTTCCCTCAGTCCTTTTAACTTCTTCAGTTCTAACTCCTCTATAATTGTCAACTTTTGATGCCTCGAAGAGTATTTTAACTCAGTTTTCATTAAAATAAAAGCCAGTCCTCTTTGAAAGCCATAATCTTGTTAGTTTCAAAGTTCTTTTATAGTAGTGTTCCATGTTGGTTTTAAGTCTTCATGTTCTCTAAAAGGGAAAAGGGCAAGTCATAGTTGTATAGAATTATATAAATTATCTTGCTGTTGATCAGAAGACCAAGATACTCAATATTTTAGGGGAAAGAAAAGGTCGCACTGTATAGATGGTCCCCAACTTATAATGGGTTGAGTTAAAAATTTTTCAGCTTTATGATGGTGCAGAAGCCATACACATTCAGGAAATACTGTACTTTGAATTTTGGTATTTTTAAACTAGTGATATGCTAAACACAGGTATACTCTTGTGATGCTGGACAGTGTCAGCAAGCACAGTTCCCAGTCGTCCACGTGATCATGAGGGAGAACAATGTTCTCTTGTGGATGGTGTTGCCCAGTGAGTTGTGTTGTCTGGCGAGGGAGAGAGAGAGAGAGAGAGAGAGAGAGAGAGAGATCAATCAGTCTTACTGTTATGCATGAGGATAGAAGTCAGCCTACCATTGGATTTGGGGGAAGATTAACACTAATTATAAAACAGAGACTGGCTAGATCCATCTTCTCAGAGATTTAAAAAAAAAAAGCATTTTCTACCTTCAATCTGTGCAAAAGATATCCAGAGAGAAAGTAGGGTGTGGGTGGGAGATAATAAATGGCAAGTTACTTACAGCGCATAAGCCTTAATGTAGAGTTTAGAGTACAATAATGAAGGTTTTTTGCAAGTAATTTGTGATAGAAGGTCCTCATCCCCGCCCTTCATATGGTTAGTTCTCACATAATTTTCTTCTACCTTTATGTTCATATAACCATGGCTTCTGCACAGTTCATATATCTTTGGGCTTAAAATACATTGTAGTATTTGAGTAGATTTCAATTATTCCATTTTAAACTGAACATTTAATCCTTTAAATAAAATAACAATTCAATGTATTATTGCAAAAGACAGGGGAAAAAAAGCCTTAATATAGGTTTACCTTACAAACTTAAGTGCTGTGTGAACATAACCAGCTCAAAACAACACAACTCCATGGCGGAATGAAAGCAAATTTACTCTTTCAATAATTGAGTAATTATCCTGCATATTTTGACATTTTGCTTAAAATATTCTCAAGTGAATTCCTTTGTGTACATTTCATCTTTCTAACTAGATAATCAGCTGTGAAGTTGAGGTCTGTCCTTGGTGGTCTTTTGCCTGTGAAGGATAGGAGTGGCAGAAGGGCTGTAATGGATTATCAATGAGTGTCATGGGCCTGAGAACAAAGATTTGAAGCAATGTGCCGCTTACTTGCTCAATCTGGTTGTAGGAACATAATACATGCTTACTGATTATGGTAAGAGTCACAAAGAAAGTAAGTCCACACGTTTTTCTTCTACCTTCATGTTCATACAAATATAGTACTTCACCTCCAGCCTCACTTGCAGATGTCTCTTTTCCTTTGGGATTTATTTTCTACAGTTTTTAGCAATGCTTTAAAATTACTTAAGATGATTGGATTAAAATACAGCAATTATATAACTATTTCTGTAATAAGATCTCTATTGCCTTAATTGCTATTGTGGGAACAACTGAGTTCTGAGAACAAAACTTAAAAAAAAAATCAAACACCCCCAAAAAAGATTTTGAGACAGAAGAACCTGTGCCAGAGCATAAATTGACATGTTTGCATTTAAAATCAAACCAGAGGTGTCAAAACCCATCTGTTTAGTCAGAGTTTCCAGTGAATGATTGGCAACTTTCAGAGTCTCCTCCTTTGGAAATAGGAAGGATCCTAAACTTTTATTTTTTTTTTTTTCCAAAGTCTTCAGTAGTTCAGGGGAATACTAAAGATGAACAAAATAACAAGGTGAGAACATGGCCCACCATATTGTCTATGGAGGGTACCTGGGAACAAAAGAGCTTGAGTGAATTTCTGTGTACACATCTGTTCTGAAGCAGAGTGTAATTTCAGTCACTTGTGTTTTGATCACAGCTGTTATGAAGTAGGGATTCAACTTTTGTCATGTTGGGTACACATATTTCCTTTTAGCAGATGGGATTCCACTTTCTGAGGAAGGAAATAAAATTTAAGAGGGTAATTGAGAATAAGTAAGGAGCTTAATAAACTGGTGGGCTTTGAGTCCCTCTGACACATCCAGGAAGTGTTGAGAACGGATTGTCAACTGAAAGGCTGCGAGTGTAGAATTCCAAGTTCCTGGTACTTAGTAAGTTCATTTTCTTTTCTTTCATGAGGGTATTAGGTGAAAATTGGAAATGGGAGTATTACTTTTTGCATTTCCCTTTGTTTTTGGATATGGATCAGAAATCCTGCAGATTGGCTCAAAATTAATGGCTCTTCATTTAATAGATACTGAAGAGATTTGGGGGAGCTCAGTTACTTTAGGATTCTAAAATCCAAATTCAGCAAGCAAGAAAGAAAAAAAAGTAAAATTGAAATCCAAAGAAAATGTTTGACTATCAAAAGGCAAAAATAACTCTTCTATGTAAATACATACGCTCACATACACATATTTTATATATATGCACTTATTATGGCAATGTATCCATATATCAGAATAAAACTATATAAGTGTGTATATTCATAAACACATTTATAACAGAAATAGCAAATGTGAAAATTGATAAGTGGTGTCTGCCATGGCATGAGATATAGGAGAAGATGTGGTCTGTTTCCTTTATGAGCTACATGCCAGATGGTGTTTTCCTTCACTGGTCCCCTCCTTTACATTAAAGATGGAGAGGAAGTATTGTCATCTCTATTCAGAGTTAAGGAAACTCAGGACATGAAGCTCCTGCATGGTGAGCTGAGAGGTTCAAGGCAGGCCCATCTGACTGTTTCCACTCTCCCCAGCCTTCCTTCATTCTGAGGTGAAGGCTGACTTTGCAGTTGGTGTTTTATGTAGCTATTAATAGTTTATGTGCTCTAACAAATAAGTTCCACATCATGATCCCACTATCACGTGTCATGGTTTTCTGAATTCACTGGAGCTGTTTAGGTATGTTGTATCATGCAGAAAATAGCATATGCAATCTCTTTCTTGGGCACCATCTGAAGAGTCTGAGAACTGGAAGTCTTTAAGTAGTAGCCATGTTTCCTGGTCTCATTTTTGGTATGTGATTAAGAGTTTTTCTATTAATCCCAGGGATGAGAAACAATCTGCCATATATAATTGGATTAAAATTATGGTATTTCTAAATATTTTGATAATCTAGAGTTTTGTGGTATAGACCGTCTTAGGAAACCAAACACTGATGGTTTATTATGTACTATTATAACATTAGGCAAGCCTTCGGGGTAAGAGTGATTAACAAAAAAAGCTAGTCTTGAAGTGGAATATGGTAGTATTTGGGCAGTTTCCCGTGATTAATCTTACTGAAGAAGAATAGATCTCTTTCTCCTTGTGGAAGCTGCTCTATATAACACATTCCATCTAGCTGCCTGTCGTATCTCATGTTTTACACTTCTTGCAAGGTCTGTACACAAATGGGAAAAAATGAATTTATTCTAAAAAATTGTCTCACAAATGAAAACTGTTTGGTTTTTCAAACTAATATAAGTACTTGGACTTGACAGTAATGGGTGATTGCATATTCCAGACTAGACTTCAGTGCCCTTACCAAGTACTCTGAGTTTGATTGTATTAAGCACCCAGGAATGCAGCCTGTCTCCTCTGTGGGGTCTTGAGGCATCCCAGACCCTCATGGACCTTTCTCTGTCATCTCTGGGCTCTTGGGAAATTCTAAATGGTCCCATTCCAAATGGTCTTCCAAGGGATTCTTGAGTGTTTCAGTATTCCTTTCCTGTATTATACTCTAGATTTATCAAAGCAACTAACTGGGGGGGGGGAATATATACAGTATAACAACAGTAATTTGTCTACCATGAAAGCATCCAATGGGAGATATGAGCATTTTGTGACATTTGTACCATTGTTTTATGATACTGCTTCTTATGTAATCCTTATTTTTATACACTCTGACAAAATGTCCAATGCATTTAATAATTAGTAGTGGGGGTTGGGGTGGTGGCTCAGTGGTAGAGCACTTGCCTAGCATGTGTGAGGCACTGGGTTCAATTTTCAGCACCACATATAAATAAATAAAAATAAAGTTCTATCAACAACTAAAAAATAAATTTAAAAAAAATTAGTAGCAAAAGAGGGTAGAATCTGTTAATCATTCCCTTAGTCAGAAATTGTGTTCAGCAATATCTCACTTAGAGTTTGAATATGAGGCTGAGGCAGAACTCATCCTCATCTAGCTAGAAAGTAATGAAGCCACAAAACCCAGTCTTTTGATTTCTAGAGAAAGACTTTCAACCATTATTTGACAATTTTCAGAGTCATCTCTTCCCAGTGGGTGACCTTCCCCCGCCGCCAAAAAATGACAAAATATATAATCTGATTTTTCCTACACTTTAATAAAGTTTTTATTCTCCAACGTAGAGTACCATAACTTGTTACATTAAGGAGAAAAATCTTTGTCTCACTTGTGAACTTAGTTCAAGAATAAATGTGTAGCTCTAATGCCCTCTTCTAGAAAAGCAAAACATTTACTTATCAGGAATAAATTTTTATCTTTTAGTTTGTGTGTTGTGGTAGCATGTATGAAACTAGGACATGCACGAGAAATATATCTTCAGAATTCCACTTTCTCTCTGTCTATATCCCCAAGCATAACAGATGAACTGACCAAAATAACAATGAAAATTTCCTTTTGTTTTTGGATTAGCATAATGTAACTACAATATGTGGTGTGTTTCCCCCTTTGAAGTAGTCTTAATCTGCATTCTACTCATGTGCTTGCTTTTCTCTGTTCTATTCACTTCTCTATTCTTTTTGGATTGCTAACTTACTGCATATTGTTATGATTCAGGGTTGTCCAGCAGAACTTTCTGCCATGATGGGTCTACTATGCCACCAGCCACATGTAGTCATTGAGATTGAAGTACTGAATTTCTAAATTTAATTGATGTCAATTAATTTCAATTGAAATAGCCATGTGAGATTGGTGGCTGCCGTATTGGACTGCACCCATCTAGTTAGGTTTTGGCAGCTGAGGTATTTCTTGAGTACAAAATGTGATAAGTGGGATCTTGAAATTTCTGTGGAGACTTTAAGCTATTTTCAAGTGTTAGGGAGGAAATGTTCTTTAACTGTTGACTTTTAACCATTTTTTGAGGCTAACCCCTTCTCATTTCCTTTGTAATTGCAAATGATCAGAAATGGCACTAACCTGCCTGAAACTTTCTTGGGGTTAGAGCTTTGTACCAGCCTAGACAGATTCATTGGCTTCTGAGTCAGCCAAATACAAGCTCTTTGAATTTTCCATATTGAGAGAGAGTGGAGAAGCAGCCAGGCAGGAAGCAGCCCGACTTGGTTCCGATTTCATAGTACATATGAAGGTGCAGGTTGCTGCTGATGTAAAGCATGTGGGGAAAGCCCTGGGAGAATTGCTTTCTTTCATGATTGAATACTAGTACTTGTGGAAAAACAGTCTCCTGCTTACACAGGCCAACAGCTGGTGTTATCTGAAAAATAATCATTATGATAGAAAGTGCACGTTTTTCATGTTTTCTGTCAGATCTTTCAGAATATATTGTGTTGAAATGTGCATGTTTCATCAGAGCAAATATAATTAGTGATTTAACATATTTTGAAAAATTCTTAGCCAGAACTGCAAGAATCTTTAAAAACTTCTACACCAGTGCTATCAAATAAAACAAACTTAATACAAGTCACAAATGTAATTTCAAAAGTTTCCATAAGCACATTAAAAAATACTAAAAAAAATACAGGTAAAATTAATTTTAGCTTATTCAATATATTTGATATATTTTAATAGGTGGACAATTAAAAATAAGATGTTTTATACTCTGTGAGAAGTCTTTGGACTCCAGGGTATATTTTATATTTTCAGCACACAAATTGGACCAGTTGTATATCAAGTGCTTAATGACATGTTGCTAATGGCCTTATTGGACAGAACAAATTGTAGATGCTTATTAAGGCATAGGGAATCATGTTGGAACCTGTGAGGGTTGTTTGCCAAAAGGCAAATGAGGAATTATCCAAAGCTCAGCTGAGATCATCAGTTTATTGACTCCTTAGTCTGTCATCAACTAAATTTGGTCTGAAACTCATCAAGAAGGAAGACGAGATACGATTAATATGGGCCTGTTCCTAAGAATATATTTATGGCTCAAAATTTCTCTAGACACTTTTGGTACAATTCAAGTTTTTCTTAAGTTGTGACAAATTCTAAAACATTTCAAAGCCTAAGTTTATGGATTTGGCCTTTTGTGTCTATTTGAACACTTAAGCCATAAAATTGACTATTTTCTTGGGAACTACTTTTTTCCCCATTACAAGCCACATATTACCTATGTGAACAACCTTGTTTTATTCTTGAAAAATAATCTATCCCGAATAACTTAAGCTAGTATTTTAGATGGTCTTTTAAATGTGGTTTTATTCCACTGTCACGTAATTCTGTCAATTAAATCCAAGTTTTTTAAAAAGGCAGGTTTTGTGCAGGCACATTGTATAGGACTATTTTCAAAGCAGTTAGAAAGGAATGTTTGAAATTTTGTTCTTTACATATTGCAATCACAGAGTTTCTTGAATATAGGCCAAAAAAATGCACACAGGCAATTTTATGTTCATCATAGTCAATTGGCTTAATTGATTCATAGTTATTGTAAGGAAGACACTTTAAATATGGACTGAAATTCAGATAAACCTTGCTGACTGTTTTGGGAGTTGTATAAACTTCCTTTGTAAAGTAGACTCTCTAGAGATTTTAATTTGTCGTGAATTTTTTCCTTTCAAAATCTCTCTCAGCCTCCTTTTTCCTTGAATATAAATAATAGAACCTTGAAGAGTTGGGACTCAGTAGCTTTTGGTCAGATGGATGGATGATACGTGTAGCTCTAAGTCAAAATCATTGTAAACACTTAAGATTGGCTCAGGGTGTGTATATAATTGCTACAAATTATATAGAGAATCAATCTGATAGAAGATATTGTATATAGAAGTGCATGTATTCTGGAACTATATAATCCTCTAGGAAATTAAGAAATATGTTGTGTACTATTATATCTTTTATTATAAAATTTCCTATAATTTTTTGTAGAACTCTTATAAGAAGCTTGGTTGGGGGTAGGGAACACATTGAAGTTCAAATATGCCTTTTAGGTTTTAACATCCTGGCTATTTCTGTAAGATTCTTTTTAAAAATTTTGTAGTATAAACCAATTGTATCTTCTACTTGGACTCCATTAGAGGCAAAGGATCTGATTTCTTTGGGAAATAGCTGAATGGTTTATTTCTCCAATAATACCTTTGTTTCCCCCCTTGACTCAAGGGAGAGCAAGAGTACAATTAAATTGATTTTAAATCACATTTAGCATTACGTATTGATTAGATACAAGTGCTCCAAAGCAAATGTCACATTGTTCAGCTCCAAAAAGCATCTGTAGTGGATAACAGAAGCAATATGAGCTTTCATTTCTGTTAAGTAATTCAGTCAATGTTATAAGTCATGAGAGTGAGATACGTGGGCTAGTAAATGGCTCCTAAACCTTGTTATTGAAATGCAGCCTTCAATTCAGCTTATTAGCTTGTTCTTTATTCTCATTTATATTTTATTACCTTAGAATACAGTCATAGGATGCTGGAAATGGAATTTTCTTTAAATAAATTGTTCTTGAAGTTTTTAAAGTCTTTTGTTAAGTGATGTCTAAGAGCAGACACAATGGCGGCCAAGCCAGGTTTTGAGATAAGGGGGGGTAAAAATATTCTTCTGAGTTGGCTGTGATAGCATCTCTATGTTTCTAACTTTATTTCTGTCATTTTTTTTTTGAGAGCAAATTCCTCATTGCATTAGGAGTGGAGGGAGTTGAGGGGTGGCTCAGAAGGTATAGTAGGATATATACAAAGCCTCATTCTGTTAAAAATGATGCTTCTTCTGAAACAAGTGGCCTTTTCAAACCTGGGAATGACCCAGAATGATAACATTGAGAGAGGAAACCACCCATCAGTGACTTGGCTGTCACTCCAGCCTCACAGGGGTTCCCATAGGCTCTGCCTGCTTAAGTGAGATTCAGAAGTAGTGTGGTTGTTAACACCAGTCCCCAGCTTGGGCAGCCCTTTGGGGAGGAGAATGATCCACCCATTTAGCTGGGTTGTCCCCATTAGCTCTATCAGATTCTGTTTCAGTGAGTCCATTTGACACTTAGCTCAATCACAATCAGTTTTGTTTTTGATTGAGATTATAAGCATATGATTCCATGTGCTCAAATTTCAGGTGGAGGGGTGGCTTAGTGGTGGACTACTGATCTAGCATGCATGATGCCCTGGGTTCAGTCCCCAGCGCTGCAGTAAAAACTACAACAATGATAAAAAACCCAGCCACACAGATTTTTCTCCATTGCAGATACTATAGTCTAACCCATCTCCTTTACCTAGGCCCAGATATGTCTGGTTATCTCTGGAATGTTGAAAAGCATGGCTTGGTGTTTAAAGGCCATGTTATCTAGGTTCAAATTCTGGTTATACCATTTAGTACCTCTGAGATCGTAGGTGACCTTAACCTCTCTCAGGCTCTCTTGTCATCTCCAAAATGGGTTTAATAGCAGGACAGGCCTCCTAGGGTAGCATTTAATCAACAATAAGGAAAAAAAAAAAAAAAAAGGTCTGTTAGTATTTTTTCCTACTTTGCATCTCTTTTGTTGAATCAACCCTCAGTTTTGTATGCATAAGATACAGAATCAGTGAAGAGGTGCATTTGGGACAATTGGCCTTAATAATGTGAGTTGGTCATGAGCTATAGATCTCAGGGAACACTTCCTAAAGGAGTCAGGGGTGTATATTTCTATATTAAGAAATTATAACAGCAGGGATTTACAGAAGCTGCCTTTTTAGAAAGCAATGACTCTTTACTTAGGCCTGCAGATGACCAGTGGTTAAATGAAAGCAGAATAAAGCTTGAAATCTCTGCCTGCATTTTGGGTATCTCCTTTATTACTTTAAACTCTGTGTCAGATGCCTGCCCAGCTCTTTACATAAGCAGGTTAATCTTTTTTTAAAGGAATGTTCACTAAAAACTGTTAATACAATATTTTATTAGCCATAAATTACCTAATTATATCTTGCTTTCCTCCAAGACCAAGATAAGATTTGCAGCATCCTATTGCCAACCCCTGGAGTGGCACCTAGGAATTCTTCAGTTTTGCCCGACACAGCAGAACCTTATAGGAAAATCACTCCATGGTGAGACTGCCTCCCCCCACCCCCACAGAAGTGATCATCTCATGAGAATTGAATTGCCCCCCTCCTGTTTCACAGAGCTGATAGATAAACATCCCAGGCATAATTAGAATCACCCCCTCAAGCAATAGGGACTTCTTTGGAGGAAGATTATAGACCAGAATTGAAAGAATAATCAACCAGACCATAGTTTGACTAAAATTGCTTAATTAAGCCTATCTCTTGCCCCCTGCTCCAATTCTTTCTCTGTTTAATCTTACAGCTTCTTTCAGCACCCTGGAAAACAGGCTGAGAAGCTGGATCTCACTTTGCCTTCCCAGTGTGGCCATATAGATTAGAATTCTTTCCGTGGCTCTTCACCATTACCTTTTCTGTTTGGGGTGAGTGGACAGGCCTGGTTTGTTAGGACCCCAAGAGTGAGCCCTATGGCCAAGGACTCTGGCAACAGAATTAAGAGTAAAAAAAAAAAAAAAGAAAAGAAACTCTCAAGTCCCACCAACCCAGAACAGGCATGGGGTAGAGGTCATGGATTATCTACAATCTGATTCTGTATTATGTAAAAGATGAATGGGGCACAGTCCCTGACCTCCAGGCACTTAACAGTCTGGTGGGGAAGATAGATAAGAAAATAGGAGTTAGAGAATCATCTGTGAACTACCAAGAAACATGGAATTTGGCATTTAGGAACAAGTGGCAGGAAGGGTCCTTTTATCTACTCATGGGAAGAATGGGAGAGCAATCAGGCAAGACCTCAGAGAGAGGCAAGACAAGTAGCAGGGAGCTAAGCTGATGGGATAGTGAGGGAGAGTATTCCAGGAGGAATGAAGGAGCACTGTGTGCAGAGGTCTGGAGGTGAGAGCACTTCATGGACTTCATTGTGGCCAAAGCACTGTATGAGTGAGAGGGAGCAGTCGTAGGTGAGATGAACCTAAGATCATCTAGGGCCTGCAGGTCCACACCAAAATATTCAGAGGATCCTGTTGGAAGTAGGAAGCCTACAAAGAATTTTGAACAAGAAGAGCTTGTAGCCAATCTGTACTAGAGAAACCGAGGTCGGCCTGCTTTTCAAACAACTGAGGGAAGTGAACAAACTGTGCATGGGACTTCTGATTTAAAATATATATAATATTGTCTGTCTGTTTTTCAAGGCACTCTGGACTATGATGTTCCTTTAGCTTAAAGCCATATATAGTCTGCCTCTGGCATTAGGTGGCAAGATGTAATTGTAACAGGTGTAAATAAGACTTTGCAATCCTGCTCTGAGGACACCCAAACTGAGATTGATGCATTTCCAATATCCTGCTCCTGTAAAGAACATAACAGCAAACAACCTTGTTCATACATCTCTTAGGCACTTGTCCAATTATTTCCTTAGGATAAATCCCTAGCAGTGGGCTTGGTGTTTTAGGGCCTTTGATATAGATGGTCCCAAAGCAATTTGGATGGTGCAATCATGGTCGATAAACAGGTACTGAGTTTTGTGGCAGTCCTGAAATGGCACATATAGAAATGAGGTATGTACTAGGTAGGCATGCCTGAATAGGTGTGCAAGTCTAATTTTTCTCTTTGGACTTTTTATACTACTGGTTCTCTCCACTGGTTGCAGTAGATGCAACTGGGTGTTTGTCTGTAATGTCAAGTGCTTGACTGTAGCGGCAAATGATGAGCGGCCCTAGGGAGGCATCAGCACCCACTTGAGAGAGATCCATGAAGGGTTTATGACCCATTTGAATCCTGATCGAGCATTGCTGTCTTGACCCTCAGGGAACCAATTGTCTGGAATTCTTGCAGTGTCAGGCTGAGCGATGTGCTTAGAATCTCTGGGAAACCTGGGAGCCCATTGTTTGTAAAGCACAGAGTGAGTGATCAAGAAGACCTAGAGATTGGGGACTATTTCATTGCTGTAGTCCACAGCCAGATTTGCTAAATGTATTGATGAGTTCATCAGAACGAACATCTGTTAGCTTACCACATCCAGCTTTGTTATTACTTAAAAATAGGGAATGATAAATTTTAAATTTGGATCTTTTCCATTTGTACATGTTTATGGTAGGTACATTTATTTAACATATATAATGCAAATATTTTGTAGTGTTGTAGAAATATAAGCATGCATGTATATTGTTGGCTAGTAGTACAAAGTGTGAATCTATCTAGTCCTTTGAGTTACTTAAACTGTGTATGTGTGTAGAGGCATGGGACTTCCGAGAAGGTGGCATATAGCTAAGGCAGGGTAAAACAACTGGAAATGGCTCCTTTTGTTCTTATCACCCCTCTTTGCTTGGAGTCCTCTTAAAGAGGAAAGACACAGATGCAGGTAGAATAGCAGTGGTGTTAAGGTTCTGTGCTTTCTATTGCAAGTTACCTACCTAACCAGCTCCCTGAGTCCAGTTAAAAATAAAGGGAGGTCTGTGGCCCCGAGTAGTTGGGCTAGGATCATGACTGTAGGTCAAGATAAACAACTATTAACGATTAGTAGCCATGTTGCTCCATGATCAATACTTGCTTATCTTTTTGTTCATAAAGGTAGTCTTGTTAGAACTCCAGTGGTGAGGAGATCACCAAAGCCAAGTATCAGGAACAAGATATTTTCTGCACAAGAAGAGGCTGCTCTTGGACTATTTTGAAGATCAAATGCCTGGAATCCCCAGCTAGAGAATATTAGCCACAAAAAAAAATCTTCATTAAATGTTAAAATGGTTAGCTAAACTTAAAAAAAAAAAAAAAGTAGGAAAACTCCTGTATAAGTAGGTATGGGAACCATCAATACTGCTCACTGAACAGTCTATTCTTCTAATTTGAAAAGAACAGCTATTTGTCATAGTTCTCGTCCTTGAGCTGGCAGTTACCTAATTAAATGCATATGAAATTCAAAAGGCTTTACTAAGGGGCAGTAATTTTCCTGGGTTGTTTTTAAAGTTGCTGGGATGAAAGAATTATGTTGAGCAGATAATGGATGGATTCTTCTATTGCGCATTGAGGTCCTGAATTGACTAATCATGCACTGGTTATTCATCAATGTGTGTTACTTTATAATTTGAAATTAAAGGCACCGTTTCCATTTATTGCTGACTCTAGGGGTAATGCTAGTTCTGTTTTTTGAGGACCGTGACCTGAGTTGGAAAGCTGCCCCTGGAAAAGACCATGACATCAATCAAAACAAAGTTTTGCCTTGGAATAGGACCTTGGGTAGGGTTGTACCCTCACAACCTGATATGGTGGTCTTTTATGTAATGTACTAAGTAAGTTCTACTTGAAGTTTTTATGTTTATGCTTGTTTTAATCTGCATTTTCATATCTGTGACCAAAAGACCTGACAAGAACAATATAGAGGAGGAAAAGTTTATTTGGGGTCATGGTTTCAGAGACCTCAGTTCATAAGCCAACTCCATAGCTCTGGGCCCAAGGTAAAGTAGAATATCATGGCAGATGGACATGGTAGAGGAAAGCTGTTCAGTATATGGCAATAAGAAGCAGGGAGAAGGAGACAGCTCCACTATCAAACCCCAAACACCCACTCCAAGTGACCCATCTCCTCTAGCCACATCCTACCTGTTTACATTTACTACCCTGGTAATCTATATCAGAGGATTAATCCACTAATTGGGTTATGACTTTCATAATCTGATCTATCCTTCACCTATGAAAATCTTTGCACTGTCTCCCACATGAGTTTTTGGGGACATCTCACACCTAAACCATAACAGTACTCAATAGCTGGGATGATTGTTTCTGTGTCTTCATTGATGGATGTTTTGATTACTCCTTCTATACTGTCACTGCCCTTTCCTGCCTTAGTCACACAGTTTCCGCCCCTTTCTGACCTACAGTCGCACTGCCCATGCTCCCTTATTGCTAGATTGGATGTGGGCTTGACTCATGTGGTGGTCAGGTAGAAAATCAGAGAATTGGAGCAGAAAGAAGTTGGAGCTCTCTTTTGCTTCTCCCTGATGAAGCATTGCAGTTGCAGTGGCTGCCTCCAGCCCTCACTGAGCTCTCATATTACTACAGCGTCCCTTCGACTTTTGAGGCCTAGTGATGCCAAGGCTTCCTGATGTTGCTGAGTGCATCCACCTCCCTTGATTCTTTCAGCTCCCTGCCCTTTGTTAATAATCCTTTTGTTATAGTTTCTTCATTTGAACCTTCTGAACTGGATTTAGTTTCTTCTCAGTCTTTCTTACAGGAGAGATGGATCATTCACTCTGGACATAGGAGTTGGTCTCAAAATTAGATGTGTTTAAAAAAAGTATAGCCATATTCTTGGGCTCTAACCCTCAAAAGCCTAAAAGCAAGGCCCAAGAATCTGTATTTTACAGATGTTTTCAGGTGAGTCTTATATTTTGAGGCTTTGCAGAAGGTGAGATGCTGAGTATTTTGACTTCTCATCCCTTTACATCTGTGCAAATAAATTCTCAATCATAGCAGAATCAAATTGATTGTTCTGGTTTCTCCATATTCGTATGATAGATGCAAATGGATATGCTTATCTGAAAAAGAACTAGACCAACTCATGACAGGTGGTTGGCTCAGGTGCAAGGAGATCAGCCCTAACCAGTCTGGACAATTACATATTTTACTCACCCACTCTGCTTTTAAAATCATTTAATAGCTGTTTCCTTCAAACAACTGGTAATCATTGTCTTTTGCAAATGTCTGCTTTGTCCCAGAGTGGTAAATTAAACAGCTGGTCAGTTTGGTATTATCACATTCATTCATGATAGGCAAGGCATGATCTGGATCAGGCTTGGCAACAATGATCTTCAGCCACATCTAACTTTCTGGCTATTTGTAAAGAAAGTTTTGTTGGAACACAGCCATGCCCATTCAATTCATGGCTGTTCTTGCCCTCCTGTGTCAGAGTTAAGTAGCTGCAATAGAGATTGTAGGATTTGCAAAGCCTAAAATATCTGTTGTGTTACACCTTACCAAAAAAAGGTGGCAGACCTTTTGACTAGATCTTGGGAATATATTGGTAAATAAAGGTAGACATCATCCATCATCCACTGTTCCCCGGCAGTGAACAAAACAACCCCAAACCCTTTCTCGTGGAGCACATCTCATTGCAGGGGATAAACAAGGCAATAAAAAAGATAAGATATAAAATGTATAGTGTGTTATAGAGCAGTAAGGTCTAGGGAGACAAATGTGGGAAGAAACAGGAAATGTTGTAGGTGGAGGGTGCTTTGATTCAGTGGAACATCTGGGGAAGACACCACGAGGAGGATACATTCAGCGTCATTTTCCCAGGACACTCTTGATTTCTTACATTTTCTACCTCATTTCTCCTCTCGCTTATATAATTAACAACACCAGACTTTACCGAATTTAAATCTGGAAAGTAGAGATGATTTTTTCTCTTCTGGGGGGTCCATGTGTAATAGAAAGCTAAGGGAAAACATGGCTTTGCAAAGTTCTTCCTTTAGGAAGCATTTTTCACATTTCTCCCATAAAGGAGAGATGTGTGTCACAGCAGAGGAATATGTTCCACTCTGGCTTTGTTCCTTGGCTGGTCATTACTACTGATTGCTCTGGGCAGGGGCAGCGAATTCTGTTGAGAGAGATTGTCCATCTTTCAAGTACGTAGTAATTACCAATTACTGTGAGATAAGGTTGGGGGATATTGTGAGTATAGTTTAGACTTTGGTGAATTTATTGCTAGCTCATGGTCAGGTTCTTATCTGTTTTAAGTGATAGGAGGTGCCTGCAGTAGATCACATTTGCATGGCATTCCCCATTGATTGCAAAATTCAAGTTAGAACCCTGCCATCACATGGCTGATGATTACATACATTTGGAAACATTTCAAGAACAATTATATAGTCCAAACTGTAAGTACATTCAATGAAAGCATAACATAACATCATATCCTTTAAAGAGAATCTTCTTACTGGTCCCCTCCTCTATAGTAAATGCCCTGCTTGCAGAGCAAAGGACATTGATTCAATTTTCTTCTCAAGTGTCCATTGTAGTTTGAGTCTATATTATTAATCTCCTTTTTGCTTTGGTTTATTACATTTAAAATTTCTTCTACTATTGGAAATTTAGTTTCATATCTACATGATTATTTTGTTCACCAAAACCTCTATTAGATTCAAAATAAAATATATTTTAGCAATGGAATAAATTTAGAGCGGTAAGAGGTTTTTTTATATACATAAAAACACCTCTCAAGGCATTTCTATATCATCTATTATTGCTCTGTAGCTATCATTAATTAGATTTCTTGAAAAAAAAATTTAAAAAAAAACATTTTAGTGAAGGGAAAATGCATTTAAGCCATTTCATGTCTTAGATTGTGCTAACAGATGTGTAGGGAAACCATTTTAAACATATCAAATGATATCTAATGCTTATCTACTGCATATTATTTAACTTATTGAGTTTAGATTTTTACTAAAATGTTTTATATGATGCTTACGGGGTTTAATAATAATAATTTAATTTGGGATCTTCTTTGCCTTCTAAAAACCCTCTGGCCACTTAACAGAATGCAATAAAGTATAATTGTAAAATATGTAGCATGCCTTCACATTTCTATATTTCCAGGGTATGCTTTTCTATCTAATAATTTATGATTAACATGAAAAAACTCCAATTTTTTATTTTATGCTTTCTGTTTTTTTCCACTATGAAATATTGGTCTGTCCTATAGAGTGAAAATTAGTGGGGCATATTAACACAGTGGAAATAATCTGGTCATCTTTGCATGACTTTTAGAGACAATCCATAAATATGTAGTATGCTCTGGTTGTCAGCTGACCTCATTGGTGATTTCTATTCAAGAAATGTGAAAAATCTTCTTACCTTCAAAGAGATTTAAATTGGTTAAAGGTACTGGCACAGTGACCATATTTATTATACAATATCATCAGCCAAGTAAAACAAGAAGACAGGTAAAAGCGATTATCTTAAAGGAAGCAATAAGCTAAGAAGGAAAATAATGAATAATCTCCAGGTAATTAAATCAAGCCCTATGGTGGATGCATTTGATTTTTTTCTGCCATTCATTTCCAACTGTGCTTTACAGAGCCCTTTCAGGAGAGGGTCAGAGGCAGACTTCAGCTCCTTGATGCCATTTCCCACTGTGGCAACTCAATGGACATTTCTTCGACTGTCACAGAGTCACTGAGATCTCCAGAGACAGGTCATTAAGAACAGAGACTCCGGGGTCACATACCAGGGATCAAAACCTGGCTGTTTCTTACTAGCAGGGAGACTGGGGTAGATTGCTCAACCTCTTTGTGCCTCACAAGTTCATTATGAGGAGTACATAACTTAATAGGTTTTAATTTCTGAATTTAGTTATATTTAAATGTCTGGCATATCCTAATACCACTGGCTGTTTATCATCATCATCATCATTAAGTTGTTATTATTGGCAAGATTTCATTTGAACAAAAGATTCTATAGCTCAAAACAAGACTGAAAACAGTGCCCTAAACCTGTATTTCTGACAAGCTTGGACAGTTATTTCCTTCAGCACTTTTCATTAGCTTGTGTGGGTCCGGGAGAGTTTCAGCATCTTTCTTGCTAATCTCTCTTATAACAGAGAGCACAGGCCCCAAGCTCAGGGCCTCAGGCAGGGATACTGTCCAGCAAGAATCTAACTTCCCTTTTGTTTCAAGGTTAACAGGGTTAACTCTCTGTCTGTGGCAAGGGACACTGGTTTTCTAGTATGATAGAGATGGAATGTTTCCATTTAAATCAAAGTAATTTAAGGACAAACTGAGCAGGCATAAAGAAAATAGACAGCAGATGATGATACAGGAGGTTCAAGGATGTAACTCAAACCTGAAGATGTCTGTAGTCAGGGAACTGCTTCCTGTGAGCTCAGTCTCTCCCCAAGGAGTCCAGAGACTTCAGTGTGTCCTGACCTTGCTTCTAGACTGCAGTGCTGCTTGGGACAGGTCATATGACCTCTTTGAGTTCATTTTCCATGTTTTGTTGGGACACTGGCCCATTGAGGTCTGTCTCTAAGGTGACATGTGAAATTGTCCCTCCATCAATGAGTACTCAGTTGTCCTGTGGGAAACTTTTGGCTTCAAAATTATCATTCACTCATTATCCATGTGATTGGCAAAGTGAAAATAATGGGGAATGCTAGTCGAGCAGCTAGATGCTGGACATTACCTCAGTGGAGTCATTGAATGTTTATTTTAGAGACCCTAAAACAATGATTGCCAGCAGTGTCTTGAGGAGGTGTCTTGAGGCTGCAGTAGGAGGAGACTGGGAGGTTTCACTGTAGGACTTCAGGACATTTCATTGTTTGTAGGATTTTCTTGGGGGTTGGAGGTCTGAGCAGGGATGGGAGAATATTCTGCTTCCATTCCCCAAATTTTAAAATCCAGACTTAAATATTGAATCTTAAATTTTATTTGTAGCTTTTTTTGCTCGTCTTCTGAACAACCTTTCTGCTCCCTCCTTTAGTCCAATATTTGACATGCATAAGGAACATCTCAGTTAAACATTTTCTTCCTTTCATAACTTGGAAAATCCGAATTTAAGATATCTTTTTCTGATCATATTCTGTAGCTCTTGCAGTTCCTGTCTTTGTCATGTGATAATCAAGGGGACAAAAATAGCACTTCCTCCCCTGCCTTCCTCCTTTATGTACTATAATGATAATTTCTGGGAAGATGGCATTGTGACTGACCTTGAGATCATGTGATTTTTATTTATTAACAGTGCACGTGCTGCCTTCCAAGTAAGAAGAGTGGAGACAGGCTGTGTGGGGATCCAGATGTAATGCGTTAAATTACACTGGCAGCATCTAAATTCTTGTCTGGTGCCCTTGTTGACTAGTTGTGTGATCTTGGAAAAGTCAGTATCTCTCTCCTTTTAGACTTCTTGTGAATAAAGCAAAATGAGTAGATAATGTAATGATTGAGTTGCCTGCAAGGTTCAAGGATTTGATGATTCCTTTGCATCTTTTGGTTCAGACTTTCACTGGATTTGGCAACTAGTCTTTCCCTGTAACCCTTGTTACTGGGATGCCACATGTGGTGACATGTGAAAGACATGTATTACCAGGGTGATGTTCCTGAAAAGCATGAGTTTCAGTCCTGATGTACTCTGGGAACTCTTGAAATGTAGACTAAGAGTTCCACAGATTCTAATTACCCAAAGAAACATAACTAAAACTAATTGCCTCTGGATGAAGATGAACAAGTTGGCACCATCTTGAAGCAGAGAGCCAGCCCTTACCAGATGCTAAATCTGCTGGTGTCTTGCTGGTGGATTTTCTGGCTTCTAGAACTCTGAGAAATAAATTTCTGTTAATTTTTTTTTTTATAAATTACCCAGTCTAAGATATTTTGTTAAAGTATCCTCAGGCAGAAATATATATATTTTTTTATATTTGAAGGAAGTCCTTGGATCCCTGCAGTTCCCCCACAGGCTTTCAAGTTCTTCTGTCACTTCTTAGTTCTATGATCTTAAGTAAGTTTTTTTTTTTTTCATTTCTCAGCACTCGATTCCTTATCTCTACAGTAGAATAATCCTTCAGGTTGCTGTAA
The DNA here is from genome assembly GCF_964194105.1 of Spermophilus citellus. NCBI lineage: Eukaryota > Metazoa > Chordata > Mammalia > Rodentia > Sciuridae > Spermophilus > Spermophilus citellus. Next base: position 53,724,065 of record NC_138184.1, on the reverse strand, counting down.
GAATTAAATGGAATATTGACTCTCCATTCTCGTCTCAGTGGGTACCACGTAGTACATGTTACTGTCACTATGACTTTAGGTTGAGGTACCCTGAGTTTATAGAAAAGAAACAACCAAACATATTTTGGGTAGCCCTGATCACAGATAAAAAGATGAAAAATCTTTTTATTTTTATTTTTATTTTTCTCATCCTTGCTAAAATTTCTAGCACTATCTTTATTCTGGCCATATCATTAGATTTGGTGTATAATTGAACATGTTTTATTTAATAGATTAGTTAAATGGTGATCATTATGATTTGGGTTTCAATTGAGTCCTTGAGGCAATATTTGCTGATATAAAAATATTAGGTAATTTTAAAGAATTATCAGAAAGATTAAAATTTTAATGTGTTTCTCTATTTCAAATTTATATCTCCCTAATTATAATTATCCATCTTTCCTTTTAAGTTACTTGTAATTTTAAATAAATTATAGCACAAGTTTCATAGAAATCTTTTTTTTCACAACTCGATTGGATGTTTTTAGGTCAGTAACTTTATCATTCTTTTAAGATTTATGTGAATGTCTGAAATTGATACCAGGAAGATAATTGCCAGCCAATTCAAATGTAACAGTCAGAGCTTATAGTCTTTCTCCCATTAAAGTGATTGGACAAGGATTAATATTTGAATTTAAATCAGAATATAAAAGACATTATATTTAGTGTACACCTGTTAAAATAATTCTCAATTATCCATAATTAATGATGTAATTAAAATCCTGATTTTTTAAAAAAAATCTCCAGTTAGCCATTTTGTCACTTGTTTTAACCTCTTTGAGGTTGAAATGTAATACTTAAGTCCAAGTTTTTTTTTCCTGAAAATATTTTTGTAACCACCTTCTTGTTGCATTAACAATGCTGTTATCCTGCCCACCATCCATACTGTTTTTTTCTTCATTGAGCATGTTTTCTTGTAAAATCTTATACAAAAATAAAATTAAAGGGGAAGCTTGAAGTTGTTATTTTTTTCTGTATTTATACATGACACAACAATGAGAAAAATACTTGGGTAAATTTCTCTGAATGTAAAAAGTTTATTTAAAAAAATTTAAAATATGAACTGGATGGTACTTAACAAATTTAGAGACCTTGTGTGGGAGAAATGTAGCCATGAATTGTCATCCTTTGAAGCACTTTAAACTGAGGTACCAAAGGAACCCCTAAGGGTTTGCATTTTTGTGAGAGAGATGTTATCATGTACCTTCTTAATAGATCACACAAAGTCACTTTTATATATATTTTTCCCCCAGGTAGAATCCTGTTTTGTGTGGGCATCTACCTCTTTCTCATGTGATTAAAAGAAGGTGATTCCTCCCCTAGGACTGGGGAAAGTGGGGTGTTCACTGTTACATGAACATACCAAAAGTCGGCAATGCCAAAAAGTGATGCTCCCCCAATGTCTCTGGAAGCTTCCACAATGATCCCTTTATTCATGTGGCCTCACTGTTGGCCATGCTACTGTTTGAGTTGGGCCTTCTATTGACCTTTTCATGGACGTGTATGTGCTCACAAGACAGATTCCTATATCTTCCTGTAAACACTCTCTGTACATTCCAGAAACTCTGATGCATTTCTTTGGTAACACCTTGATGTCTCTGCCTTATTACTGGCAGCCAGTTATCCCAATCTATACAGCACTCCATCATCTGCTCAGTGTTTTTTTTTTTTTTTCTCTTTCCCCTAAGAAGCATCACCTTGTCAGAATGTATACTCAGTTTCAGCAAGAATCAATTTTTCATATTGATCAGAACTTGTCAGCACATCCTTTGAAGGTTTACCATGTACCAGTTTGTTCTGTCATACTAGTTTAGAACCGCTGACCAATCCAGGTGAAGGTGGAGGGTGAGTGGGTGGGTCAATAAGCCAATGAATGAACTGATTTTTGAAAAGAAAACTCAGAGATTGTAGCAAGCTCAACAGTGGCTGCCAAATAGGTCTATATCCTAATTCCTGGAAACTGTGAATGTCACCTTATGTGGTAAAAGGGATTTTGCAAATGTGAATAACTTAAGGATTTTGAATCTGGGAGATTATCATGGATTGCTTGAGTAGGCTCACTGTAATGAGAAAAGTCTTTATAAAAGGGAGGCAGAAGTCACAGAGAGGGTATCCTATGGGACGACAGAAGCAGAGGTTGGAGTGAGGCACGTAGGAGTTGGGGAATGGGGCCATAAACCAAGGACTATGAGCAACCAGTTGAAGAAACCATCTGAACCAACATCTTGACTAAAGCCCAGTGAAACTGAGTAGGCACTTTTGACTTCTAGAACTGTAAGATAATGAATTTGTGTTATCTTTAAGTCACTAAATTAATGATAACTCATTATAGCAGCAATGAGAAACTAACAAGAGATTCAGAATCTTCTAGAATGTGAGCATGGAACCACAGTTCTGATGGCTTGAGTACAAAGCTCTGTGTATCCCATCACATGGTCAGGATGCCAACAATTGTGGTCTTGACCCTTCCAGTGACATTTATATGTTGTGACAAGGCCCAAAGGACCAGGGACTTGGAAAGAATTTGTTTGACCTATTTCTCTATTTTCTTAATTTTTAATCCCCCCCCCCCCAACAGGCACTGTTTGCTCCTTATTGTGATTTTTTTTTAATCTTCAAACCTACTCATGTTCCAGAAAGGTCCTATATTGCTTCTTGCTATGTTAGATGTGATATTTGATGAGCTTGATTTAGGTGCCCAGAAGGAAGCTTAGACTTTGTTACTGCCAGCACTAGTATTCTGCAGTGTCTGTGTCAACAATCCTAGTTCTTAATTGTCATATTAGCACACTGAATTATTGATAAAAATAACATTTTAATGTTTTTATTAACAGCATTTTTGTGAGATTCCACCTAACATAAGTTATAGATTAGCAAGTTTGCAATAGGTAACTGTTGTAATATTCCATGAAATCTGAGGGTACACAGTAAGCAATAGAAAAATCTGACAAGCAACAGAAGACTTGTCAGACCAATTGGTAAAGGGGTTGCTTCCTTTTGATATTTGCTTCTTTGCTCATTTATCAATACAAAGATTACAAATGTCAGTCCCTGGATAAATGGAATCCTTGGGAGAGCTTAGTTATGGCTGCATTTGTTATAGGGATTGATTTTCAAAAGTCCTTAATTAGATTTTGTTTTGTAGGTCTTCATACATACCTATAAGGAAAAGGATATAAATTGGCACCAGTATTTGATTTTAAAAAAAATATAATATTGAATAAGAAATGGAATCCAAAAAATGTAAGACAATATATTATCCACTTAAAATTGACATATTTCTGAGACAACAATATAGTTTGCCCTGAAATTTATTATTATATTTCTGTAGAGCTATAGTTTATAAATTTTATTATGAATAAAAATCATTTGGAGTTGCCTAATCAAATATTTGTTTGTGAATCTCTTACCTTAGAGATTTTGTTTCAACTCCTTAAGAAAGGGTCTTGGGCTGGACATGGTGATACATGTCTGTAACTCCAGATACTTGGGAGACTTAGGCAAGAGGTTCCTAAGTTTCAGGCCAGCCTCTGCAATTTAGTGAGGCCCTGTCTCAAAAAATAAAAGGGGGGTTGGGGATATAATTCACTTCTGGGTTTAATCCCCCCCCCTTTTTTTAAATAAAAGGGGCTCTGAATCTCTCTATTGAGCAACCTTATAGGAAACTCTAACTCAAAAATCCTTAGGCTGAAATTGAAGAAAAATAACTGTATATATTCATTGGTGATCAAAATATTGAGTATATACTATGAAATTATTTTTCAGAAGTTTCTTTTCAGAAAAATAGTTGGTGGAAGCCATATGTAATAGGTGCTGTCATAAGTTACAGAACACTTTTGGAAAAGGCTTAATCAGTTTTGAATAGGCCTATGACAATTGTGAGATTCTAGAATTTGTAAGTGATGCAGACGGCATCCTTTAGATGTGGCTGTAATGCATTTAGCTCAATGACAACAAAACTAGCAGACATTTCCATAAGACATACTGACTGAGAAATAGCACATGCTGCCAGTGGGTTGATCTGCATACACTTAGGATTTAATAGTTTGCATTTTTTGCTTATTCACTTGTCCTAAATGCTTAATGAATAGGCTCTAAGGCTTTAATTTTCAGCCAATCCTAAGTTTATTACTAAAGTTTATCAAGCAATAAACACACTATTGCACTTAGACTGTCATGTTTTTATAAAGCAGTTTATAAAAGGTGACATCTGGCAAAGAGGCAGATCTATAAAAATCATGCTGGTGGATGTAGTGTCATTTTTTCTGCCATACACCCAGAAAGAGTAATATTATTTTGACACACACATACATCCCACTGTCAAGTTTCTATTTTTATAGTTAGCTTACTGCACATATCCTTAAGCTATACAAAACCTTTGGGCTAATGCAAAAAGTGACATTTCTGCATATTTATTACAATGCTATTTTAGAGGTTGACTTTGCCTGATAGGATTTTTCCAAGAACAATGTCATGTTCATGACAGTAGACATTGTTGAGAACAATAATGTTGTGCAGTTAGTCAGGGAAGGTCAATATGGAAGGACAAATCATAAATAGCTTAATGTGGCATGATTATTCCTCACTATCTGCTAGATACAGGGGGAGAAAGAACTATAACATGACCCTGTTGAGAAATTTCATAAGTAGTCTGAATCTGCACTAATACTCTACTATACATATGCCCTACCCAGAGATCCAGCAACTGTCTATTGAGGTTTATACCTAAGAGAAATGAGCACGTTTATTTACCAGAAGAATGTACAAGAATGTTCATAACAGCTTTATTCATGATACTCCCCAAACTGGAAGCATCCCAAATGTCCATCAACAGCAGAATATATAGCTTGTGGTATACTTATAAGATGTAATACTTCACAGCAATAAAAACCTAAGCAATATTCAGAAGCTTACAGAAAGCATATTGGATGAAAGAATATAGACATTGAAGCATATGTTCTGTATGATTTCTTGCACAAGAAGTGTAAGAACAGAGCAAGCGGATCTATGAAGTTAGGATTGTGATTACCTGTGTGTACAATGAGGTGGGGGAGTGGTTTACTGAAGGTAGTATCTGGGAATGGGTAGGAGGAGTCCTCTGGGGTGATGGAAACATTCTGTATTGTGCTCTGAGTTGTGGTTGCATGTGTATCTAAATTTACAAAAATGCACAGATATCTACTTAAGATTTAGCTCTCCTTCTTGTATGTTCTGGCTAGTATGACAACTCCAAAATTAATAGATGAAAAACATTTATTATTATTGTATCTCACAGTGTCATGGACCAGGGATTGTCACAAGGCACTTCAGGTTGAACAGTTTACCGGGAGCCTCACCGAGGATGTCTCATGCCTAGAGGTTGACTAGATATCTCTCTGTGCCTCTCCACTTGGCTGTCTTGGGCTTTCTCATAACATGTAGCCTCAGGGTGGTCAGATTTCTGAAGAGCAATTCAGGCTTTTAAAGGTAGTGTTTTAAGAGAATAAGTAGAAACATTCGTTTCTTAAGTCCTTTACACATTGAGTTCTGCTGACTTGTACTGATGAAAATATTCCCCGGGCTCAGCAAACTCCACACAGGAATGTTAAATGGGAGGAAGGTTAAAGATTCTGTGGATATCTTTATTCGGCCACAGGGCATGTGTGTTACATCTCAGTTAAAAAGTTTTAGGTCGAATTAGTCTGATTACTCCCTAAACTTACTAAACCTCTGTTTGTGTTTATTGTAAAATTTGAGTCCAGTTTGGCAAAACATAAACAGCAAAACAAAGTCTCCATTTGCAATCCCAGTTTCTGTAAGATATCTCATACTTCTTCATTTTATTTTGAGGTTGAAAGTTCTATGGCTTTTTCTTATTTTATTTGATGTTTCTGGGCTTTGAGTTTTATTTTATCCAGGCTTGGGTGAACTTAGACTTTTATTTAATCATTCGCGGCCTAGAGTTAACTGTCAGATTGAAGTCAGATAAGGCTTCTGATACCACTGAAATCCTTTGCTCCTTTTGATTTATGGGTAATGAATTTGCCCTCTATAGTCAACGTATGATTTTTTTTAAGAAAAGAAATCTCATATCTCTTATTAATCATCTCTCAGAATCATGTTGCCCAACAGGCCTCTTTATGAAGCTCCTTATTAAGAGACAAGAGCAGGACAGCAGTTTTTATGCAGCGAGACTTTGTATGAGATTGACTAGAAATGTTTATTCAAGCTAAATAAAGTCAGCATGAAAGTGGAGCCTTTTAAACTCTTTGACTTTATTTGAACGTGACACTGATGTAGACAGCTTGGGAAAGCATTGTGTGCACCCAGAAAGCTGCATTATCAAACATATCAAAAGGTTTCAACACCAGGGTACCAAATACCTCTAGCACAGATAATTACCGTACCCTCGCCTGGCATAATTTGGGCCAAGAGTGGCACTTAAGCCTGATCTTTAAACAAGATCGTACATCTCATTTGAAGAAGTTTGTGAGGCCATAGCTCCATTTTGTGCCAGGGAACTTCAAAGTTCATTTTACAGAGTCAAGATGAGAAAGATCTAACCTCATCGTCTCAGATTTTCTTTTTAATTAATTGCAAAATGCTATCTTTTTGCTGCCCCCAGGAACTCAGGAAGGATTTATGCAGTAATTCCATATCACCATATTTTCAAGCCTCTGCTTTCATTTGTCACTTAAAGAGCTTTGCGGCATACAAAGCTGTCAACCCAGCACCACAGTACTATCACTTTGTCAAAAGAGAGTTGTTTGCACTTTACGTGACAACCTATTTGTATAAAGTGCCAGGGTTTGAACTAAATATACCACATGCAGTCTAAGTTAGATGTGATGGAACTTTGTTTTTTAGCTGTCGTGATTAGCCTGCTCACTCAGCTTCCCCATTGGCCTTGGAACTCAGCCCCCATATTCTACTGATGTGACGGTTTCTAACAGATCCCTTTAATGTAGCCAATATAAATGTCTGTGCCACTTCAGAAACACATAATTTTAAGGAGCTGGATTTTGACACATTAGTTTCCTCTACTGATTCTTGACTTCTGAATATTGTAGTGTTTATATAAACATATATCAAGGAGAGTGCTCCTGTTCATACCTGCATATATAACATAGGTATTGACTGAGCATGTATGTATGTGAATAGTACCCAGGTGTAAGTCAATGATTGTGGTGGGGGCGTGACCTCAGGAATTGTCTAGATTCTAATCCATGTCCCTCCACTCACAAATCTTATGACCTTGGGGAAAACAAACTTGTCAGTCTATTTCTTCATCTGTAATTGGGGAGAAACCACATCTACCTGCACTGGATCATTAATGCTCTGTGTCCTATATGAGCACCAGTAAATTATACAGTTCTTATTACTATCACAATTAGCACATTTTCTCATGCAGTGAGTTGAACTGGATTTCTCTGTGGAAGATTGAGTCTTAGTTTTAAACAATATCGAGCTGGGTTCATTGGTGGACGCCTGTTATCCCAGTGACTTGGAAGGCTGAGGCAGGAAGATTGCAAATCTGAGGCCAGCCTCAGAAACTTAGGCCTAAGCAACTTAGTAAGACCCTGTCTCAAAAATAAAAAGGGCTGAGGAAGCAACTTGGTGGTAAAGTGCCCCTGGTTAAATCCTCAGTTCCAAAAAACCATTATTAAGGATTGTTCATATTCAAATTGTTAACAAACCATATAAACAAGTGTGTATACATTTATATGTGCACGTGTATGTACACATGCATTTATACATTTATATATGCATATATATTACACACATATATTGAATATCATTTTCATGTAGCTGACCTTGAGCATAAGGCCCACCCTCACTCAGATGCAGAGTTTTCATCATTCTTGTCAAAGGTAGTTGACAGGCTGGCACTAGTGATTTATATTTCACCTGCTCAAAATGCAGAACCTCAGGTCTCATGCACACTTATTCGATCAGAAGCTTCCTTTCAACCTTTGCTTTTTACACCAAAGTATATATTTCTGGTAGAACGATCACAGGTCTTTGAGTTGGTTCTGTTGGGGTTTTTAAAAGGCTCTTAACCATGACCTTTAGTAAATTACATTTTATGCAAGTACCCATTCTGGGAAGCATACATGTTCATAAGCATATATAATTAAAACAAGTTTCACCAAAAAAGTTTTGTGCCCTTGCAAAGTATTCTGATTTTTTTTAAAATTATATTTCAATTTAAAACATGTTGCTCATGGCCTAGTAAATAGATTTTATTATACAGTTTGTAAAGAACTGTTGGACTGTGTGACCTCGGGTGAGTCACGTTTAATTTCTTAATTAAGCCTTACTTTTCCTTGATTGCACAAATGTGCACGTTGTGTTGGTTGATTTCAAATGTCTGTCACCTTGAACAGCCTTAGATGCTCTATGAAATGTGAAAATCCACCCTGGGCCATGTGTAAGAAAGGACATGTTTATTGGTTATCCCGTGTTTTATGGAGAAGGCCTGGAGGAGCCCAGCTAAACAACGGTTCCCAAACCTCAGCTTCTGCATCATAAAAGCTTACACCTCAGAATGGTAGACAACACAGAAGTGAGCAATTATGTGTGGGTCCTAAACATGTGTCATTATATAAAACAAACAAAACACAACTGTAAGCTTTTTAAAATGTGCATGGTTTGTTAGCATATAACTAAAACATAATGAGCTAAATCCTTTCTCTACCTAATACACAGTAAGAATATTAAACAGTCTTGTGTGTGGTGGTGGCGGGGATGTTAATTACACAGCAGAGAAACTGGACAACATCTTGACCAGTGGTCAAGTCACGTCACCAGTAACAGGCAAATAGACACTGTGTGCCCCTTGGTGTGGTCCTCTGAGAAGGAAGTCCCATAACCAATATGGCACTTACGTGGTGGGGAATACATATGAATACATATGAATACATATGAATCTCATTTGGGGCACACATCAGAGAAACCCCAACTGAGGAATAATTCCATTAAAAAAAAAAAAAGCATGTGTTGGGAACCAGGATACATTGTTTAAAAAAACAAAAAAGTCAAAACATAAGGTTGGAGATTAAAGGAGACTAAAGAGACATGAACACTAAATGAGATTTTATGCTGTATTTTATATTGGGGACAGAGAGATGCCAAAGGGACACCACTGGATTAATTGACAAAATAGAGAAACAGAAGATGGTGGATTAGATTCAATTGCACCATTGTTTCATTTAGTGAAGTTGGTAAGTATTGTGGAGATTGGAGAGAATGTACTTGCTCTTAAGTATGCACCAAATATAACATATATCCAAATGGGACAGGAAAAAATAGTGTGTGCCTTGCAAAAGCAAGCAAGAGGGTATTCAGATAAGCAGTTGGGGAAAAAGACCAACAATTGATGGCTCTGGGGTATACACAGGTATTCTTTACATTCTTATTCTTGCAGCATGGAGATAAGTTTGAAATGAACTTCAAAGTAAAATTTTTAAAAAATAGGTTCTTTGTTTTCTTTCTCTTATAATCAGTGTCCTCGTGTGTTTCAAGGACACCTGGAGTATTGGGCCTTGTGGATGGTGTTCACAAAGGGCAAGTTAGACAGGACTGCAGGTTCATGGATCATCTCGTTTCCCTGCTGAGAGCTCCCTCCAGAGCCCCAAAAGGAGATGCGTGGATTTTTCACCTCCCACCCTGGCCCTGCACCTTTTTGAGTCTGTTCCTCTTTTCTCAGTGCCTACCCCTGGGCCAAGATGTGTGGTTATGGTGATTTGACTGTTTCCTTTGGTTCTGTTAGTCTTTCTCATTTGGCCTTTGACTTACTTTAACCTATACCCTGTTCTATTCCTGCTTCTTGCCTAGTAAACTAAATCCTCACACATTTTAGCGCCAAGTTCCTTGGATGGTACTCTTCTCTTCTGATCTTGAAGAACACACAGCCCCGCTGCCCAAAATCCCCGAAGAAGAGAAACTCAGAGAGCAACAGATGTTTAGATATATGGGGGGATTGAGAACCTTCAAATCACAGGTCCTTAGCTCCACAGAAATCCCAAAGCCACACAATATCATTTTTTTCTCTTTCCGTTTTTTTTTTTTTTTTTTGGGGGGGGTCTCCCTTTCCCATAGCAGGGCACAGTTGGAGGTATAAATAAAGGTTGCTTTTGCGTGCCTGCCCTGGCTATATGATTGGATTCCAGAGCAGTAGTCCCTCAATAATTGTCAATTATCCTATGAAGATGTGTCCTTGTCCTCAAGGAGTTGCAATCTTGTTGATGAAATGAGACACTTAATTGTGAAACCAACCAAAAGTGCAATGCTTAAGTACATTGAAAAAATTACAGTAAGTAGTGTGTACTAGGAATCTGGGGGACCAGGAGACCATTGTGACTGTGGGGGCAGCTGGAACTGAGGGAAGAAGCTGGAAAATGGGAAGAGCATGTCTCCCAGGGTCTATAGGAGTCAGTTGGTGGCTCTGTAGTGAAAGAAAGAATAATCAGGAGAGGAAGCTAGCCATGAGGGGCAGGATCTCAGCTGCCTGAAAAAATGAGACCTCAGGTCTAAGGAGATGGAGGCATTGCTCAAACCCTCAGGTTGGGTTTTCACAAAAGCTTCCATTTATATGTCATCTGATATTTCCAATACAGGAGACTTGCAGAGATGCTCTAGTGCAGATGCTAAAAGCCTGTCATATACCCATCTAGTACAAGTACTCCTCCCTTGTACTTTGACTTTAAAAAAATCATTCTATTGTAACTGTTTTAATGAGTCTGCATTTTAAAGCATTCAAAGTGTCTTATGTTAAAATAGACTATATAATTTGGACCACTTGTCTGCAATATCTGCATTTTAAAAAATACACTGAGAGCCCCAAAAGTGGAAATGGAGCCAGATATGGTAGCATATACCTATAATCTCAGCAACTTGGGAGGCTAAGGTAGGAGGATTGCAGCCTCAGCTGCTTATTGAGACCCTGTCTCAAAATAAAAAAGGAAAAGGACTGGGGATGTAGCTCAGAGGTATAGCACCCCTGGGCTCAATTCCCAGTACCATGAAAAAACAAAACTTGGAAGTGGAGGTCTCTCTTGTCTGTCCAGAGGTTCTGTCCATCCCACCCACCCACCCACCCCCTAATATAATCTTAAAAAATATTTCATATACCTGATGAGGTGGACTTCCCTTCTCTCTGACACCTCTCCTTATCCCCAAGATAAATGCTTCCAAACCTTTCGCGGCAAGCAAAGTTGGTGTTTAGTTTATCGGTAATTAATTGCTAGCACTTCCCTGACAAAACATAATGGAACTACAGAGCAATCACTTAGAAAGGGAAACAACTGTCAATTATCACTCTAATGAATCCTGTTTACCAGAGGTGAGGCACAGAGGCTCCAAGCAGCCCAGCTGGTGCACAACCTTCTTTGCATGGAAAGCAGATGCCTTAAAAACTCCATTTTTGGTCTGGCTGTGTGGTTGTGAGGTAGTCATTCTCAAGGCTAGGTTTCAAAGGGGCTTCAGCTCTGGGTTACAGTACAGAATTTTGGAACTATTCTCCATACTAGTGACTATTTCCTCTCAGTTAATAATGGCATATGAGTATATAGAAATAATTTCTCTTTTTACTTATATTTTATTAATTTAATTTCCATGTTTATTTAGTTGTTTTGGTACTGGGCATTGAACCACTGAGGCATATCCCCAGCCTTTTTTAAAATTTTATTTTGAAACAGGGTTTCACTAGGTCTCCCCTGCTGACCTTGAACTTGATTCTCCTGCCTCAGCCTCCTGAGTAGCTGGAAAAAACAGCCATTTTTAACATTAAACAATTTTAAAAGTATATTTGTGGTGATAGGTTTTTGAGATGATCATGGAAGTAATGAGATGAATGACATTTGTTCACCCATGGGTAACACAGGTCCTGTGATGAACATTTCATATAGCTCATCTCATTTCTCAAAACAATCATGTATGAAAGCAATTTGCAGAAAGGTGAATTCATGGTTATGGGTAAGTATAAAAAGCACACATGTCAAGATTTTATTTAGTTCATTAATTGATGAAGGGCCCAGTACAGTATTAAAATCAGTTTAAAGAGGCATATTTTCATACACATGTGCAATTTGATGGATTGTTGGGTTAGATGCAGAAACGATAGTAACAGTCCATACAGATTACTATCTCTGCTAAAAGTTGTAAAGTAGCTCTGTAAATGGAACATAAAGTTCAGTGGTGGGAACATTACACTATAGGGATAAGCTCAATTGTCTATTTCCAAGTTTCAGGTAACTTTTCTATAACATAAATACTACTACAATCAACACATTACAAAGGAAGAAATTGAGGCTTTTTGAGGCTCAGGGAGTTGCCCAAAGTTCTAGTAAGAGGGGCTGGGGATGTGGCTCAAGTGGTAGCGCGCTCGCCTGGCATGCGTGCGGCCCGAGTTCGATCCTCAGCACCACATACCAACAAAGATGTTGTGTCTGCCGAAAACTAAAAAATAAATATCAAAAAATTAAAAAAAAAAAAAAATAAAAAAAAAAACAAAGTTCTAGTAAGAAATGGACTGTGACTCACTGAAGTCTGACTCTCTACAGATGATCCTGTGGTGGTGAACATAATTAATTCAGTCAGCACACGGACCTAGGTTCCACTCCCCAGGACCTTGGGCAAGGACCCATGCAGCACTTTTTACTTCTCTACTCCGTCATGGTTGCCTTGAGAGTCTGGGCAAGGCAGGATATATGTTCCAAGGATCATGATAGGGAACCCAGTCTGTCTCAATCTTGGTCTAGGATCATCTGACCCCAGGAATGGATTACTTAGGAAACTACCTCTTTCCCTGGCAACAAAACAGCAGCATACTATAGTTGATAAACTATTTCTCTCTGCCATTTTAATAATCTGCAAGACTTTAAAGATTCATGGATCCATGATAGTTGTAGCAGGTATCTTTTAAAAATGAATGCAAAGTCAATACCAGTTTCACACCACACGTTTTAGAGATTTTTGTTTGGGGTGAAAATTCAAACATGGCATTCAAACCTTCCTTAAACTTGTGTTGCCCTCCATCAGGGAACACAGATTTTAAATGTTCAGGACTTGTGGTATGGATGTAATCTCACCGTTTTGCTTTGGGCAGAAGAGGCATTACAGGTATTTGTATGAGTCTTGCCTTTTGGAATAGGGAGCACTGAACTAGGAAATCAACTGTCAAATGACGGAGTAGTATGTGGCTAGTAAATTTCCTCCCTAGTCAGATGTACCTGCTGTTAAGGTTTGAATTGTCTGAGCAGCAGCTGCACTAGAGATGACAAGTCTATACTACTGTGTTCCTATGGGTGAAAGAAGTCTTATTGAAATCAGCATTTGGTTGCTCGGATGCATCAATAATTTATGTATATGCTCGTATCTTTATGGTGTACAGAAGAAGGACATATTTGTGTCAGAAGAGGATATAGATTCTTGATTTGGAAGTCTTTAAAAACATTATTAAAATAATTCATTCTGTCTTTACAGGATTTGTGTTAGATTTTTGCTAAAAAAAGAAATACAGAATGTAGGTCTTATTATTGTGGTTAGGATGGTGGGAAAAACTCCTGATATCAATCCTTTCTGATTTTCATGTTATTATTGGCAATACAAACAATATGTCTGCACTCTCTGAGAGATGGCAAGCACCAAGTGTATTTTTAAACATGCCAAGTGTGTTTAGTACTCCTCCTACATAGTTTCTTAAATCTGTAAAATCATGTATCATATTTGTTTTTTATTTTATATTTAGAATTGCCTCATGAATTCTTTTACCATACTGTAAAGAATTACCGAGGAACCCCTTTTAACACTACATGTGTATTCTTGGGAAGGATTGTTTTAGAAATCTGTCAAATGGTTGAACAGTTGCTTCTAGGGGAAATAAAGTGGACTGAAAAAAAAAATTGGGGAACTCTCAGTCCACAAATATCTAATAGGCTTGATAACAATAGCTTGTTAAGTTGTATCGGGACTCTCCAAAATCTGTTCTATAGTTTCTACCTCTCTGGAAAGGCTACAGATTTGGTTTAGCATTTTAGCTCAAATTTCTATTCCACATATCCCTGACTCCCTTAAATCAAATATGGTTTTTATTTTACTCTTCGTTTCCTCTAGCAGAATAGGACTTAAGTCACCAGTGAGATACTGTAGAATATATTGACCTAAGGGAGATAGATATGTTTTCTAATTTTAACTTCTTGGGAACTTTAGTTGATGTAAATTCTCTTTGCTGTAGTTTGCCAAGCTCTGTGTACTCTAGTTCTAATGAAAAATCAGACCAAGTCAAGGAAAGAGTCTGGAGGTAATGAAATTCTCCTCTCCATTTGTGTCTGTTCTGCTTCATAGTAGTGATACATCTTAAACTTTAACATTTAAAAACCTCTCATGAAGACATAGTATAGTGCTAAAAGTAGGTTCTCTTTGGAAAACAGTGGAATTATATTTTAACTATAAAATCATTAACAGAATTTGCTTTCTCCAAAATACAACTTTTTAAATTAGCCATCATGACCTTTATAAACATTCAAAATTAAGGTAGAACATAAGTAATGCAGTCTCATTAAATTTAATCAAGTTCAATAAAAATTCTAAATTTAAAAACTATCTTCATAAAACAGTGTGTTATCATCAAAGCATTAAATAGTACATTGGATTTTAAAATTACTAGAAATTACTAAGTATCCATTTAGAACAAAATTTATTTTATGATTGCAGACACCTTCCAAACAAATCGACAGTCGATTGCAATGCATTTTGAGATGTAAAAGCACCATTAATTATTGTTAATGGTACTTCTCTAATGTATGTAAATATATCATCTGTACCAAAGCTCTTGCCAGTTATTTCTTACTTCTTGCTAGGCAGTTTAAAGATCTTAATTTATTAATATTTGCAACAAGTAGAGAATAAACATGTTGTTTTTGATGAATGGCGACTGGCGACACACTGTGTTTGGGCTGAGAGTAGACATTAGCTTGCTGGCAATAACTCATGGCCCTGCATGGAGCAGAACCCGGAATAGAGACTAAGTATTTAAAATATTGTTACTGTGAGTCTCTGGATGCCCTTAACTCCAAGGTGTATCTTAGATTGGAAAAATTTTCATTTCTATACCTTTTTAATGACTTGTGCCTAGCAAGTTACACTTGGTGTATGTTTCTGCCATGATACTTTTTTTTATTCACTTTACTGAAAATAAGGTTTTCGTTTTGAATACATTGGTACACCAGGATTTCCTTCTTATTATGTCTTTTTATCCCTGCCTGAGCTAGAATGGTCATGCTGCTGTTTTAACAGGTTCCATGTTGTAATAGCAGTGGTAGTGGTGGTGGTGATGGTGGTGGTGGAGGTTGTGGTGGTAGTAGTAGTAGATTATTCTTGCAAACTCCTTCCCCAAATCCAAAGTGATGCTTTAGAGACTCACCAAGGATTTTCATCAAGTTGGCAATAAAATGTGTGTTACAGTTTAAAAATTAGGTGTCCTCCAAACATTCATGTCCTATACAATGCAAGAATTTTCAGAGGTGAAATGTTTAGGTTATGAGAGCTTAATATGATCAGTACATTAATCCACTGATATGGGTTAATGTAGGTAGGTAGGGTGTAGCTAGAGGATGTGGGCCACTAGCATCATGACTTTGGGCTTTATCTTTTTGTCTCTAGTGAGCAGAGCTCTCTCTCTACTTGCTGATTGCCATGTCCTGAGTTGTTTTCCTCCTTCCCCTGGTGGTCTGCCTCACCTTAGGTCCAGAGCCATGGAGTCTGTCTATGAACTGAGATCTCTGAAACTGTGAACCAAATAAACTCTCTTCGTCTAATTGTTCTTGTCAGGTCCTTTGGTCACAGTGATGAAAAGGCTGACTAAAACAAAATGACAGCTGGCAGAATGGATATATCAACATCTGGATCCTTCTCAAATGCCACAGCTGCCTAGTAGAAAGCGGGGGAAATGTACTGCAGTGGACTTTAGCATTTTGTTTTTATGGAGAAAAAAAATGTACTATGGTGGACTTCAGCATTTTATTTTTATGGAAGAATAGATTCCAATAAGTGTTTTGTTTTGTTCCTCCACCCCCAACTTTCTTTGACGGAGGGAGACATGTACAATCAGCTTAGCCTGGTTGCTCGCTAGAATTAAATGTATTGAGCATTGATGAAAGTTGGAAATTGACCTTCTAATATAGAATTGCCATATTTAGCTAATTTGAATTCCTGATAAACTGAAAAAAAATTTTTTACAGCAAGTCTTTCCCATGCAAGTACATGCTAAATACTATGCTAAAAGCTTTTGTGGTGTCTCTGAAGTTCAACTGTTCATGTTGTTGTATCTGAAAACTCTATTATAATTTGTGATGGTAAAAGATCAATAAGATCAATGTTTTTATGAGCATAAAAACCGCACACAATGATTGTCTAACTTGTAAATGAGTGAAATTTAGAGTCTTCTCCAAGGCTATTGAGAGATCAAATGCATTCATGCCAGTGAAACTTACATAGCAAGTTGAAAGTTGTGGTGCATGCCTGTAATCCCAGCTACTCAGAAGGCTGAAGCAGGAGGATCCCAAATATGAGACCAGCCTAAACAGCTTAGTAAGAAACTATCTTTTAAAAAAAGAAAGTATAGCTCAATGGTAGGGTGCTCCTGGATGAATCCCCAGGAAGGGGAAGAAGCTTGTACATCAGTTCCTGGCATCTGACAAACACTTTGGAAGCATGATCTCTAGTACCTAAGGTGGCTATGTTCCTCCCAATGACAGAGATGCTCTTTCTGCTCAGTCATAATGGTAGAGATGTGATAAAATTAAAGGAATCTTCCAGATCCAATTCATAGCACTGTAGATTCTCTTGTAATTATCCAACTATAAGCTGGCCTAAGTGACCCTTTGACTGAGGTCTTTTAAATGTTTAAGGTGCTAGTGTGTTCAAAGTCTTGGAAGAGAGCCACACAAAGAACAACTTTTCTATTGAGCAGGGGGTACTTATTATGTTTATTGTTATGATATATCTAACACATTCTCAAAAGTGTGTAATTAAGAGGAAGAGAAGGGGGCTGGGGATGTGGCTCAAGCGGTAGCGCGCTCACCTGGCGTGCGTGCGGCCCGGGTTCGATCCTCAGCACCACATACCAACAAAGATGTTGTGTCCGCCGAGAACTAAAAAATAAATATTGAAAATTCTCTCTCTCTCTCTCCCCTCTCTCACTCTCTCTTTAAAAAAAAAAAAAAGAGGAAGAGAAGGGTTAAAAGAGACTAGTAATGCAAACAAAGGTGAGCTATCTAAGTATGCAAGAATTCCTATTCCTGATGGAAACTCACCAGGACTTGGGCGGTTATTTGGTTATTTTATATGTAAGATCAACCAGTATTTCCCTGCTAATCTGGAATCCTCTAAGAGCTTTGAAGTACTGTGCCTGCTGTCTCCAGTTCCTGCTTTGGGGGCTGCATGTAGAAGTCAGTCTGGGCAAACCTCAGTTCCTTAACCAACTGATTTATTTTTCACCTTTGCCACACCCATAGTGTTTCTAGGTGACTCCGTAAGGCAGCTCACTTTCAAAAGGTGGCTGAGTATTTTCGTCTACTTCTGTCTGTGGCATTTTTATCTCAGGGTTTTAGGTCTCACCACAATTGTGGAAGAGGGACATGGTCAGTAGTCATACATGGGCCATGAAATGAAACACATCACCACTGCTCAAAGCCAGTGGCCCAGAACTGGTTATGTGAGCCTGGCCACCTGCAAACGTAGTCTCCCATGTTTCCAGCAATGGGAGAGGAGCAGAACAATTGGCACTAGTTTGCCACTCTGGCAAGCGTTACCTGGTAAACTCTCTTCCTCTATCCAGCAGAACCTAGAAGCAACTTCAGAATTGTTCCATGGGCAATGATAGATGGCAAAAGTACAGAAACCCATTAGCCATCCCTGTACCTCTCTCATAACCCACTGAAAAGGGCTGTTGCAGTAGGAATTTGGATGTCATGCTTACTATTTGGTGCTTCAGAAATGAGTAGAAATAGTTTCTTCTGGTAGAATCTTTTACCACCTTATATATTGATATGAATTCACCATTATTCACAGCTCTGTTTGATTTGGGAAAGGTGGTTTCCCGTTTTTCAGTTATCAGTCTTGACAGCATTTTAAAACGTAGCTCCAATTTGCCTGAAATTTAAGATCTCCTTCTTTTTATTACAATACCACAAAATACCTACACATTAGAAGGGTTTCAGAACAATGACAAAGAGGGGTGAAACTTATTAACAAAGCTTGCAATAAAAGTTGAAATTTATGTTTTGATCCTGGGGTAAGGCTGATGGCATCAAAGTCTTATCCAGCTCAAGGCAATCTTGTCTATGATACCTTGAAGAGCTACTTGATGAGAAAGTCAGATCAGCCCCCACTTGAACCTGGCTGTTTCAGTTCAGTTTTCAATTAGATAGAATTTTCTGGTGAGTGACACTTCCTACCAATTAATTTTGACAAGGGGACCCGGCCCCACGATGTTCTCAAGATGGGAATATGAGTTAGATGACAGTGAAATAGAATTATTAGAAAACTGAAGAAGAGTGAAGAAAGCCTTTTGAAGTGGAAAGTTACATTTCAAAATTTTTCTGCAAGAGTGTTTGTTCATGCTGCTCCTAATCAGCCAAGTTTGTTGCTTGGTTTTATTTTGAGTAGTTATTTAGTTCAAGATAATATAGCAGTAGGGGCTGGGGTCGTGGCTCAGCGATAGAGCACTCACCTAGCACATGCAAGGTGCTGGGTTTGATCCTCAGCACCACATAAAAATAAATAAATAAAATAAAGGTATTGGGTCCAACTACAATTAAAAATATATATGCATATATGTTTTTAAAAAGATAATATAGTAGGCACTGTGATGATCACTGAATTGTATTAGAGGGACAATTGTTCCTTCTTTATTCATGGATGACTTTCCCTCGTTTCAGTTACCTGCTGTTAGCCTTATTCTTCTATAACCTTGTAGAACAATAAGGAGCTAAGATGTGTTGAGAGACAGATCACATCCATGTAAATTTTATTATATTATAATTGTTCTATTTTATTTATTACTTATTGTTAATCTTACTATGCCTAATTTATAAATTGAACTTTATCAAAGGTTTGCATGTATAGGGGAAAAAAAACCACAGCATATATAGGGGATATTCTTAGCCACTGCTTCAGGCATCCACTGGGGGTCTTAGAATGTATCCACTAGGGATAAGATGGAATCCTGTATTATCCAAAAGTAAAAAGGGAGTGCGGGAGAAAGAGAAAAATATGGTAAAATATATGATCAAGCACTTAGCAGTATTTTTAAGAATAAAATGCCAGATGACTTATGAGAGTAGAAATCCCTTAAGGAAGGAGTATACTGCTGTTGGAGTTGAAAGATAAGTTTTTTAAAAAAAGGAAAAAAAATAAGTGAATATTCTATTCATTAAATATTTCAGGAAGAAAAAGCGGGGGAGAACATCTCACACTGAGGATATAGACATTCAGTCACAAGCTGTTTTTCTTTCCCCCTTTCTCTAATAAATACCAGGATTTCCTTGAACTTTTAGTAACTTCTTCAAAAGACACACACACACACACACACACACACACACACACACACACACACCAGCATCATTGAATTCCCACAGCATATTGATTCAAAGTGGCCTTCAGTTAATTTCTATTTGGAACCTCCTGATACTTCTTTTAAAAAGCAATTAAAATAGATGTGAAAAATATTAGTCTGACGTTGAATCATAACCACTTGAAATACATTTAGTCAATGTGGGTATTTAATTATCTCCTGAGACCATTTTTTATAATAATACTTTTAGTTTTTAATTGACAGGGCTTATATTTAGCATTTAATATATGTTTTTAAAACCACAGAGGTAATATATAAATGCATTTTTATTATTTATTATATGAATGCATTTTCATTGTTTAGCCAGTACAGAAAAATACAAGTAATCTATCCCTTCACATTCTCCCCCAGTCATTCTCTAATTAGTGGTAATAATTAAAAAAAAAAAAAAGATTAGTCATGAACTGAGTGCAGGATGCATGCCTGTAATCCTATCATCTCAGGAGGCTGATGCAGGAGGATCACAAGTTCAGGACTAGCCTCAGAAACTCAGCAGGCCCTAAGGAACTCAGTGAGACCCCTGTCTCAAAATAAAAAACTAGGGATGTAACTCAGTTATAAAGCACCCCTGTGTTCAATACCTAGTAACAAAACAAACTAACAAAGGTAGTCAGGCATGAATGCTTTTCTACGTTTTCCCTAGGTGTTGTACCTTGCCAAAGACTATCAAGAACATACCTAGGTTTTTAAGTAGGGGGTTATTCTGCTGTAGCAAGGGTGAACCCCCTAAGGGGAACTGTGGAACATCTCACAAAAGAATTCTACGTGGAGCTAGAAGGTTTGGGAAACTGGAACTAGTCATGAAATTGTCTTGGTAGATAATCATCAGTTTGTCACTTAGGCGGTTTCTGGAACAAAGTGAATCTGTGGGTTGAGCACAAGATGCTGAAAGAGCTTATAAGAAAGAGCTGAGGCTTAGTAATCACCCCTTGGTTAGGAACAGCTTATCTGGTGACAAGTAATGTTTCCAGTAATATGCATGTCAGATTCCTGATGAAATCTTCTAGTTCAACTGTACATCTCCAGTTTTTCTTCTTGTCCTTATGAAGC